>NC_047016.1:10185299-10498269 GCF_902652985.1 Pecten maximus
TTGTGCTTTTACTGATGTCAAATTGTCAGATTACTATTACTAATTGTATAAAAATGTGTGTATTAAAATAACAAAACCTTAATGATTTTCTTATTCGCGGCACAGTACAATCGTAGCACCTCAAATCGGGGGGTCATACATCCCTGTTTCATCCGTGTGTTCCTAATTTGACATACGATCTAAGGACTCGCCGACAATTACATCTAAAATCATTTATGTTTATCATAGAGACATTCTTATGTTCGCTTTGAAGTTTAAAATATTCCATATTATTTCCAATTACCAAAGCACAGAGATCGGAGAAACCGAGTTTATTTAGGCCTAGGTCGTTTCCTGTGGTATAAATTTATACGAACTTGACACTGGCAGTCACTGATAAAACAACACGAAATCCAATGTAATGTTTTTATTAACCAGTTCTAATCCTAACCTGAATAGGAATTATGAGCTAACGTCGGGCGTCTGTCCTTTTACTGCTCGCTACTGATTTTTAACTCCCCTGTGTATCGGTGTCGTCACATTTCCCCGTGGCGAACCCCTCACTTTGGATTCGCCACATACAGTAAGCGGTGATATCAATCGATCTGTAGCAATATCAGACCCAGGTAAAAACCTATTGTTTTGGTTTTTGCTTCGAAGATTTTACATCCCAGACGTAAAAGTTTAATTGTCTAGTCGCTTAATTATGCTTTTAAAACCCCATTACGTTTTGCCTGCTGCTGACTCTAAAAATAACATTTAATTTTACCCACAATTCTTAGTCGACTTCCTGTTGGGGAAAAACCACACGAGGCAGAATCAACAACAACACATGACAAAACCCCGACATAACATTACCGTTTAAGGTAATATTTAACTGTTTTTTGACATTTGAACCATCAAAATTACACTATTTGTTGATAAATGTCTAAAACTTAAAGAAATACGCGATGACTTTCGTGAAAATCGGAGCATTTCTATTTTTTGTCCCGATTGTTCTATTCGAATAACCGAAAAATACGACTTTTCCAACCCAATTAAACGAATTTTTTTAACATGATTTAAGAGAAAATGGTTTTGGTTTTTGAAATTTTACCCAATTAAACGAAATACCCGATTAAGCGTTACCCGATTAAGTGGAATGCACTGTATATATGTTCTGTACATGATATTTGCATTTCATGCAAGATTCATCAAAGAAATTGATTTTTTCTGGAAAAAAAAATTTGAATTGTGACATTGCATATTTGTGAAACATGTGTTTTCTATAAACATTGTCAAGTCTTCAACTCCATGCCTATAGTCTTATTGCCATTCTGTAGTCACAACAATAGGTATTATTACATCAGGAAATACACAAAATGTTTATATATAGTATGAGTAGACTCATAACTCAATAGTCATGTGATCTAAAAGGAGCAAAAAGCAATTATTTGTTTAGTTCTGATTTTCAAATATATATATATACATAGGTATTCCTTTATAATATTGCTTTGAATAAAAACCTTCAGAAGTTATACACCAGCACATGTGGGCCTTTGTTCATTGATGAAATAATTATTGTATATATCATATTCAAATCCAAACTGGATCATCAGATCTCTGCAATAAGTATACATTTGTCCCTGGGAGAGAGTGTTGACACCTACAGTGTAACACAAACTAATTGGTATGTGGGATTGAATACATAATTTCCTTCAGTGTACAACTTGTATGATTTTCCCAGGGAAGTTCAGTATCAGGCTGGCAAGCCTGTTTTTGGCACGTTTCGGGATTGTTAAAAAGTCAATTTTTGTCTTGTAATAACATAATGTCAGTCTAGTTACTAGGCCCACCCTCTACTTTCATTAAAATGTTATCTAAAATTACATTGTATTCTCTACATTTCAATAACTAGAATAAGGGCTTTAAGTGTCACTCAAAAGGGGTTCTCACCTTGAGTGTTGTAGATTATAGAGCCATGCTTCTTTTTATATCTTTCTAAACTTAAACTGTAGTTTTGATTCAAATTTGAATTGTAGCGATTTTCAATGTTTTACAAGGATGAAGAGAGTGTGTTAAGACATGGAAATTTTGCGGTTTTTTTTTTTAGATAGTATGAGTGGTGCAAGCCATTGCACCTCTTGGGGCCTCTGTATTCGAGGGGCTTTGATCAGCTGTATAGAAGTTTCAATCAATACAGCCAATATGATATCAATAAAGCGGTGTGTCTGCCGCTCTACCTGCCAAATCAAACTAGGTATGACAGCCTACACTTGGCCCTTTATTCACATATTCCTATGCGAGCTTTACACACTAAATTCATCTTTATTCATCTGAAAAACTACATCTGTTACCTTGGAAACATCATAAAACACTTTTGAAAAGAAACATTGCACTCCATGCTCAGTTCGGATGTTCAAATCTGTTCAAACAGAAGTATTGATAGGAAACAGAATTAGATTTGGGTTGCTGAAACCAGAGATCAAACATAGAGCCCAGGTGGGCAAACTATGTGTATTTATTGTCGACAACACTTACCTGTCTATTTGTTACTGAAACCATTGTTACCTGTGTAAAGAATGGCTTCAATATAAAATCATAGTGAAAACCTTACCTGTACAGAGGTCACGCACAAATATTGATTATAAATTATTTTTGAAATCTGTATAAGGATGATTCAAACTCTTGTGTACACAAGGAAATGGAGGTCTGTAACTGATTGATAAAGGGGAAAGTATGTGGAATACTCTGTCAATCAACACACTTTGAAAAAAAATTCAATTATATATCTAAAGAGGTTTTAAATCCAATCAATAGTTAAGTTAAAGGGAGTTTCAAGGTGTAAAAAAAATCAAATTAGGACATGTTCAGAGGAAAATGTATTGAATATAACATTGAATATAAATATTTGTACTTCGAGGAGATATTGCCAGGACAGTCATACCAAGCTTTGTTTAACTTAATAGGCATTTATCATTATTCATGGCTATAACACATACTACAATATCAGTATTGTATTTAAAGCAAAATTATTGTCTTTTTAAACAGTGATATTACACAGGAATCGTATACAATTTCTCAATGAACACAAGTTTCTGTTTCTATTTTAAACATACAAGCATTACTATATCTTATAAATGTATTCAATGAAGTACAAATTTAATATCTGAGGGAGACTGAGAAGTGTTAGTTTACCAACTTGTCTGTTTTATTTGTAGATTTCTTATTGTAGTCGCCCCACTCACCTGTGTCTCCATACAAAAAAAACCTCATTGTCAAGGAAGGTTTAGTTTCCCCATCTCGCACACACTCATCATCTGAATTAATGCATCTACTTAAAGTACGGCCATAAATTTATTTAATGATGATCAATTAATGCCTTTGTTGCGTTGTGTTGTGCCCATCTATGATCAGGCGAAATGAGTGCCGTGTTGACTTGCAAACAGAAGCTTTCGGAGAGAGAAAGGCTGTGTTAAGGCGGTATTGATGTTTGACAAGAGAGTTCTCTGCATTACCTGTCCCGATGACTGTCGAGCTTGGCTTTTATCCGCGGCTTTGTTGGAATTATTGTGTGATTAGGTTTGTTTAGGGGAAGGATACAATAACTAGGTGCTTATCATCTAGAGAGGTAGACGAGAGGAAAGAATCAATATCTCAATTTGATCTTCACACGCATCATTAGGCGACATTATAGAACGTGTGTAGAGTTGGCAATTCATCGCCAGTGAGGGGTAGGGAGGAGATGGGCCAGTTGTGTAAAATGCAGTGGTGCACATGTCCCGATTACACCTGATACACACAATCGCCTATTACCTGTTGTAATTAAGTGGTGGCGTACAGAAGGAATATGCATTAGATATAACCAGTGTGATTTAATTACAGATCAGTGTTCAAGTGTCTACTAACCAAGGATCCAAATCAGATCACACACACCAACAGTCGCACCACTTGTTATTCAATACAGACGACATCGCAGTCATTACAAAATAATGGCATTGTTATGTCATCTGCAGTCCGTTCCAAACACCGACCTCTTTTTCGAGTTTTCATCAATATGCATAACAGCATGTTCCTAAAAAACAAGCATTTCGTTACAATTCTATAAGCTTATTTCAGGAATGAATTTGGAAAGAACTGAAAAAGATGAGGGACCGTTTAGACAGGGTTAGGGGACACTCGTTATAGACAAAGGCATGAAGAGAAGGGTAGGCCCAGTGGAATCTGGGATATTGAATATAAGTGCAGTCCTTAAAACTATAATTATGTTTATTTGTGGAAATATTGTCATTTTCCATTGTGACAAGTTCCAGTGCGTTTTATTGTATGAATCAATGTTTTTCATTGAGGAAGTGATCGAGTGAAATGTTGGTGTTGTTGAATGTCCATACATGTATTTGACCTGTGACCTTGGAACAGGGTCAGTCCCTGGTTTACGCCCACAGTGATTATACTTGTTGTCCAGGTAGTGTGGCGGTCATCTTACAATGACCAGTCACCATGACTACCAGTCCCATTGTTAATGCATGTGTACCAAGTGATGGAGCCTTTATTACCTGTATTTTACCTGTGACTTACCTGTGGGGACACAATGGTGTATACACATAAAGGACCCATCACCCATCTAACTGGATAACAGGCTTCCACAAATAATGTTCTGTAATCTTCACCAAGTCAATGCTAAAATTGACTCTGCAAACAGATTATCTGCAGACATCAACAGTTAAAAGTTATAGTGAATAGGCTACCTCAACAATTTCTCTCTTTGATGTTATTCTGTACACAAGCAATTTTCACACATTAAAGCAGTCAAGGTTTGTTCAACATAGTTAAGAACCGTAAAATTGAAGCTCAATTAAATAATTAAAAGAAACAAGTATTTCTCAGATATGGTGAGAAGATGCTTGGAGAGGAACAACTATATATATATATAAATCATTGGAGTGAATCCACAGTACATGGGTATGATTTATAATTTTACAAACACATAATAGAAAGTAAAAGTATCATGCATTAGAATTGATTTTAGCAGCCCATCAGAATGACCATGAGTGTTTGATGATTTTCTGATTATGTGTAATTACAAACTAGACTTTGGTTAGATCTGACAATAATGGCCAATAGAATTGACTGTATCCTGTGACAATAAACATCCTGACCTCAAAAGGATGTTATCAAATTATGGGCCTGGTGATGTTGTATCAGAGTAGCAATGATACCAAGGCACTTCCTGTGAGTGCCGTATAAACAATGGCCTCACAAATTCCTGCATCACTTGGCCACTGAACACCCATCTCGATCTCAGTCGACACCAAACTTTAATTACATCAACTCATATCAGTACTCGATGTCATTAATTAGGCTTATATCTACACTGCACGACACCTGAGCAGGGCTCGTTAGCGACAGGTAGATGTCCACTGTCACTGACCAGAGGTAAAGGCTGCCCCTTTAAGTGAACTCTAGGGTGTGTGTATGGTCTCACGGCCCTGAGTTTATAGCCCAGTGGAAGCCAATACAGCCAGCCAGCTTTCTCACGCCCCACTGGGTCTGCGCTGCCTGCCATTGTAGGCATCATCTGCATGTGAATGGCCGACTTGCCCTGTCCCAAACCATGTGATCACAGCCTAGCCAGCCAGCCGTGTGAGGAAAGTGTATACCAGTCAACCTGTGTCTAACTGAGGACCTATACTCATAACCACTACCAAGTTAGGTCTGAAAACATGAGTGTTTTGTGTCAACAGTGGAGCTGACTTATAGTTGACAAGCCTTGTGTCTATCCGAATTGTTTACTGTGTAACTGTGTTTAACCATGAGGGACACCTGTGTAGGAATAACTACCTGTTTGGGTACATGTGATTTTGGTACTGGTTGGATGTACGGAGTGTAACATTTACCCCTAACTGTGCCTTGTGTTGATGTGTCATGTTCTAAACCTCTTAAATTCACTGTGGATTACTTCATCATCTACAAAATCAATTTCTCGACACTGCAAATCTCTGCTTTTGGGTGCAAAACACTATGGGAAGTTAGAACCACTGCCTCAAAATGAAGAAATTGCGAGCATGTAAAAGCTCTATGTGGCGGTTTCTGCTGATTTTCTGTGTGCTTGGTAAGTTCCCACAGGTACAGGTGACTGTTTATTAAAAATATGTTTAAAAATATATTTGTGTTTGAAACACAAATATATTTTTAAACATATTTTGGAAGAATCTATTCTGTACATGTCAGAGAATTTATTTGCTATCTGACATAGGAATCGGTTTTCTGTAGGTTATATGTTATATAGGACAAAATTCTGTCAAACTTTTCTGTTAACATTATATCAATTTAGAATCAGGGAATTCAGTGATAAATGTAGTTTAAGAAAGTTTATATTCGGGACAATACTATTTTTGATTTACTTGATAAAATGTATCAAAGTTCTGATGGTAACAGGGAGTGTGAAAATTAGTAATTTATACATTTAAAATTGGTTAAAATTGTATCCCTTAGAAACACATTCATTAATTTCTGTACGAGGGTTAAATAAAAAATAAATATTTTTCAAAACTTTTAATATCTTAATCTTAATAGAAATACTGTGTTCTATTGTTATAAAGAAAGTAACATATTTTGTATTAAGTTAGATTTTTTATATGATAATATATCTCCTATACATATCACTTGATCTTCTTGACATTTAAAGTTCTCAAATGAAGATTATGCTTCAGTTTCCTATTCATTGACATTGATAGGAATCCCTGAAAATGATATCCTAACACGGGGGTATTGTAGGTACACCGAACTTTAAGGAACTAAATTACATTCCCACACGTTTCATCTTACAGCGACAATTTACAGGTAAAACAGGTAAAAAACAGTTGTAACCTCCTCAGTTCAGGTGATATGTATTACACCTGGAATACAAAAGTGTTTCCTATTTGTGATCATGTTCTCGACCTTCAAAACACTGTCAGGTTAGAAGGCAACAAACATAGGTATACTTTCAAAATCACGTTTTTTTTTATCCATTACATTATTGTGTGTTTAAAAATGACATACAATTATTTTATAATTTCCTAATTAGCTGGTACAATATCATTTCAACAAACGAGGGACAGGTGTAATTATAGTCATATCTCCTAACAATAAATACCTATAATTAACTTGTCAAATTTAACTTACCATCTGACCTGTGTTACAAATAATTCAAATAGTTTTAGAAAAAAAGGTTTGCTGACTTATCCAGCTGTAATTCAAATTACAAAGATTATTTACAAAAAGTATGTAATTTACAGTTGTCAAGTAGAGAAAGAATCAGTAATAATGTTATCAATGAGGTTATTTATCCACATGCCAAGGATATGACATGGACATGCTGTAAGTAGGAGATATTTTTATAACACACATCATTCGGAAATAAACTTTTCTTATTCCCAAGAGAGAAAGTGCCACAACAGAATTAACTAAGAATTGAATTGTGAATTAGCTCTATCTTGTCCTGTCTAAGGGTTTATTAGCTAATTAGTTTACTGGCCCATTAACACCTGGTCACCATGGACCATTCACAGGTGAGCAATACAGGTGTGTAAATTTCATTAAGACCAAACTTCACAGTTAGGTGACAGGTCCAAGCTGTTGGTCCCAACCTATTAAAGCTGTCATGACCTCCACTAACTGTCAACATTGATGTCAATATTAGCTCAACCCAGGGGTGTGTGTCCCCTCACCCCAGGGATCAAACTAATTACCATTAATGAACAGGCCCCACACCCAAGGGGCAAATCACTTGTTATAATTATAAAAATGAAAGGTAGAAGTTGTCAAATTTGGATGAAGAATGTGTGATGTGTCCCATGGGTGAGAAAGTTTGTACACTAAATTTTTATCCCGAGGGATGACAGCACTGCCTCTACAGGGCAGGGAGTGAAGGGGGATTTGTGGACCTTTGTGAATTGTCTTCTTACCACATTTTCATTAAATGATAAAAGGAAAGGAAACATATTCTTGTTGAGTGTGTAGTTGTTTGTGAAGATTACAGTTTATCAGTGAGAATGTGACAGGATAGGCTGTGACCCCAGGGATTACATAGCAGGTACTGACGACACATCTATGTGATTACATCTACTCTCACATTCTAATATTGATCATATTCAAAACAGGTTTTTAATTTCCAATATACAATATCATAATGATATCTTTACAGTTATTGGAGAGATAGGTTTATAGACCAAAATCTTGATAAAAAGTTCTCACCAGATGACATGTGAAAAAATAGTTTAAAGAAGAAAAAGTATTGTGAAAGGAAATAAAGTATATTTAAAACATACATATGTAACCAAACTT
Organism: Pecten maximus; assembly: GCF_902652985.1. Taxonomy (NCBI): domain Eukaryota; kingdom Metazoa; phylum Mollusca; class Bivalvia; order Pectinida; family Pectinidae; genus Pecten; species Pecten maximus. The sequence continues at coordinate 10,193,586 of NC_047016.1, forward strand.
TTCACTTGCTTCTTTTTGGATCTTTTCTCAAGATTTCCCACACCAATTTAGAAATATGGTTGATTTTAATTGAATCGAAAATTGCGTATATAACTAGTATCTGAAATTGATTTGATGAAAAATTAAATAAATTGGAAGCCTAATGCAGTACTAATAGATGACATACAGAATAATTTGCTGGTAAATTGCTTCAAGTGAATCAGATTCATTTTCAATTTGGACTTGTTTACACTGAAGTGTGACATGTGGTATATGTCTTCCCCAGTAACTAGGGGTATAGATCTGGCCTGTGACTGGGATCGGTGATAGGGAGCATAAGGAACAGTTTAGGGATGTGTTGCCCAGAGAGTTGATGACATTGGGAGTGTGGCTCCCTACTGGGGGTTAGCACTGAAACTCTAGTTCCCAGGGGTTTCCCAGGAGTTGGGTGAGCCTGTGTAAATACACAGTAATAAACACTAACTAGGTCTCCCCCCAGCAGCTGTATCCAGCTACTGGTCAACAGTTATCAGGGGTGGTCAGATCTCCCGCCATATCATCATCAAAGTCCTTAACACAGGATTATCATTTCATCATTAAACACCAATTAAGACCATCAGTTAACAATATTGGTGACATGAACAGGTGCCCTAAGTGTTTTTCTGATCTTTTGGATGAAAGTGATAACACACAAGCTCAATGGTCTCTACCAAAAACATCAGTTTAAAAAAAATATAGTTAGCTTGCTCAGAAAGCTCAGGGGTTGCCTAGATCAAGTTGTTGGGAGACATTGCCACAGTAAATTTTTAGGCTCCCTGGGGTATCCATACCTAAAAGGAACCAGCTTTGATCCTGTAATATGTCCCCAGACCCTACTTAATTTCCTGACACTTGTTTTTCTTCTTGTAAGGAAAAGCACTTGTAACCCCTAAATAGGTCCCTGGGGTTTAGGAGTACATGGGAAAGGCCCAACTCACGAGCTATATGGCAGAGAAAGGCTAATTGTCCCCAGCTTATAAACTGCTACCAAAGCTAATTGAAAAAGTCAGAAGAATGCAGCCTACATACACCAGCAAAGAGGGGGCCATATTTGTCTTCAAAATTTAATAAATTACTGTAAAAATCACTTTTTAGTTTCTTATTTTTATTAAGTACAACATTCTGATTCTTATAATAGATAGGTGCAGTTATTTTCAATACATCAGTGTTAATGCAAAACCTTTTTTGGTTAAAAGATTAAGAATGTGTGAGTTGGGAGAGTTGGAAGCTGTCTATGCATTGGCTGCATTGGATGCTGGGTGTGGGAAAGCATGAGGTTCTGGAACTACAGGTCATCAAGCTACACTTATATAATCCAGGGCCACCTCACAGTAGTTAGAGTCACATCAGCATTTCTTTGGTGGGAATAAAAATATTGGGCTATAACTGCCGGGTGCCATTCTCATCCATTTGTCCTTTCATCTCCCTGTTTTAAACATCAGTTCCTACTAATGGTGCTGGTCCTCACAAACTAGCCCATTTTTGACTGGTGTGAATTTTAAATAATAGCTTATTTAATTTGAACAAGGATTTTATGTACCAAGTACTGGTAACATGTAAGAATTCTTTTTACATTTAAATAAATCAATGATTGATTTTTATGTTTCTTTTAACAAAAAACAGTGAGTAGATAAAAAAATTCCCCAGTGTTTGAGATTTATAATAAAGGTAATCAGTAAAGTTAATGCAGGAGTTAAGTGTGATGTGATATCGTAAGTCCTGATTCTCACCTGTGATTATACATCTACCTATAGGTCAAACTCTCACCTGTGATTACAATATAAAGTTTCATCTCAACAGTCACTGGTTTTCTTTTAAGAAACTTGTTGACACTAATAACAGACATTTTTGTACGCATTGGTTTTTTAGAGATTCTGCCAATTTGTGAATTATATTAAGTGGTAGATAATTTCGTCTAATTTCTTCTTTTTTTGCTTTCAATGGATTTAGTTTCTAATTAGATATCATTGTGATTGATATTTATAGAAATATATCTGATTATATTCTTGACTGAAGAATAAATTCTGTCAGTACTCATAAGTATTGAACATTTGATATTCCATTTTTCAGTTCAAAAAGTCCACATTCACAGACTTTATAAAGTTTCTTGATAGTGGTAAAACAATTAAATTTCATGATGATGTACTCATGTTGTGATGATGTACTCATGTTGTGATGATGTACTCATGTTGTGATGAGCTTCGGTACAGATGTAGGTGTTATGTACTGTAAAATTGTTTTTGTTTTGATCACTATCACAGTGTATTACAGTATACCAGATGATGTTATGACAATTCGGTGGTGCCATTGTCAGTCACGACATTGATGAGATTTTTTTGGGGGTAATATTCACTAAACTTTCAATACAGAAATTAGATATTCTATTTTAAATCTGAAAGTTTGAGCACACAAATTATCTGCTATAGATGTATAAATTATGGAGCTTTTATTCAGTTTTATCTAAACAATTGATATTTTGTCTAATAAGACTGGCAGCTAGTAGTCATATTTATCAACAAATGTCACATTAATCACAGTTTGTTGTTTTCAGAATGACATTTGAATATCATTTTACAAAAATAAAGATAACTTTATGTCAGTAGTGACATTTTACTAAAATATTAAAAAAAATTGCATCACTGGAAAAATACCAAAATGGACACATTACAAGATTGAAGGTGTGCAGGGTCTATAAGTTCAATTTTGAAGTGGTTTTGTTGTTACTTTGTTGATAATTAGGCCAAACCGGGTACATTTGATTTAGATATGTTGATTCTTAGGCCAAACCTGGTACTTTTGATTGAGATAATATTCATCTAAGGAAAGTATTTTGCCTTTTTTTCTGGAAATGAAGAAGAGGGATTACTGTATAATAATTTTCTAAAACAGAAGAAGAGGGATTACCATGTAACAATTTTTTGAAAAAGAAGAAGAGGGATAACCGTATGATAATTTTCTGAAACAGAAGAGGAAGGATTACTGTATAATAATTTTCTGAAACAGAAGAAGAGGGATTACTGTATAATAATTTTCTGAAACAGAAGAAGAGGGATTACTGTATAATAATTTTCTGCTGTTACTATTGTGTTCTTAATCTATGGTACTTAAATAACAAAATACCAACAGAGGAAAAGTTTAAATCAAAATGCATTGATGGATAACATTAAAATGGTTCAGGTACACTGCTCTTTATGTGATGTTGAAATAGAAACAAGAAAAAAATGCAGGAAAGTGACAAAAAAAGAGAAATAGTCTCCAATAGTTACCCGAGATTACATATTTTAAAAATTGTTCACTATTAACTTTATAGTACACAGCATTATTTCATTTCTTTAGTTGGAAAGCATCGCTATGGACATGGTTGTTTGTGTATGTTATATTTAAGTGTGTTGATTTGGTTGGTGGTTTTAATGGTGTTACTGCCCTATAAATCTATAATGACTGATGACCATGGCTTTGTGGATCTGGACTGGTGTTTTATTCTTTTGTGATCACAGAGTGGTCGTTGTCACAGTGACAGGGGGATGACTTTACTCCAGTCCTATTCCTGTTTTACAGCCAAAATCACTTACACCTGTACAGTATTGACATATAAAATAAATTACAGGTATGAAAAAGTCTATAAATGTGTCAGGCCTGCAGCGTGTTAGTCTGGTAATGACAGTAGGCACTGACCATGTACAAGTGTTGTACCAGGGACGGCTAAATACACCTGTAGGAACACTGACCGATGAAAACTGACCAATGGATAAACAATAGCAAAAACCTTTGTATCATTACATATGACTTGGTTAGAAAAAAATGAACACTTTATGTCAAAACTTTATTGACACTAATCTTCTATTAGATATATATACCATTGTATATTTTCAAGTAAGTTTTCTTTTCATTAAAACAGATTCTTTAAGAGTTTGGACTAATTTTCTTTTTCAACTGTTTCATGTTTGAGACACTTGAGCTAGATCCCCTAAATATAGTAAATTCCGATGTGAAAGTAGAGTCGTTGCCTGCAATTGAGGAAATGGGCGTCATTAGTGGTATGGGCTACAAGTGTTTGGTGGAGTAGTGGGCTACACGTTTATAGAGAGGCTAAAGGTCACCTAGATAAATACATTTCAAAACACATTTTAATTAACAGTTTCTCTGCCGCCAGGATAAAGATAAAAATCTACTGTGTCATATAATAACTTAAGATTTATATATAAAAAAAGTAGAATTGAAGTTAAATAATTTTTCAAACTAGTTGAAAACAAATGATTTCAATGTGAATTTACCAGTATTTTATTATTTCTTTAAAAAGAAAATCATCAAAGCATTTATAAATTGTTAACAAAGAAAAATTGTAATAGGTTGTGTAGTAAATTAATCTTGGTTGTCTGTAACTCTGTAGACAGACCATCTTTTAGAGGGAGCCTGTTGGGGAAGGGGGTTAGGGGCTTCAGTAAAGTGTGTTTATGCCCTTATCGCAAAGGATTTTGATAACACTTAATGAACATTTTCTCCTGTAATTGGTAAAAGGTATTACCCTCCCTGATAAGGAGACTTATAAAAGTTTGGATTTCAGAGAAATTTAGGTCAAACTAACCTGGCAGATTTTCGTGTGATTGCATTATTTCCCAGCACCAATGTCTAGCCATAAGGGATTTATAGTGCTGGGTAGTTTGATTGGACATAGGGATGTAAATCCACATGTATGTCCACATCAATTAACTCCATATTTTGTAAGTTTTAAGTTTAATTTGACTCAATTAGCCATTTGTTTGTGAGACCTGTAGGACTTAGTGGGTTTGATAAGTTTCCTGTAATTGAATACTTGGTGACAATCCTCTGTTCACTGGTAACTTATTATACTGTTTGTGTTTACAGTTGAAAAGCTTTTGTTATAAGAAAATAATAAATTTTCCTGTTGTGATGAATGACTAATTTCTTTTCTGTAAAACCAAGCGTATTTCTATGTCCTTGTTCCGGAGTGTATGTGCAGTTATGAGGACAAAAGACACCAAATCCTGATTCTCACACGTCACCATGTTAATTATATATACATGGTTAGTAGGTTTTTCTTCAGGTCAAAAAGTGAAAGTTGTTGGAGCGATTGTGAAATTAAACGCCCGATTTCCCTGCACGTTTGGGATACCACAAAATTTGTGGATTTCAACCTGGTCTCGGTGCATGGCTCGTCATTGTTGCTCTAGTATAAGTGGGTTGAACAATGAGGGTTTCACAGTGCTGAAAGGGGGCCCTTTGTGGCCACGGAAACTGGCCTTTCTGTGGTCCTGTCTCATTCTGCTAATCGGCTTAGTAGCGGTATAGATATGCCACAGAGATTGGCGAGTACCTATCACACTACTAGTGTACAGCTTTCACTACCTGAGTACCCATAAATGCCTAATATTATTACAGGGGTATGTAATTTCTTCGAGTGCCTTACTGTACAATATAGATGGATTAAGCTAGGGGCCCACAGAAGGGTAAATAAGTCGGACACTCAAATGTCTTTTAATGTCATTTTTCGATTTAATATATTGTTTTACAAATTATTTAGGATAAGAAAATAATAAAATTCATAAAACAAATTTTTAATCTGTGATATGACAATATAAGAGGTATTTTACCTCAGTATTATTTGGGCGTGATGGAGTTTTGGAACACTGGACAATCACCTGTCCAAAGGTCAAACATGTGGCTGTCCAGTTATCTCCATACCCAGTCGTGATTAAGAACCTGAAATATGTGATAAAATAACATTACTGAGATAGGCTTTAGAGAGCTTGTACCAAAACATTACTGATATCCTCAATACAAACATCACAGAGACCATGTTTTGTCAACGCGTGCTATTATCAATAGGTATAACACTTACACTATAAAATGATTCCTTCACCTCAGGCACGACTTACCATTATTTATTTTTTCTTTTGTTCAGACACAAGCTAGACCCCAATACACTCAAAGATTTTAAAAAAAAGATCCTCCATGATATGTAGTGGTATAAATCTGACGGCCTGATTAGGGTGTACCTAGGTAACGCCCGCAGGGTACCTCTGAGTTGCGGTGCCACTAATTCACCATTGTTCTGTACTTTATGAGCAGTACATTACTGAGAATAAACAAACATGCATAGCCCCTTAAATAGCCGTGGTAAGTAGCTATATACTTAATGCAGGTGACATGTAGACACAACTTTCCTTTGTCCTTCTTGCAGTGGTGATATTGTAGACAATTTTAACCTTTGTCCTTCATTCATGTGGTCTCCTTGTTGTCCAGCTGGTCAGGGACTGGTCAGTCTAATGTTATCTACATTCTCATGGGCAATTCACACTTACTTCAATATTTTTTGACAATTGATTGATGTATTTCTACTGAAATTAGATGTGACATCCTAACACCATTGTCACACTTTGGACTGAAATAAGATTAAGATATAAGTGACACCCTAACACCATTGTCACACTTTGGACTGAATTAAGATCAAGATATAAGTGACATCCTAACACCATTGTCACACTTTGGACTGAATTAAGATCAAGATATAAGTGACACCCTAACACCATTGTCACACTTTGGACTGAATTAAGATCAAGATATAAGTGACATCCTAATACCTTCAACAAATTTTAGGTTTTGATAGTCCTAACTATCCCATCCCAATAACTTTAAACATAAATTGATTTTCGGAATCGATGGAAGTGTTGTACAAGAACTTTTTATCTGACATTTTTGCGAGAGATATGATTAAAATCATAGATATGATTGATGTGTGTTTAAGACTTTCAAATATCTTGTGTGTTGGATTATAGTTACAACCAAGAATCATTGAAATCTGTGTTTGACATAGAAAATGGAAAATAATGAATCAAGCGATCAATGATGTCTCATTGACTTAGCTTTCTCCTGCATGTGTTAATCATGCAGGTGTAGATAACCAGCAGGTATGGCTTTCTTCATGTTTGCGTAATGCAAAAATCATGTTAAGATTTTTACTGTTGGGGAGTTTGTACCAATGTCACATGTCAATGTTTAGCTACCATATAAGGTCACCACTGTATATCCATCGATCCTCACAGCGTCTGTACGAATGGGGAAAATTTTACACAAATCATGACATTTTCGGCAATTCTTTTCTGATTTCATAGTGTATGAAAAATTTGTGTACATCAAGCCTTGTTATCATAGTCCTTCTGACCCTTCAAATGATTGGTACTATAATAATAACAATCATTCATTGGACTGCTCCATTAACTACTTAAATGTAATTGAACATTGACTTGATGATTATAATTGTGTATTTAATTGATATTTTTAGCGTGTTTTTGTACAGTAACCCAGTCTCTAGTTTTTCTGTGTGGGTGATAGAAACCCAGTGTTTCTATGTATAATGATGAGTTGGCTTTTTTTCCTCCGTGTGAAGTACTAAGATCGAGTACTAAGCGGGGCTGTGTAGTGTCATCCTCACGAGGGTGTATTGATGCAGACCTCGGTGAGATGTATTGTTCTCCGGATAAAACCCATTGGAAAAGTTAGGAATGTAGATGGACCTGCCTGACACTCTACTTGGGACACTTTAAATTCTGTATAGACTTAACATTGTGTAGATTGTATGACATCATATCGTGCCATGGGGAGGGAAGCGGACCCTTAGGTCCCTCCCGCCATCTGCACGGTTCCCAGGGCCTTTAGTGTGGTTGTACTGCTTATTGTACACATATTTACCATGCCGTACCTATGTGAACCACTAAACCAACATCTGTCATCTCTCCTGACGCTGATTGTGACAAATTTAATGTAAATTGAGCAAAATTACGGAAATCTTGATCATGTGACAGTAGCAATCAAGCAATGGCGGAGAGTTGTTTTCTGCTGGCTTTAAATTCAGGGGTGATATGGTTTTGCAAGGGGAATGGGAGACCTTTACACCGAGCCAATGGGAAAGTGGGAAGCCAAATCTGTTGTAGATGATTAGCAGTAATAAAACACTCAATATTTAATGTCACCAGACTCCCAGGCTCTTTGTCCTGTAATTATGTAAGGGGAGACAACTGATATAATGGGTGAGAATTGTCACATTTATAAACATGCATTCTATGTTTGGCCAGATCTTGAGAAAGTCTTGTCTAACTTTATAGAATGCTTAATTTAATTCCACAAATCTTTCTTTGTTAGCATCTTTTAATTACAATTAAAGTAATTTGAATTCTAATTTTGAGAATACAGATATCTTAAATACTAATTTTGGGAAAACAACAGATATCTTAAATACTAATTTTGGAAATTGAGTTTATTGATTGAGACCAGATTTTCCATATCATATTTGTTATGAGGGGAAAATGCTGGCTTGGTATTTTCTGTCTGTACTATAAAACAGTAGGACCTGTTAATTCGTGGTGGTGGTGGTGGTGGTGGGGGTTGTACACTGTGAGGTACACCCAAGACCAGCATCTGAAACTGTACTGAATGTTTACTGATGCAGCACTAGATCGCTGATAAGGGGTCAGGGGTCCAGACTCGGGATACATCTGTTTTCTATCTTGTTTATACAGAAATTTACACTTGACACACAAATCCAGAACAGCACGACCAAACCAAATAAAAATTAATGGAACAACAAATTGTGTGGGTATTGCCCAGCTCCATGGTGTGTGTACTTGTCGTCCCTCATTGCTATCCTCTGTATCTGGTCGACAAAACATGTAATTGCTTTGTTATTTTGGACATAGGTAATTGAAAATTTTCCTAATTTGAAAATTTGGGAAAGTGTGGGTTAGTTTACACAGCAAGTGTTTTCAGATATTACGAGGGTATGTACAAAATCATATCCTTATGGGATTCCCCTTTGGGAGATCAACTGGCGTTAAAATAGTTCTATAAATTCTGGGCATTATTAATTATCTTCAAGAGTTGATGAAGTAGAATGTAAGATATGTAAATCTTCCAATTTCAACACAGAAAAGGAGTGGAAGAAACTAGGTAGAAATCATTTCAATGATTACCATAGTAAACTTTCCATAAAAGAAAATTATAAATATAAAATAAATAGATAATGTCATAATTGAAGATAAAATTCTGTGAGGAACATATAACAAACTTTCACCCTGAAATTGATAGATAAAATATGTACCTGTGGCTGTGAGGACCAAGGAGGCTGTTTATGTTGTTGGAACGGGAGCTGAGAGTTTGTACAGCCAGGATCTATTAGCATCTGCTGTGATTTATTTTTGTATTTATTGGTGTATAACCAACTGTTATTTTGACATGCACATTGAGTGAAAAGTTAAATATAAATGTCCTTGTTGATAAATACAGAAAATTGGTAGATATCCAAATTCTAATACAGAAAGCAATTAATTGACTATACGCTCCACATGTGTTGACTGTGTCTTGATAGGATATTGGACATGTGGGACACCTGATGTTTTTTATAGGATGATATATATAGACACTTGTCACAGTGTGACATAGATGTGTCTGTCTAGGTGTGAAGGGTGGGGATGTCTGGGTCACAGAGATGTATTTGTGACCCCTGACCTCACCTGTCTGGGGTGTCCAGGATGGTACACTCAGACCCTATCCACACAGCCTCCAACAATACCAGGCTAATTGGAATTTGTCATTTACTGTGTTCCAGACGAATCTCTCGGGGATAATTTGTATTAGATTTCAGTAAAAAAAAAACAACACTTGAGCATGGTGTATTACAATATATCAACTAAACTAAATTTGTTTGTTGGTTAACTCAGGTACCAGGTGAATAATTTAAGGTCATGACATTGGTATCATATATATATACTTAGTGACTACTATAGGGAGTGGAAGCTGTAGTAGATAAAGAGGATACACCTGTCGGGTAGCTAGCTATATAGGTGTACCTCATTATCATCTACAGGTATATCTGTATTCAGGGATGTTCTTGACCCAGTCCTCACCGACGCTCTCATCTTTTGACAATTTCTACCTGAAACTGAATTGTATGGTAGTGTACTATTTTTGTCAATTTGCCAGAAGGTTACAAGGTTTTTGTCTATTTCTGTAAGACAGACATTTTCTCACGGCTCTGTGTTTTGAAGCTGTTATTTTGGGGCCAGAATCACACCTTCATGGTCATCTATTGATGGTGCCTGACACTTGGCACAAAACATACTAGTCTTTGACAAGGCTTGAAATGTGAAAGTTGGAATGTTTTGTATAAATATTAAATGTCTCTCTAACAATTGCGAACAATTTTCTCTTGTGATCATGATGCAGAAAGCTGAGTTTTTTTTCTTTTTGTAAATGTTACATAATTTTTTCAGGTTTCCATGGCATCCACTGTCAAGTTAACAATGATGACTGCACGAACAGCAACTGTAGCAATGGGTCAACTTGTCGAGATGGCGTCAACTCATACACCTGTGAATGTCCCCCAACCCACACAGGTATGTCAAGGACTGATGTCAAGGACTGAGTAAAGAAAATGTGTAGTTTCTGCTGAAAAGTTTTGCCACACAAGCAACTTGAGGAAAGTAACGGAATATTGAATTAAAAGTCATGACCTGTTCTAGTGTAGCTGACAAAACCTGTTTCTACCTTAATAGCCCAGCAGAAAGACCAATTTAATATCACCACATTTATTCTTCAATAAGCCTTGGGGCCAAAGTTTGATCTCAACAGAACAAGCGTTAGTAACTATCACCCGATTTATCCTAATGAACCCAAAAGGGCCATTACTTGATCTCCGGTAATAAGTACAAATATCCCCATATTCGTCCTTCAACAAGCTCGGGGCCAGGGGGGTGGGTAACACTTGTCATCTCTGGCCATAACCACAAGTAGATATGGCCATATTTACCCTCAACAGCAGTACAATTTGTTGATATTTTTGTTAAAATGATAGGGTGATCTTATTGCCAGGCATGGGCTTATTGATGGATATATACAAGAAAATCTACCCCTGTTTTAATGTAAAGGAGAACTATTTGTGTCATAACTTTGAGTGCAGTAAAATTATATCTCGTACAGAAAAAGTAATCATACAAGGTTAACAAAGTCATAAAATCTTCATGCTGTCTAACTCCTAGTGGGAAAACATGATATTCGTCTAGTCTGCCTTCTAAATGAAATGGCAGGATTTTATTGTGTAATGCATATCTAATATAAAGAGATGATGTTTTGCTGGGTTCTTGTGTTTCCATTCTCCTCGGCTAAATCTTCGTATCAAAAAGGACAGGAAAACTTGATTATATTTTAAACACAGTATATTTTGAACAAAAATATTTCGTACAAAAGTAGCCTGACTATGGGTTGTGTTGCTGGCGTGAGACTTTACCTGTGTCATTGTCTGGACATACCTGGACCAGAGCAGGTGTTGACAATTCTAAAATACACATGAAGGGCTGGCCAGTTTTTTGGAGGGAAATAGATTGGGGGATCAAGTGGGAGGGGTTAATAGAAGATTACAGGTTAAGATAGTTGGAGGGGGAACTAGTGTTGTACAGATAATGGACCGAGATACTTGGGGATAGCTTACTAAAGATGTTGGTAAAGATTACACCTGAAACAAATTCCATCCTAACAGATCCCCAAACAAGATTGAGGGAAAGAGGGGGTAGTATTTACACGGCCTGGAGGTAGTATGTTAGGGCTATAGGTGGAGAGTATAGGGTATAGATGTTACTATAGATAGCCATGTCTGGAGACCTGTTGTAACAGCCTGGTGTTTTTGTTTTCCTCCTGGGTAGAGATGTCCTGATATGGGATTTAATACACTGGCAGTGTTTGAAGGCCAATCTGGAGCAGATCACTGCCTTTGACATTCAAACACTAACAGCTTTGTTCTCAACATTTAAACCTCCTTTAGTTAAAACATATTATTTCACCTTTGTTTTGAAATTTCTGAAAACTATTTGTGAAAAAAAAAGAACTGACAATTTAGAAAAGGGGTTTGGTTTCAGCAGAACCATCTTACACATTGTAAATCATATGAATTGTTTGTTGTTTACTTATATTGAAAAAGAAACATTTCCTTTGAAATTGTAACAAGTATTTATGATTGGCAGAAAAGAGTTTTTATAAAACCCAATCTTTGATCAGATGTTAACAGACATTCCCACACTAATTCTAAGAAACATATTGGTTCACAAAATGTTTAAGATGAAAACATCTCATACACAGAAGTCATAGACATTGTCTTTTGTGATAAAAGTCACGGAAATCATCTTTTCTTGTGGGAAAAAATACCAATGATTTCTTACCTATTGCCCAGATGACTTTACTATTTGTCCATCACAAAGGTGATAGATACCCCTGTATTATACAATAGTAAACACACTGGTTATTAGTGATATCCATGATAAAACAGGCAATGATTTGTGAGGTGGAGATTGGTAGAACATCCCTAAGTGTCAAACTAATGAATGGTTAAAGATGGACTGAGGTTAAACATATGTATTTTTACATGTAACTGACCACCCTATCTGTAGGGGGCTTGTTAGGTAGGACAGGCAAAGTTGAGATGTCCTGGTTTGTCAAAAAGGAATAAACCTGTGACCATGTCACTAAAAAAATACAATGAGAAAAAAACACTTTCCCATGGTAGCTTGCTCTAGTGTGATCAATTATCCATCAGAAGTTACTGTAGCTATTGAAAACTCAAAATATGGTGCATGTGAACGGACCTCAGGCCAGGCCACACAAAGGCAAACTCACAGCCCCGATATAATTACTGAAGACATATTTTTTAGGGGTTTGTTGGACTGTGTGAATTGTGTTGGTGAATGAGGACTTGAGATTTTGGATTAAGGCAGTGTTGTCACAGTAACAAACCTCAAACACACTCTGGTATTTCTCTGGAATGCCTATTTTGCTATTTTTAATTTATGACTAAATACAATAGGTATGAAGGAAATGTCATATTTGTGTAAAGATGTATTGAAGAGATTAAAGTGATACTTTGTACTTCAGACTTGAAGTGTTGCATGATGGGACTGTAGTGTATTTTGATAGTTTTTTTGTGATGGCAGAATAAAGTGTGATAAAGCTGCTACAAGTCAGATCTTATTGTCAGCTAGTATAGTAAGATGAACAGGACATGGGGTCAGTATTATGGATAGCATATATATTACTATTTAGGGGGAATAAAAAAAATCACTCCTTTGTCCAAAAAAATTAACAATTGGGTATCTATTAAGCTACCTATTGTCAAACATTTTTGTGATTTAGGCCATTGTTGAAATGTCCTGTATATCAAAGTAAAATATTTATCATTATACGATGCACTTCACTATAAACTGTTTGCCATTAATGCTTTCTGAAAATAACGAAATTGTGAAGGGTGCAAGATCTAAAATATTACATGGAATGAAAGCTCCGATCCTAGCAATATCCCTATGATAGTTCTCTTACATTGAGCTACTGAAACAAGGCCTTACATCTTCATTGTTCCAAGACACAATAAAACACTTTCAAGTCATTATTCCATGATGTTTAAAATGCTTGTTATCACTCAACAGTAAGAAAATATTGAGTCGGTTCCAATATCTTCAGTCTATCAATGATGTGTTTGACATTCTGTTCAGTCTAACGCTGACGTGTCTGACTTTTTGTTCAGTCTAACTCTGATGTGTCTAATGTTCTGTTCAGTCTAGCTCTGACGTGTCTGGTGTCTATTTAATCTAGCTCTGACATATCTGGTGTCTATTTAATCTAGCTCTGATGTGTCTGGTGTCTATTTAATCTAGCTCTGATGTGTCTGGTGTCTATTTAATCTAGCTCTGACATGTCTGATAAATCCGTTGGTCTAGATCTGAATTACTGTAACATCCTGTTCAGTTCCTTTGCTGTTGTTTCTAATGTACATATTATTATATTTCAGGAACTTTCTGTGAAACGGATGTGAATGAGTGTTTGGAGTTCCCTGGAATATGTAAGAACGGTGCGACCTGTATGAACACCCCAGACTTTGACTATACCTGTATCTGTGTTAATGGTTGGACTAGTAAGGACTGTAGTGAGAATATAGACGACTGTCAAACTCAGCCTTGTCTCCACAACGGAACTTGTCAGGACCATGTGGGCTACTTCACATGTACCTGTCCACCGGACAAAACTGGTAAGTTCCACATCCCCTGTGTGATTACTACTGATCTTTACTAGAGATGACCCCAAATTATCACAAGGTCAAAGCTAGCAATTTTCTTTGTCACATTTAATGTAATAAGGTTGAATTTCTTGGCCTTGCTTTTGAGATTGTCTTCATTGCTTGCTGTTATCTTTTGGAGATATATATATATGTTTGACTGTCTTTTTTTCAAAGCTTTCTTATACATTACTGCTTTCGCTGAAAATCTTTTATTATTTCATAAGTATGTAAGATGAAATACTGCATGATAGTCTTATTTTTCCGTGAGCTTGACAGATAGTCTTGTGTTTCCAGGAGCTTGAGATTGTTGATTTAATGAGTTGTGTTGTCGATGATGACAATTCTGTCCATGGAGCTTTTAAGAATGACTTTGATTTAAGATCTCACAAAGTGATCTTTGCATGGTATTATTATACTGATGTCATTTCTCTGGTATGCCTATCACAGACCTCTACGAGGGTGGTATATGCATGTTACTAACTCTCTGTCTTGTCTCTCTGCTTGTGAACGTGCTTATACAGGTCTGCGCTGTCACATGAATAACGCCTGCGAGTCAAACCCGTGCCAGAACAACGCCATCTGTGAGGCCTCCCCTATGAATGGTCAATACCGCTGTACCTGTAGTCAAGGATGGACTGGCCCCACCTGTGAAACCGACCTCAACGAGTGTCAGGATGGTAAGTTCTGTCTTAAAAAACAATCCTACATAATATTCTTAATCAATAAATTTTTAATTAAATGGAAGATTTATATTGTCATCAACATGATATCTATTCTAACTACTGCATCAACGAATATAATGAATAAAAAATCAAACGACTTTGGAGTAAGAAAAGAAACTGGATTTCCGTCTTTTGTACTTACAGCCGCTCTGGTTATCTGTGAGCATGGCGGCACTTGTCAGAACACGCAGGGCAGCTACTACTGTGACTGTCGCCAAGGATTCAGTGGCCCCTTGTGTGAGGAAAACATTAATGAATGTGTGTCTAACCCTTGTAAGAATGATGGCACATGTCTCGATAAAATGGGCAGCTATATCTGTGTCTGCATGGCAGGTAAGTTACCATTCTGATCAGTCCTACCATAAAAATGTCCATGGTTATCAACTTTTGTAAAAACTGGCACTTTTAAATAACTTCAATTTCCTCAGAGGAAATAGCTACTCCATAGTGGAAAACATAGAAGATAAATTGAGGAACAGTGGGTTTGAGAATAGGTAGTGCTTGGGTACCTAAGTTGAGGAACAGTATGTTTGAGAATAGGTAGCATTGGGTACCTAAGTTGAGGAACAGTATGTTTGAGAATAGGTAGTGCTCGGGATCACATACATGTGTACTACTGCCTACAGGATTTCATAACCATGATTTGTCCTTTACATCCGTAATATCGGTCCTGATAAAAGTACCATTCTTATTTGGTGGAATTTTGACAAAAAACAGCTACAAACACCTATAAAGATGGAGACAATGTTTAGTGGCATTGATATAGGCTTCATTATGGGAGAGAAAGGAAGTGATACCAGCATCAACAATTGTCAGAGAGATTAGTGGTATTAAATTTGAATAGATCTAATTCTGTATTGACATAAATGACAATTCATCAGCTACCCGCAACTTACAGCTGATCACTGAACCGGAACCGTCCCAGGTATCTAGGCCTAAATGGAAGGAATTTGAAATTAGTGATGTTTTTAAAAGGTTTACACATTGTTAATGTATGCAGCAGAGCAGGTCGGAGATGTTAGTGAAGGTCAGAGGTCATCTTGGTGAAGTGTGGGAAAAGTTAACTAACATTAGGGATATACATGTACAGTGTAATACACATACCTTTAGTTTACAGGGGTGTATGTTTACTGTGTATGTTAGTGGTAACAGTTGTCTATCCTCTCATTGATGTTATTCTTCCTTTTCAGCAGTTTTTAGCAAGTCTATTAATATTGAACTTTTTGCTACACTTTAGCTTAGATTTTACTGATGTATATCACACATTGGTCGTTTAACGACAGTTTAACTATGACTTGCAATCGTGTGAATGTAGAAGAATCAGGATTAAAATCATCCTGACGTTTTAAAAACAAGACTTTCAAAAATGTTCTTCTCACAATCATTGTAAAACCATTCCCTTACCACGTTCATGGTATTCTTGTAGTATAGATTTGATTATTGATGATGTTTACCAAGTGCCTTTGGTAACCTTTAATCATTGTTTAAGAGATTAATGTGATAATCAACTTTATACGGGCACATTTATCCTGACTGAAGTCCTTTACTTCCATGGCCTTTAGACTTTAAATGGTAGTGAAAGTCCTGTCAGGATGTGTTTGATCTACATTCTCTTGTGATGTATGTAAACTGACCACTTCCTGTGTAAAGCTAGTGGTCACTAGTGCTGTACAGGATTTAAGTAGTGTCATGACCTCTAATAAATTATACCTGATTCAAACAGAAGTCATGAAAAATCTTGATATTCTGCAGAAAGTCATTTGTTGAGTACAACATATGGTTTCTATTTAAAGACTTAGTTGTGGTGAAGTTTGGACATTTTTCCAATGTCTTATTTCTGATAAAGGGTGTAACTTTAGAAGGAAAGGGTCTGATTTCCAGATATGCTGTGCTGGCTCCACAAAGGGGAGTAATCGGGTGTGACTCGGAGAGGGACAACCAACACTATTGTCTTTCTCCTCACCATTGCATGTCAGAGGACTATGAAATGAATCTGTCCATTGGAATTTAAATTTCTAAAATCTAGAAACCACCCAAATGTGAAATTTTAACTTGAACCTTATAAAATAGTGGAGTGTATTTGTTTGAAATCTTCACCTTTGTCTCTGTCTGTCTAATGTGATGAAGTGATATCAGGTGATTGATACATTGAGGGGAGGGAGGGGGATCATGGAAGATTTAAATGACACAGGTAAAACAGGCAAGCTATGTTTTATTATATATGTCAGTTTTATATCCAGGACTTTTCAAGCTTATTTAGCTAAGCACCAATAAACTATGTAAACATCAAAATGTAGGTATTACCTGAGTTATAATGTAAATAGTATTATGATTAATGGTGGCGGGGGTGGGGGGGGGATTTGTTTGTTGTTTGTCAATGCGAGATTGATTAAAAATATCATTTAAATTTACTTTCATATTAAAAGGTAATGGACAAAATCATGTATGATTTCACTTGATTACCAACAACAGGGCTAGTATTATAAGGAATAGTAACATTAGTGTAGACTTAATCTATAATATTATAAGTTATAGTTTTCGTTGAAGGAATCTTGTTCAGAATATCACAAAAATAATATAAATTAATTAATGTATTGAAAGTAAAATGTGTAGTGGTTGGCAACCTGATAAGTATGTTAAATCACACAGACATGGCATTTACTTTATCATGATGTCTACTAACATTTAACAACAGAGAGAAACTGGGAAACCATAAAACAAATATATGAGAGTATGGTTATATAACCCTAATTACATTTCACTGATAGGATGATAAGGTTGAGTTCCCACAGTTAAAGGATCAGGTGGACCAAATAGGGAGACGAGGGAGGGGGACAGGGTCACAGGGACGGGGTCACAGGGACAGGGTCACAGCAAACATGTGGTAGCCTTTTCAAACTCAACAAATCATATTCTATAAGTAATGTTTTTGAAATTAGAAATAAATACTCTGACAGTGGGGAGACCTGCTGTGTTAGGAGGTTAGGAGGGGGAGAACGGCTTTCTCCCTCAGTGTTGCTGTGGTGATGGAGTCTGTTCCCACGGCTATGGAATACTTAGACTGGAGTTTAAAAAAGCAGAAAACAGCCCCAGCACTAGTGAAGGGTGATAAGATCTGCCCGGGGAATGTGTTACATACAGTTGTAGGGTGTAGGGGTACTGGGGCGTGGATACTACACCATCAAACATATATCTTGTGGTCTCTTTAATGTACCAGGCAATATTCAAATCTTAAAGCTTTACTTCTACATGAAATTATGAAACTCTTTATCAATTTATTTTGTATGGTTATTCCTACAAAACGTATTTAGGAGCATTTAGATAGTAAGATTAAAAAAAAACATTTGAAAGTGAATTAATATATTAAAATTTTTATTATAAAGAAGCAGAAGAAATCTTATCTCACTGGAAATTGATATAGAACCACAATCAAACTACAAATAGAATTATGGATTGTCCCTGAATATAACGAGGGATTGCGTGACAAATTACGGTATATTTCAACTTTCAAAATATCAGAAAAGGTGTCATTTTCCCAACACCCTGTAACCATAGCAGTAGTGTAGAGACCGGTCATGTCTGTCGAGAGTTAGAGCGGTCATGTCTGTCGAGAGTTAGAGCGTGGGTTAAAGGTTTAACAGGGTAAACAATGGTACCTTGTTTATACTTAACATCTGATCTAGATAGTTTGAATTTTATGAAGAAAATACATGTATTATGAAATGTCGGTCTATAATGATTACATTTCAAGCAATAAAAAAACATTTAAACATTGATTTAACATTTGATAATAAATCGATATGGATATGATGTAGGAGGATATTGTGTTTTGACAGGATACGAGGGTTCCATGTGTGAGATAGAAATAGACGAATGTGCCACAGACCCATGCCGCAATGGTGGTACGTGTGAAGACCAGATCAACAAGTTCCGCTGCTTCTGTCCAGCAGGTATGTTTGAGTCAGTCTTCCCCATCCATTCTTGGTTATAGTTGATTTGAAACCATCCTACACTAAAACAAAACAAAACAAACCATCCTACACTAAAATAAAACAAACCATCCTACACTAAAACAAACAAAAAACTGTCCTACACTAAAACAAAACAAACAAAAACCATCCTACACTAAAACAAAACAAACAAAAAACCGTCCTACACTAAAACAAAACAAACAAAAAACCATCCTACACTAAAACAAAACAAACCATCCTACACTAAAACAAAACAAACAAAAAACATGTCCTTTTGATTATCAGTTAAAGTGAATTTCTTTCTTTTTTTTGAATTTGTTTGATATCTTTGAATCTGTTAGAATTGTTACATCTGATTTTGTTATATGATATTGAAAATCGACATTTTGATAATATTGTTAAAGTGCTGCACATATAGATAATGTAATTTGAGATTAAGTCGATGGCATCGTAAATAATTTAAGATTAATTGAATGAAGTTGAGTACCATGAATGAGAACCACAGATATGTAGAAAGCTTTTGTGTGACCTTGACTGTGTACAATCTGTCCTTCTATACCCAGGTTTTACCGGTACTACCTGCAGTCTCAACATTGACGAATGCCTGAGTAACCCTTGTGTCAACGGCGCCATTTGTAATGACACCATTGACGGATATATCTGCAACTGTTTGCATGGTAACCACCCATATAATGACCAACCCTCCCCTTCCGTTCCTTGGTAACCATGATGACCCAAGGTCACCAGATCCTCTTTCTAGTTATATTGACCAGTATTCTATAGTTTAGTTTCCTGAAGTTGTTTTGATCAATCCCCTCTTGAGTCCTGTATCATTAAGTGCCCTTTATATTAATCCGAGGTAACATATATAGCTAACAATCCCTTATATTCTACCATAATATGATGATTGATGTTGATCTGTTTTGTTTTTTACAGTTCTATACCACCTGTTTGGTATTAATGTATGCTATGTATGAAATGATTGCTCTATCTTTATACTCTAAATGATTGCTGTATACTATACTGATGTATGTGATGCTTCCTTCATTGCCTGTTACAGAAAACTCTTGTTTTCTATACCCAAAACCTTTCATACTGTTTGAAAAATTTTCCTATAAATTTTCCTATATACCATTTTTACATGTCTTGAAACTTAACTTTGAGTTTAGAAGTGATGATTATTAATTTTAATTGATGATAACGATAACTTGAATTAAACTTAATTGATAGGATTTACTGGAGATCGATGTGAACAGGACATTGACGAGTGTGCTGGCATCAACTGTCACAATGGTAACTGTGTGGATCTCCAAGGAGACTACCGATGTGACTGTAACCGTGGCTTCACTGGCAAACACTGTGATCAGGACATCAATGAGTGTGATGCATCCCCTTGTCAGTTTGGTGGCACATGCGTACAGCTCAAAGATGGTGGCGGGTATGATTGCCAATGTCCACTAGGAACTTCAGGTAAGCACATCACACATAACACTTGTATTGTACTTTTTAACTGTTTTTTCGATTCTGGGGTTTAAAGTCTTAGTGTGGTCCAATAGTAATTAGAACAAGAGGTGTCAATAATGATAATAAGACGAAGAAGAACGAAAAACAATAGGGATTTCCATTCGGATAGAAATTCTTAATCACGCTCGAAAACCTTTATTTATACATCATCATTTTTTCATGAAAACAGTTCCCATGTCTTCAAGGGAAGAGGAAGCTTGTCTTTAAAGTGACAAGATGTTACCAATGGTATAAAAGGTCTCTTTCCGTTGATGGCACCTTGATTTGATTTAATGTTTTACAGGATGATTCGTACATTTCATTGCTGAAATTAACAATAGCAACACCTGTTGTTGATATATCTTGTCATCTGTGTCGCTGTAATTACCTATGTGGTACCTTCACACAGGTATTAGTAATTAAACGATGGAAATCTGCACTATAGTGTAAGGTTCCCACCTGAAGATCTATGCCTGGGTAAACACACGTTATATACAGAATGATATTTTATTATGCATGAATGTAATACATGTGATGGGCCGAGGGTGAGAACATGGGGATATCCAACTTTTCTACTGCCTTGTAAATCCTCTACTTATCTCCATTATCAAATCATATTGAGTCATCCCTGAATACTATTGCCACCCCCAATTACATTTCACTACTGAGATTTTACACAGTAATTGTTGTACTATCCAAAATGAGACATGTTTATGACTTAATCGACTCTGAAGTCAGTTTTACGAAATAAAAATCAGATATAATAACTAAAAAGAATTGGAATTATTTAAAGCGGTGGATGAAGGAGTAGGGTGTTTGGTTGTGGTAGACAGTATTAATATGGCGTCAGTTTGTCTGTCTGGTCATCCTTTTGTCTGTCTCACAGGGATGTGAAACTAGAACAAAACAAGCATGATGATCAGATGGTTCTGTGACAGTGATTTGATGATTAATTGACGTCAAGGTCATTGTTAGTGTTTGAACAAATCATGCCTTATTATCCCCTGACATTATGTGACTGAAATTACTAAAAAATAAATGTATATATCATATGGCATTAAAGTGTTGAACTTCTAAAAAACATATTTGAATTTAAGTTCTGTGTTTGAATACTTGAATTTAAGTTCTGTTTTTGAATACTTGAATTTAAGTTCTGTGTTTGAATGCTTGAATTTAAATTCTGTGTTTGCGGTATTTGTAGTCTGTTTTCCTCCATTGCTGAGGGTTTTATAAAGTAGATGTGAAATTGTGTCACAGTAAGGTAACAGGCACTGGTCCTTAAATATCCACGTACCTGAATCAGATCTGTGCTCGATTGAGCGTGACAGTCTGTGAGGTAGAACTGGGTCGTCCCAGGTAGGAGGTATGAGGTGAGTCACCATCTACGAGTGAGATAACACGACAAATTGCCCTAATCCCCGCCTATAATTCTACCTATTGGTAGGTAGAACCCATTGTCGTATTGCTACAACTCACTTACTTGCCTCAGGGATTAAAATTTAAAAGATTGAAAAAAGTAGTATTATCCTGATTGTAGTCTTTGTTTGGTCGTTAAAACTCAAAGTCAAACCTGATACCAAGATTAACGATTGAAAGTGGACTTTAATATTTCGGATTTTGATTTGATGTGAAAGACTGCGGGAAGAAGCACATGCATAGCTTTCCCACGACCCTTTATTAGCCAAATAAAGATAAATGTGAGTTCTACAGCAGAAGGCAGAAGCTGCTATACATCGATTGTATACTTGTTATAGATACCATTGCGCTGCCGATACAAAGTCATCAAAAGGAACAGCTTTTTAAAAAAAAGAAGACTTTAAAAAATAACTAACACGATATCACCAAGAATATTGGTTTTATAATTTAGAATGAATCATCAAGATGGAGTTAATCAGTAAGATTAGATAATTTTATCTGTGATCGACATCTCATGTTGACAATGTGGAATGTTTTCTGACTCACACAGTATGTAGATTTTTCTCTACATAAATTTTCTTCATCACCAAAAGATGACTACAAGTTAGATTTAAATGTAATTGTAATCGTTTAGTGTATAGGATTTTCATAATAGTATTTGAACCTTTGAGATCTTTAGAGAATTACTCAGTACTCTGACTGTTGTTGGAGCCCCAGTCAGGTGTTGTTTGATTACACCACAGAATAGAAGGATTAATGTTGCATTTCCATTAGTGTATATCCCACCCTTACACAAAGACAATAGCGCCCGGCTGTCACACACTATCAAAACCCTTCGGATTTCATTTTCAAATCCGTATTTCAAATTTACAATACCAATCTAATAGCAGACATTTAGCCTATCCAAATCCTGATTAACATTTAGGGAACTTTTCACAGATTATGATTAAGTGAGGATTAAATTTTAAATTACATGTATTAAGAAATTGAAAACACAGACTTCTCTCTCATCAGAAATAACATATTCAAAGTTTTATTATCATCCCAACATACCACCTACATTGTATTTCATATGATTATAATCAATATTTTAAGAAAAGTCATATTGTATTAACAGAAAATATTAATGCTAGTTGTAGCTATATTTTTGATGCTGATGTATGCCCTTATCAGGGACATCCAACTATCCATCTTTTGGGTGAAATTTTACATCCATGTCCACGCCTCTGTATTTCCAGGTATGAACTGCGAGAAGAATCATAACGAATGTGCTAACAACCCCTGTTTTAACGACGGTATCTGTCACGATGGTATCAACACTTACTCTTGTACCTGTGAACCAGGCTACACAGGTAAATTTTCTCATTAACAAGAAAAAAGAAAAGAAAAACTTAAGATGCTTCAGGTGTCGCGGCTAAGGCCATCAAGTACAAGACAGGCTAGGCTAATATCCAAGTTCAATTGGAGAACTGGATAAAGATTATTATATTACACCCGTTTTCTGTCAAAGATTTGATATATTAATGATAATAATACAAAAATTGATAGGAAGTTGTTACTTTCTATTTTCTGTAATTTTGATTGGTGATTTAATTCTTAAGTAGAACTTCAAAATGTGCCTGGTGATTTAATTCGTAAGTAGATCTTCAAAATGTATATGTTCTCAGAGTATCAGTAGTGTTCATGAAAAGATGGGTTTGAATACATGTCTAATGATGTAATGAGAAGAAATGAGATCAAAAATTAAAAATTCAATTAAATAAGCACTAAGTATATGGTAAAATAGACATTTATCTGTTAACTTCAGAGCTGTATGTTTGTTATGTTATAGGGAAGAACTGCGAGACCAATATTGATGAATGTCTCTCCAATCCCTGCAACAATGGCGGAAAGTGTGTGGATGGTATTAACGGGTTCCGCTGTAACTGCCCACCAGGATACTATGACGAACAGTGTCTCTCAAATATTGACGAGTGTACCAGTAGTCCCTGTCTACATGGTGGTCAGTGTAAGGATGGGGTCAACAGGTAAGCGCACACAAAGAGTACAAATCTGATATAGCTTGTCAGAAAGACAATTAACCCAAAGTGAACATAATCTTAGAGATCTAGCAGGATTAGGCATTGTTCTATGTCAAGTAGATGTATTGCGCAAGTTTATAATTTTGAAGCAAAAGTGTAAAGAATCCCCGATGGTACAAAGGGAGATAACTGTTTGAAGTCTGTTTTTCTCTATTACAGGTTTGACTGCTTGTGTCTTGATGGATATGAGGGCGCGCGCTGCGAGACACAGAAGAATTACTGTCAGTCCAATCCATGTCAGCACCGTAGTGAATGTGTGAAATTCCTTGGTGGCTACAGTTGTCGATGTCTGCCTGGTTACACAGGTAAATATCTTCTTTTTTTTTCTTCTTTTTTTTTTAAGATATGATTTCTTTGTTCACCGTAGATAACTATTTAATTATTACCATGAAAACTCAACTTTCTGAGACTTATTGTCTATATGAAGCATGTATGTATACAGGGCTAATACTTTCCTGACTTGTTTATCAGGTATCAACTGTGAGATCAACATTGATGATTGTCACAGTAATCCCTGTGTCCATGGAAGCTGTACTGACCTCGCCAACACCTACCAATGTCACTGTCAAGTGCCCTGGACAGGCACCAACTGTGACCAGAAAATGGATCCCTGCAGCTCCAACCCCTGTACCAACCAGGCCACCTGTACCAATGACTTTGACTTCAATGACTTTTCCTGTAGCTGTAACCCTGGCTACACAGGTAAGCATTTAACCTATCAGTAAGAAATCGCTAAAATCATTTCAGAAAAAAGATTATCTTCATAATTATATAGCGAAAAATGAAAGATACATACCATTTCATTAGGATGCTTAAACTGTGGTTGTCCGTGTCCCATGGATGATTTTGTTGATTATTTACAGGTCGTTACTGCCATGAGGACATCAACGAGTGTAATCACTCTCCCTGTGCTAATGGCTATTGTACCAACACCATGGGTTCCTTCAACTGTACATGTAGCATGGGCTTTGAAGGGAAATACTGCGAAATTGACCATGACGATTGCTTCCCTGACCCCTGTATGAATGGTGGCACATGTTTTGACAAAACAAACGAATACACCTGTGTCTGTCGTAAAGGCTATACAGGTACCAATTGTGAGATCGAGATCAACGAGTGTAACTCAAACCCTTGCCAGAACCAAGCCGTCTGCACTGATTATGTTGACTCCTATGTCTGCTCCTGTCGCGCTGGATTTAGCGGCGTTCATTGTCAGAATAACGACGATGACTGTACCTCCAGGTTAGTCTCAAAAAATATTCTCACAGTTTGAAAATCATCTTGATTCTGCTACAATTACAGCTGTTAAGATCTAATCAAATCAAAACAAGACCTCCTTTAATCAATAGAAATAAATTGAAACTTTTGTCCGTTAATAAATGCTGATGAAAAATTAGTTACATACCTAGAGCAGTCTAAATCATCTTATGTTGGCCTCTTCTCACCTTGTATAACTATGTATATGTATATGAATTTTAGCTCCTGCTTACACGGTGGTCGCTGCATCGATGGTATCAACGAATTTCAGTGTATGTGTGAATTAGGGTACACTGGCTCCAACTGTCAGCATCGTATCAACCCGTGTGATTCCAACCCCTGTATGGATGGGGGCACCTGTGACAACCACGGCTCTGCCTTCAAGTGTTACTGCCCCTATGGCCTGACTGGACCACGTTGTGAAGCATTTGTCGACTGGTGTACTGACAACCCCTGTAAGAATGGTGCCACATGCTCCCAGGAGGCACACTTGTACAAGTGTACATGCGCCCCAGGCTGGAATGGACCAAGGTGTGACATCAGTGCCGTCACCTGTCTCGCCGCTGCCAACATAAAAGGTATGTACTATTATCTGGTATTCGAAACTGAAATATACACCTTACAGATTGAAACTTAATTATTCTGTTTTGATCAATATTCTTATACTTGTCAACATTTGTCAGGTGAATAACTAAATTTCTTGTATTTCAGGTGTACCAGTAACAGAACTTTGCCAAAATGGAGGTATCTGTACTAATGTCAATAACAGTCACAGGTGTCAGTGTAGCCAAGGTTACATAGGCAGTTACTGTGAGGAGGATTTTAATGAATGTGCATCAGCACCCTGTCAGAATGGTGGGTCATGTCAAGACAATGTGGGCAACTACAAGTGTACCTGTCCCAATGGTTTTATGGGTGCAAACTGTGAAATGAATATTAACGACTGTGCCAGCAACCCGTGTGCCAATGGTGGTACCTGTCACGATCTGATCGCTGACTTCCAGTGCTCTTGTCCACGTGGCACACAAGGTTTTTTGTGTCAGTACAATGAGGAGGACTGTTACGCGGGAGCATGTCACCATAACGGCACCTGTGTCGACAAGGTCAGTGGATTTGAGTGCATATGTCCCGCAGGATTTGTTGGTGAGCATTGCGAAGGTGATGTGAATGAATGCCAGACACAGAAACCGTGTGATCCTGTTGGAACCTTCAGCTGTGTCCAGCTCAACAACGACTATCGCTGTGACTGTAATCCAGGGTACACAGGACGACACTGTGCTCAGCCGATGAACTTCTGCATGCCCAACCCTTGTCGTAACGGTGGAACCTGTACAAAGGCACAGCATAGCTACCAATGTGCATGTACTGGGGTAAGTCATATTGAGCATTACTTCACGTTTCAAGTCGTTTTAACTACAAGTTGTGTATTTGTCTGTCTTTATGCATCACTGGAAGAAAATAACATTTCTATATAGTAATTCATGGTTGATTTGGTTTCTGCTTTACAGGGTTACTTTGGAGACTTATGTGAGCTTAGTGCTTGTACAAGCTCCCCTTGCCATAACAATGGTATATGTATACCTGGTTCTCATGGATTTGACTGCATGTGTGAGCAAGGCATAACTGGGGACAGATGTGAGATTGACGAAGTTGACGAATGTGTATCCTCACCATGTCAACGAGGAAAATGTCTGGACAGACCTGGTGAGTGTTCCATATTTTGACAGGTAGATTCTATTGCTTGTTGATGTTCCATATTTCAACAGGTAGATTCTATTGCCTGTTGCTGTTCCTTATTTCGACAGGTAGATTCTATTGCTTGTTGATGTTCCATATTTCGACAGGTAGATTCTATTGCCTGTTGATGTTCCATATTTTGACAGGTAGATTCTATTGCCTGTTGATGTTCCATATTTCAACAGGTAGATTCTATTGCTTGTTGATGTTCCATATTTTGACAGGTAGATTCTATTGCTTGTTGATGGTCCATATTTCGACAGGTAGCTTCTATTGCTTGTTGATGTTCCACATTTTGACAGGCAAAAAATATACTAGTGCCATGTGTTGGTTACAGTTCAGAGTTTAGTTAGCACTAAGAAACATAAAACCGAAAGTGTTTTAGTGAATTTTTAATGAAAAGAAAGGAAAAAGTTGCAGTATATATTATGCAACATATTGCTAACAAAGGGAAACAACTCATGGTTAAGTTGAAGTTTACATATCACCAATGGGTTACTTTATTATGGGTACTTATTGCATCATATTGTATTTTACAGGTCGTTATGAATGTGATTGTCCTGTCCGTTACACTGGAGTCAACTGTCACATATATGACCCAGTATCCCCAGGGGGCATCGGTACCGACCAGATGACCACACCCACTCCTGACAAGGGCTCCTCCTGTCCCATGGCAGAATGTGCTGCCAAAGCTGGAGATGGAATATGTGATGTATGTATTCAGATTTTGCTTAGATATATTTTATTTTACTTATGAATAAAAAAAATCTAAATGAAAAAATTGCTCAGTTATAGTGTTATATAACTGTGTTAACCTTTTTACATGTACCTCATTTACTGTTACAGAAAGAGTGTGCTATAGTGGACTGTGAGTTTGATGGTGGGGACTGTTCGTTAGGCTTCCTGAAGTTGTGGCAGAGGTGTTCACAGCCTCGTAATGGTGTAGCCTGCTACAACGTGTACAACAATTCACAGTGTGATCAGGGCTGTAACAATCCAGACTGTCTGTTTGATGGTGGCGACTGTAATGTGAAGGAACCCTGCAACCCCAGCTATAACTTATACTGTGAGAAACACTACAAGAATGGGCATTGTGATACTGGCTGTAACACTACAGCGTGTAACTGGGATGGGGGAGATTGCAGTCAGAAGCCGAATATTCTCCCAGGAACCATGGTGCTTGTTGTCATGAAGACCCCAGAAGAATTTCTTCAGGACTCTTCAAAGTTTCTGAGAGTTCTTGGACAACTTCTTCAGATAATTGTCAAAATTAAGTTGACAGATGCAGGAGAAAAAATGGTTTATCCATGGAAACCTAACCCAGTCGTTGCATCCTCCCGCTCGAAGAGATTTGCTGTGATTCGTTCATTGCGTTCCGTTCCTGATGATGAGTATATAGGGTAAGTCACATTTACCTCAACAGAGAGTGGTACCAAAGACCTTCATTTATGGGGATTTTTTTTTTCCAAAATGCCATAAATATCCTGTGTCACATTTTTCCATATTTGCTGATGATTTTCCTTTTTTCTGTGTCATCAAAGTGCCTCATTTTCATTATTTAATTTTCATCATACATTCAAAATATTTCAAATATTTGATTTATACACGGATCATGAACATGGTCATCTGATCTGTTATATCAAGCGTTCAGTTTCCGTGTTGATCATATCAACTCTTTTCTCTTCCACTGATTGTCAATACAACAGACAGACACCAGAATTGTTATTTCCATTATTATATCTATAAGTTCTCAATGGGGCAAGTCATTAACATCTTTCTTTTCGAAATTCTTTGTCCTATATTATATTCAAAATTTCACATATGACTGGAATTGGACAAAAGACAAGTTTGTTATCTGTTTTTCCTCATTAATCCCATGTCCTTCCTCATATAGGATTCACAAAGCCTCTCTTATTAACTCTCACAAAGGATTCACTGAAACCTTTGTAATTTGACCCTTCCTCACACAGGACACCCAAGACCTGACCATTCTAACCCAACCCTTCCTCACACAGGACACCAAGACCATTCTAACGCGACCCTTCCTCACACAGAACACCAAGACCATTCTAACAGGACCCTTCCTCACACAACACCAAGACCATTCTAACCCGACCCTTCCTCACACAGAACACCAAGACCATTCTAACCCGACCCTTCCTCACACAGAACACCAAGACCATTCTAACACGACCCTTCCTCACACAGAACACCAAGACCATTCTAACCCGACCCTCACACAGCACACACTGACCATTCTAACCCGAGCCTTCCTCACACAGCCCGACCCTTCCTCACACAGGACACCATGTCCATTCTTACCCAACCCTTCCTCACACAGAACATCAAGACCATTCTTACCCGACCCTTCCTCACACAGCACACACTGACCAGTCTAACCCAACCCTTCCTCACACAGAACACCAAGACCATTCTTACCCGACCCTTCCTCACACAGCACACACTGACCATTCTAACCCGACCCTTCCTCACACAGGACACCAAGACCATTCTAACCCGACCCTTCCTCACACGGCACACCAAGACCATTCTAACCCGACCCTTCCTCACACGGCACACCAAGACCATTCTAACCCGACCCTTCCTCACACAGCACACACTGACCATTCTAACCCGACCCTTCCTCACACAGGACACCAAGACCATTCTTACCCGACCCTTCCTCACACAGAACACCAAGACCATTCTTACCCGACCCTTCCTCACACAGCACACACTGACCATTCTAACCCGACCCTTCCTCACACAGGACACCAAGACCATTCTTACCCGACCCTTCCTCACACAGAACACCAAGACCATTCTAACCCGACCCTTCCTCACACAGGACACCAAGACCATTCTAACCCGACCCTTCCTCACACAGCACACACTGACCATTCTAACACGACCCTTCCTCACACAGCACACACTGACCATTCTAACCCGACCCTTCCTCACACAGGACACCAAGACCATTCTTACCCGACCCTTCCTCACACAGAACACCAAGACCATTCTTACCCGACCCTTCCTCACACAGCACACTAAGACCATTCTAACCCGACCCTTCCTCACACAGCACACACTGACCATTCTAACCCGACCCTTCCTCACACAGCACACCAAGACCATTCTAACCCGACCCTTCCTCACACAGGACACCAAGACCATTCTAACCCGACCCTTCCTCACACAGCACACCAAGACCATTCTAACCCGACCCTTCCTCACACAGGCACACCAAGACCATTCTAACCCGACCCTTCCTCACACAGCACACCAAGACCATTCTAACCCGACCCTTCCTCACACAGCACACCAAGACCATTCTAACCCGACCCTTCCTCACACACAACACCAAGACCATTCTAACACGACCCTTCCTCACACAGCACACACTGACCATTCTAACACGACCCTTCCTCACACAGGACACCAAGACCATTCTAACCCGACCCTTCCTCACACAGCACACCAAGACCATTCTAACCCGACCCTTCCTCACACAGGACACCAAGACCATTCTAACCCGACCCTTCCTCACACAGCACACCAAGACCATTCTAACCCGACCCTTCCTCACACAGGACACCAAGACCATTCTAACCCGACCCTTCCTCACACAGTACACCATGTCCATTCTAACCCGACCCTTCCTCACACAGGACACCATGTCCATTCTTACCCAACCCTTCCTCACACAGCACACACTGACCATTCTAACCCGACCCTTCCTCACACAGAACACCAAGACCATTCTAACCCGACCCTTCCTCACACAGCACACCAAGACCATTCTTACCCGATCCTTCCTCACACAGCACACCAAGACCATTCTAACCCAACCCTTCCTCACACAGGACACCAAGACCATTCTAACCCGACCCTTCCTCACACAGTACACCATGTCCATTCTTACCCGATCCTTCCTCACACAGCACACACTGACCATTCTAACCCGACCCTTCCTCACACAGCACACACTGACCATTCTAACCCGACCCTTCCTCACACAGAACACCAAGACCATTCTAACCCGACCCTTCCTCACACAGGACACCAAGACCATTCTAACCCGACCCTTCCTCACACAGAACACCAAGACCATTCTAACCCAACCCTTCCTCACACAGAACACCAAGACCATTCTAACCCGACCCTTCCTCACACAGCACACACTGACCATTCTAACACGACCCTTCCTCACACGGCACACCAAGACCATTCTAACCCGACCCTTCCTCACACGGCACACCAAGACCATTCTTACCCGACCCTTCCTCACACAGCACACACTGACCATTCTAACACGACCCTTCCTCACACGGCACACCAAGACCATTCTAACCCGACCCTTCCTCACACGGCACACCAAGACCATTCTAACCCGACCCTTCCTCACACAGAACACCAAGACCATTCTAACCCGACCCTTCCTCACACGGCACACCAAGACCATTCTAACCCGACCCTTCCTCACACGGCACACCAAGACCATTCTAACCCGACCCTTCCTCACACAACACACACTGACCATTCTAACCCGACCCTTCCTCACACGGCACACCAAGACCATTCTAACACGACCCTTCCTCACACGGCACACCAAGACCATTCTAACCCGACCCTTCCTCACACAACACACACTGACCATTCTAACCCGACCCTTCCTCACACGGCACACCAAGACCATTCTAACCCGACCCTTCCTCACACAACACACACTGACCATTCTAACCCGACCCTTCCTCACACGGCACACCAAGACCATTCTAACACGACCCTTCCTCACACGGCACACCAAGACCATTCTAACCCGACCCTTCCTCACACAGAACACCAAGACCATTCTAACCCGACCCTCCCTCACTCACCCTTAGTGATCCATGTCTTATTGATCGTTTTACAGGAGCGAGGTACACTTGGTTCTGGATCGAAGTCTATGTCTGGCCAATAATTGTCTCAAGTCTGTGGACACTGCTGCTGAGGTACTTGTAGCCTCCATTCAGAATGGCTGGACCCCACTGGTACCCATTCGCCAGGTACAAGGTAAGTGACATCAGAACAACCAATGTTGGCTGAAGTAGTAAATTCCGGCTGTGGTACAGTAAATTCCGGCTGTGGTACAGTAAATTCCGGCTGTGGTACAGTAAATTCCGGCTGTGGTACAGTAAATCCCGGCTGTGATACAGTAAACCTGGGAATGTTAACATGTATTGTGGATATGAATTTTAGTTATATGCCTCATTCGACTGACATAAGTGTTCCAGTAGATCACACAAGTTTATATAATAGTGTACCGGTAGTAAGGAAGTGAGAAGGTCACCAGTACTATTTCATATAGGTTAGATATCATGTCTAGAAATAGAGCAGTCTGGTTGATATGGAGTTTGCTTAACAACATTTAAACCCTGTTGTACTAGAAGATGCCATTTTGAATCCAAGCATCAAGAACTCTTAGGAAGGAAATTGTTCAGCGTTTGATCTTTGTATGTTGTAGTGGACCCTCCTGGTAACCCCGGCAGTACAACTGAACCAGATAATGTTGCCAGCAATTATATGTACTGGATCGGCGGTGGTGTTGTTTTACTTGTCCTTACCTTGGTCATCATCGTTGTCCTGTCCAGAAAGAGGGCGACAGGTAACACTTGGTTTCCAGAGGGATTCTTCACAACCAATACCAGCACCCAAAAGGACACCACCAACTCCTCCAAACGTCGCGTTCCTGATGGCGAGGAGGGAAAGTAAGTTGCTAATGCTTGCTTTATTAAGAGGATATTGATGGAAGGTTATATTTACATCTATACCATTGTTGAAGTTTTTATAATGTTGTTTGTTAGACTGACATTTTACTGTATATGTCACAGGAATATGAAGGGTTTGTGTGATGGACTTGATCACCATGGCTGTACTTCACCTCCCTGGGACCCTGACGAACAGTCACCAAAAACCAAACGAGTCAAGGTTAGTATTTATCTTCATCACTGCAGGTTGATGCTGAATGTCATGATACACTCAGAGCTAATCCATTAAGATACAGGGGATTAGGTTTGTTAATGGTAAACAAAGGCACCTTAAACCCAAACACTAATAGAGTCATATGCAGGGCAATCCATCATAATATGCTGATAATATTTCAGGAACACAAGTTGATTTGGATATGTTATATAATGTTAGAAAATAATAATTCTATTATCTGGATGTTTGCCTTAAAACCTTACATAGAAGGATGTTGTATATAGACCAAAATAATAATTCTATTATCTGGATGTTTGCCTTAAAACCTTACATAGAATGATTTTGTATATAGACCAAAATAATAATTCTATTATCTGGATGTTTGCCTTAATACCTTACATAGAATGATGTTGTATATAGACCAATAAGCTGACTTGTTTTATATGGTATGTGATGGATTTTCAGCTTGAGCAGGAAGACCCAGAGTATGACCGAGCCTCAGACATGCGCCCCTGGACCCAGCAGCACCTGACAGCTGCCAATATCCCTAACGACATGGCCTTGACCCCTCCAGAGGACCACAGTGGTGTAAAAGACGTGGATGTGAGAGGTCCAGACGGCTTCACTCCACTCATGTTAGCATCGTTTCGTGGTGGCGGCCTCGACTCCGGTGTTGATGATGACTCAAGCGGTTCAGGATCAGGAGAGAGCGGAGATTCAGAGGACCGATCTGTAGACATTATCACAGGTCTGCTTATGCAAGGTGCTGCAATCAATGCCCAGACTGACCGCACAGGTGAGGCTAAGGAAAAAGAGGGGAGGGAGGAGGTGTTGTTTTTTGTTCTGATCAAATATGTTACTATCAAAAATGATACAATATAGGGCAGGCAAATATTTTCGCTTTTGTTGTTCTTGGTTTTCACTGAAATGAATGTTTTCATATCTTGTTTATTTCAGGAGAAACATCGTTACATTTAGCAGCTAGGTACGCAAGAGCAGATGCTGCTAAAGTGTTATTAGATGCTGGTGCTGACCCCAACTCAGAAGACAGTACTGGGCGACGCCCACTTCACGCAGCAGTCGCTGCTGATGCTCAGGGTGTTTTCCAGGTTTGTGCTGCTATTCTTCTGCTTATTTTTTATTTTTATTTCTTCTTTGTGTAAAAATGACCAAATAATGTTATAAAACAATGATTACATATATGTTGAGACTAGTAAAGTAAGGTGGAGTCCATGTAGGTGGTAATTCAGTAACAAACGAAGTACATTTTGATTTCTCTGTTGTAGATTTTATTACGTAACCGTTCCACACACCTCAATGCTAAGATGAATGACGGCACCACGCCTATGATTTTAGCTGTACGTCTTGCTACTGAGGGCATGGTAGAGGAACTTATAAATGCTGAGGCTGATATAAATGCGTCAGATGAGTATGGTAAGTGAATTCACAATAGCGGCCCATAGTATTTATATTTCTCCAACAAAATGTGTTTTGTATACATCATTTGGAAAGATGCCTTAATAACTTGTGATGTTTCTGTTTAGCAGCTGCTAGTTCCTGGAGACTGTGTTATCATTGTTCTTTTTATTATTTAAGGTAAGACAGCATTGCACTGGGCTGCTGCTGTCAATAACGCAAATGCTGCTCAAGTGTTACTACAGCATGGCGCTAATCGGGATGCTCAGAATATGAAGGTATGTTCATGTTAGCAGCTTCATGGAACAAAGACAATGGTTATGTCTTAGTCATGGAACAAAGACAATGGTTATGTCTTAGTCATGGAACAAAGACAATGGTTATGTCTTAGTCATGGAACAAAGACAATGGTTATGTCTTAGTCATGGAACAAAGACAATGGTTATGTCTTAGTCATGGAACAAAGACAATGGTTATGTCTTAGTTCTAATCAGAATCCAACAAAAACATGCCTGGTGTACTTTGAAGTCTTTTGCTCAAAATTGAGACAAGTGTAAAGCATTACAACAGCATTCTTTCATTACAGGTTAATATCATTAATTACCTCATTAGGGGTTAATAAAATTATTCTACCTCGCTTCATGGAATTCATGTTTATGCTTTTTTTTTCAGGATGAGACTCCACTTTTCTTGGCAGCAAAGGAGGGAAGTTTTGAAACGGCCAAGATTCTGTTGGATCATTTTGCAAATCGTGATATCACAGATCATATGGACAGACTTCCTAAAGACATAGCTAGTGAGCGTCTGCATCAAGATATCCTTCAGCTTCTCGATGAATATCCTGCTAACAGTCCCAATGTATCCATGCATGGAATGCCAACCTCACCAAATCATCTTCATTATATGCCACAGAAACAGTCGAAACCAAAGTCACGGAAAAGTAAAAATGGTAGTCTGGGCCATCCTATATCTCCAAATGGAGTTTCTAATGGACACACAAAGAAAAGTCGGCCCAAAAAGAAACCGGCAAAAAGTGCTAACAGAAATTGTGTGCCTCATAGTAGTGAGGGATCTTCAGTGGGTACAGTGTCCCCAGGGAACTCTATAGAGTCACCACAGGGGTATGAGCGGACGCCGCCGTCCTATGACAGTATGTATGGTAAAGGTTACCCCCTTGCCCTGCCCCAGGGGGTTATGCCTGACCACAATATGTTAGGGAGTGGCCAGTATGAACCCACAATGGAACAATCAGAGGTGTTGTGGCACCAAGGCCACATGCAGAACCCCCATGTGGTGCCTCTCCCCACACCACCTCATACACTGCCACAGGCCACTTCCCCTCATAGTATTCCCGTTTCCATTCCTACGCCTCCAAACAGCATGCAGTCAAACGGAAGCCCTGCCCATGACAAGATATCACCTATGAAGAAAAGTTTTCCCACATCCCCAACACACATTCAGGCCATGCAGCAACGAGCCAGGCAGGAGCGTGCTCATGACAGCCCACTGAGCAGGCAAAATGAACAATTCTCATATCCTAATACAAATGTGGTGGAGAACATTCCAGTGACAGCACTATACACAGACAATTATGGGCAGTCAACTGGTCAGCATCACCAGCCCAAATACCTAGACCAATACCCTACACCTCCATCACAACATAGCATGGAGTCCCCACCCCAAATAATCCATGGTGCAATGCCCGATCACTACCTAACACCCTCACCTGACTCTCCTGGACAGTGGTCAAGTTCTTCACCGCACTCCATCTCTGACTGGTCAGAAGGGATTTCAAGTCCTGATCAGCCTCTACAGAACCGGAGTAACAAGCCAGTGTATATCTAGTGGTGTGGCTGTGTGGTGCTGGTGTTTCCTAATGGTGTAACCACTAAAGACTGCTGACCCAAATAATGGTCAAATCAGCAGTACTCGGCAAATATGGAAGTGGTGGTAATTTTCCCAGATACGATTATTCTGTGTATAATAGGATTTACACTTAATGGAGATAAGGGAAAACTGTGTCCTGTTATCAGGCAGTGTGTACCGTGTGTACAACCTAGGACCGCCAGCATGCTCCGAGAGACCTAGGACCGCCAGCATGCTCCGAGAGACCTAGGACCGCCAGCATGCTCCGAGAGACCTGGGACCGCCAGCATGCTCCGAGAGACCTAGGACCGCCAGCATGCTCCGAGAGACCTGGGACGTACAGTGTTCAATGTGCTAGTAGTTCTCTGATCCTGTGGATCTCTGCATTTAAATGTCTCCCCATACAGGGGAGACAAAACATTTATAATTCTGTGTCTCCTCTATCTTGGGATATATAATTAGGAGTCACAGAAAAACCTGGGTCTCCCACTGGGAGTGCCCGGCCACAAAGGGACCATTTATCTTCATCTTTATCATCCTCATCATCACAGTCCTCTCTATAGAAGTGTGTATAGGCAGCAGTGACTGTCATTCAAAGGTGTAATATATTGTCAGCCTTTTTAATGTGTCCATGTACCACATATGTTTGATTCGCATGGTTTAGATCATCATTTCCACAACTCCACTGTAAATCTTTGTACATCACTTGATACAGGCATTTGTTTACAGTACCAGGTAATTTCTACCCCCCATTTTTTTTCGTGAAGATTTTATTTTTGATGGGGGGGAAAAGAAGTCTTATGGGGGGGGGAAAAATATAATTAACAAAATATGTAACGTGTTTGTACAGTTACATTGGAATCTGTGGAAATCATGAAATTGATGCTGTAACAGTCCCCCTCCTGACCCCCTACCTCTACACTAACAAGCTAGGGGGTCAATATGAGGGGGCACTTTAAGGGGTATGTAATGCACAGGTAGTCTATTATATCAATAGATTTGACAAATGCATGCTGACGTCCAGTCAGATTTGTGCACTCATTCCGCCATTGTAGGTTTTTAGTAGTAAATATAGCCATGTGATCTCATTCAAGAATGTTACATCTAATGTACATAACTATTTTTGTAAGTTTTCTACACAGTTAATGTCCAGCCTGGTTCAGAGCCAGGAATTGTCTCTTCCTTCTGTACCATTCTCTGTCAAACGGAACAAATCGAAGATAACCAAAGACTCATTGTGTTGTCCAACTACATGGTACTCATGCATGGTAATTTTTTTGTTGTTAAATGTTTTGTTAAATTCTGTTTTCGCTATTACAATTTTATATTTTTAAGACCAAATAATATGAGGAGTTCAACACTCATATGATGCGTAATGCTAATCCCATGTTACAGAGAAGCTGATTGTCATGCATAGAGAAGTTTATTCTGTAAATATATATACAGTCTACCCACCTTTTGCCCATTTTATAAAGTGCTGGTTAATTAGACTACAAAAATAGGGCAGACAATGATAATGATATATAATCCTGGTATCAAATGAAACAAAGCGCTACGATATATGGGCTTTACTCTGGGAGGGGTTTCTTAGTGGCATTATACACTTACACAGGGTATTGATATTCCTGGTAGTGTATAATTATACACAGGGTATTGATATACCTGGTAGTGTATAATTATACACAGGGTATTGATATTCCTGGTAGTGTATAATTATACACAGGGTATTGATATTCCTGGTAGTGTATAATTAAACACAGGGTATTGATATTCCTGGTAGTGTATAATTATACACAGGGTATTGATATTCCTGGTAGTGTATAATTATACACAGGGTATTGATATTCCTGGTGGTGTATAATTATACACAGGGTATTGATATTCCTGGTGGTGTATAATTATACACAGGGTATTGATGTACCTGGAAGTTTATAATTGGTAGTGTATAATTATACACAGGGTATTGATATTCCTGGTAGTGTATAATTATACACAGGGTATTGATATTCCTGGTGGTGTATAATTATACACAGGGTATTGATATTCCTGGTAGTGTATAATTATACACAGGGTATTGATATACCTGGTAGTGTATAATTATACACAGGGTATTGATATTCCTGGTAGTGTATAATTATACACAGGGTATTGATATACCTGGTAGTGTATAATTATACACAGGGTATTGATATTCCTGGTGGTGTATAATTATACACAGGGTATTGATATTCCTGGTAGTGTATAATTATACACAGGGTATTGATATACCTGGTAGTGTATAATTATACACAGGGTATTGATATACCTGGTAGTGTATAATTATACACAGGGTATTGATATACCTGGTGGTGTATAATTATACACAGGGTATTGATATACCTGGTAGTATATAATTATACACAGGGTATTGATATACCCAATAGTGTACAATTATACACAGGGTATTGATATACCTGGACTTTAAAGTATTAATAGATTGATAATATCATTTCTAAATAGTGAGAGGATAAATTCAACACAAAATTTATTTCTTCACCAGACCAGTAGTTTACAAATGTAAATATATGGTGCTATATTTTTCACAGAGCAGGTCCCAGACTCAAAGTTGTCTTCAAAAACATCGAAATAGTGAACATTGTTGATAACATTATATAAATACTGTCTGCAAACCAAATATTGAACAAAACATACATGTTATCTATGTGGCTGTCCTTTATATCCAGTTTTTCAGTTGTTTGTGATTAGCATACAGGAATGAGTATTGGAAGACTTTTTAATTTGTATTTCTGGTATATATGTGATAACACCATTCATTTTATGGGCAGGTCTGGGTGTGTTCAGGGATTTTATATCCTGAAAAATAATCACCTATCCCAATTGTCATGCACTTCCTCAAATTACACAACAAACAATTGCAAAGGTCAAATTGGTGCATTTGATTTAAAATCATATCAATGTGGATTTTCTTGCAATGAATTTAATCCCTAAAGAAGTCCTCAAATGTTCCTAGACCAATACATCCTATCTTTGAATAGCGGCCATGTCAGTACTATACTCCCCACGTTTTTAATCACAACCAAACTACATTTTTATATGTATTTTTTTATCGTAAACCAAAGTCCATTGATATTGTATTTTAATAAAATTTTGCAATTTATTTTGAAATGCTTTTTAGCCCACCGTTATTTTGATATGGTTTATTACTATGACCAATGCATATTGAGTGTGAATGGGCATCAAGAACAGGCTTTTTATCTCATGACTTTGTAGCAAATTTTAAATGAAATGTTTTTTTATATATTTTTCACTAGCATGAAATATGTATTATGATCAAATGATGAATTTCTCCAAATATTAAGAGATTCTTACAGAGTAGTATTTGTTATGTGTTTCACTAGGTATAACACAGTATTGTGTTGATAGTGTTTAGCAATGTGCCATGGACAAGAAAATTAAACAATGTATGATATATTAACAGACATTTCTGTCTTAACTCAGTCAGTTCTATGTAATATTTAATTTTTTTAATTTATATGAATACTATTGACACAATTAAGAGATTAATCATATGATAACTTTATTTTACAAAGATATCGTGCTCATTTTAGAGTTAATTTCAAATTTTTTAGATGTTCATAATTTTATTGTAAAAGCTTGATGCATGAATTTCAATTAAAATAGCAAGGCATTGTTGCTGGTTTTCTGTTTACTGATAATCAAATTTGAAGAAAAAGCCAACATTTGATAGTGAACAAATAGAAAAGCAGTATCCCTCCAAAAGATCAAATGTAATTTCAACTTTGAATCCAAATGATATGTGAACAATATTTTTATATTTACATGTGTAACAAAACACTTCTAGGAACTGAACTGTCTTCATGTTAAACAATGTTCAAATTGGATAATAACAAAATAGTTTTCCTAGTTTGAGCTATAGTAAATTGTATATGGAAGTTGTGTTTCCTTGCCAACCAGGATGATGTACTGGTTGTTAGGGGGTAATAGTGCTTTGTAGTACCGGCTGTATAGCCCATGCTGGTACTACCTCCAGAGGCACAGAGTTCTCTATCTGTTATATAAAGTTTGTTTTTATTGTTATTATCAGTTAAACATTGTTGAGAGTTTTATTACAAGAATCTTACTCAATAGAAAATGAAGTGTCTCGTATTATACCACAGCTCTACGTAAACACACCATCTTCAATGTATTCATTCATTAGACTTCACCATTTCCATATTCCTGGGTAATTTTTCAGTTTGATATAAAGAAACATCTTCATACCACAAATGGCCAGTTAATGTTTCTTAATCATTGAATTATTCAGGGAATGTATTGTGAAACACAATTCTTTATTATTAACAAAACCAGATCCATACTCGAAAAGTCTTGTTTTTAAATTATGAAAATATTTCGACATTGATGTCATCCATATCCAAAGAGCTTTTTTATAACTGAACATAATTGGAATATCCTTTTTAATGAGATCTGTGGAGAGATGGTAGCCTGAAGCAGTGACTGAGCTGGGTATACATTTGTACCCTATATTCTTGCAATGTTTGAAAGGGAGGTAGAGCTGTACCACAATTTTCTTGCAATGTAGGGCACACAAGATGTTTTGTAGGTGATATTTTGTACAGTGATAACTTATTATCCTACGTTTGATGCTACAGCAGTATGTCACTTCTATAGCTTGCCATGGTAACCATGTTGTTATGGCAACCATTGTATATTACATTATAGACATCACAATTTCTTTAAGAAAACAAAAAATAAAGAAATTTATGTAGATATTGTCTTTTGTTGTTTGTTTCACTAATCATCTTGGAATTATTTCTATAAGTTTTGTATCATAATGGCTTCTATGTAAATCATCTACATATTTTTGACATACACCAGTGGTTTCTATAGAAAATCATATTACTATGTAGTACAGCTAAATCAGAGCAGTCTTCAGGTATTGAGAGTGCATGTGAGCTTGAGGTATGGTGCGCATGCAGCATCCATCGTCCATACATTCAATTTGTTTCCTTTGACCAACTGATTTTAGACAACTGGTGCCAAC
Source organism: Pecten maximus (assembly GCF_902652985.1). Taxonomy (NCBI): domain Eukaryota; kingdom Metazoa; phylum Mollusca; class Bivalvia; order Pectinida; family Pectinidae; genus Pecten; species Pecten maximus. The sequence continues at coordinate 10,234,706 of NC_047016.1, forward strand.
CAGAATATACCTGGGATAGATTGCTGTGAAATTTCCTTGCAAGATGACCACCTACTTTAACACGAGTTTTAAGGATTTCATATGCTGCCTTTTATAAGTGAACAGCATACAGGGCTCCACAACTAAATCAACATGAACCAAGTCCTTGAAGAAAATGTGTTTCTTAGGTTTGTAGCTGTTCTCCTGATTAAATAACATAAAATGGGTACTTTTTATATATGAGAATGAATAGCAGGGTCTTGGAACATCAAAAATATACACTCCTACTGAAAATAGAATGACATAGGATTCGAGGTGTAAAAAGGCGGGAATTCCCCAGTGCACTGTAAATGTCAGGGTTACTGTCTTTCGAGTAACCATTTGCTCTTATTTACCATTTAACCTATACAATTACAACATTTATGAGATAGAGAAAACTTCAAACTATTATTTGATATAAATTTCACATCATTTGAACTTCAAACAAGCAAATGAAGGGATGGAAACACTAGTAATAACATATATTGTAAGATATATACACATGTAGTTGTGTGAGCCCTACAAGCTGAATAAAGGTTGACAAGCCCACCCAACCTAACAGCCAGGGTCATTTTCAGAGATCCACTTTGTCCTTGACCTTTGGAACCATGTGACCTTAAGCATAGACCCAGTGACCTTGATCTTTGGTCAGTTGACTTATTTAAGTCCAACCATTATTCTTCATGGCATAAAATGATCAATAAAAAGATACCAAATTTTACCTTGACCATTGACCGACTGACTGCCACAACATACCCATGGAGGGGATGGAGTACTCCCAACATACCCATGGAGGGGATGGAGTACTCCCAACATACCCATGTAGGGGATTGAGTACTCCCACCATACCCATGTAGGGGATTGAGTACTCCCAACATACCCATGTAGCCAAGGGCAATCAATGAGCTCACCGGCAGCAGCATTCACACTATGGTAGCACACTACAGTAGGACAGCCTGGCCATGGGCAATTTTTTTGTTAAGCAAATAACAAAATATGCATAAAAAATGAAAAAATAAATGTACACTATAATTGGTATATTCAGTATGAAGAAGTACATACAGGCTTCACATTTGTTAAAACAAAAATTAATAAATTGGTTCCGGATTTTAAATTTCCGGATTTTCCGCAAGTGTGTTTACACAGGAAATTTAGTTTTGCCTACAGCGAAAAATGGATGCCCACAGTAAAGGGGAGATAGCGGAAAAAAACTTAATTTACAACATATGTCAAAACAAGATTAATTCTGTCTTTAGGATAGAGATATTTAATTTTAAATAGGTTTCAGAAAAAAAATTGTGTAGAGAATTGTGTCATTTTGGGTCAAATATCATAATATTTTGCAATTTTTGAGCATTTTTTAAGCTGTTACCATGGTATTCACAGCTCTAAAAATCACAGAAAATATCAGTTAACTTATCCTTCAGAGCTGTATTAAAATTGCAAATGTTGTACAGATTACAAATATATATACTTTATTTAAGAAATAATTAACGATGATTCGTGTATTGTTACAGGATATACAACTCGGACTCGGATATTTTGCAATTTTAATTAATAACTCAGGCCTGCGGCCTTCGTTATTAATTTAATTGCAAAATATCCTCGTCCTCGTATTAATTAAAATTGCAAAATATCCGAGTCCGAGTTGTATATCCTGCAACAATACACGAGTCAAAGTTGATTATTTCTATTCTACCATGTACTGTTTAGTTCTGAGATCGACCTCTTTCTAATAGAAAAAAAGCAAAGAAACCCCGAGAAAACCTTGTAATTTATTTCTGGAGTATTGCATTATTTGTTGATGAAATATACAGGCAATACAGTACTACGATCAAGAGCATCTATCATATGGCATTGATTTTGAAAAAAAAAGGATAAAAAAAAATTTAAAAAAATAAAAGGGGGGGGCCTCCGTAGGATTCGAACTCGCATCGTGATAAAAAATTATTGAAAGACTAACCCATTAGCCCACTCGGCTATAGTAACCTTTTATAAAATGTGTGAATATTAGATATATAAAATTGTAACAGCCGTGACTCACTACCATGTATTATTGGCACGAGCGTGGGTTATTGGAAAATAATACATGGTTTTAAACCAATCAAAACTGGCGTTACATAGCAAACATGGTAGAATAGAGTTTATATGTAGGGTTAACCGGCAATGTTTACATATCAAAGACATGTGTCATATTTTTCAAAATTGGGCATTTTTACTGTACACTACTAACTTATAAGGGTTGAAAAATGTCATTTTCTTGAAAATGTGCTTAATCATGCTTGATCAAGCTTCATTTTCATTCATTGTTGCTCAAAAATACACAAAAACAATTTAAAACTTGTTAAACATCTAGCTTGTCATGTAAGTTGAATCAAGGGAGGTAACTCGCTTATCTGCACATTGTAAGGTTGGGTTGATTAAGCATAATGTTAATGAATCAGTGTTAATTGAAAAATTATTTTATGTTTTATAACAAACCCAAAATATCTTATTGGGTATCTCACAGTCCATATAGACTGAATTCTGGTTTATTTTACCGGATTTATTACCCCGTATCCATGGAACCTATTACAGTAAGTGTTATTTTTTGAAATTTTTGGTGAAACCATTTTTTTCAGGTTATTTATACAATGATAAGCATGTAATTTCAATGGCTTGAGTGTACGGTTGATACAATATTGTCAATTATTGTCATTTACTTAGGTAAAGCAGAAAAAAATAGCATTTTCCGCATAAAATGAGATCAGCGGACAGTTTCATATGATCATTGGTACATATCTGAATAACCAGGGTGGAAACAGATGACTGTGATGTCATATGCATGACATTTTGAAATCTTGGATGTCATGTCTTATTTATCAGTTAGAATAGTGCATGTGTTGCTAAGCTGAGGTTTGGATTTGATTTTGGTTATTTATTATGACACCATTGAATATTACCATCTGATAATGTCATAGTTACTGATGACGTCATAGTAGCTATGACGTCATATAACAAGGCTAAATTTGATATTTGTATAGTATTTTTTGCTTGATAACATGCACAGAGAAAAGTCCATAAAATGGTAAAATGCGAAAAAATCAATTTTTTTCTGCATGATTTTCCGATAACATCACTCCTGGACCTCTAATGAATGTATAAACCAAATTAGAAGGGGTGAGGTGTATACTTTTGAAGCTTTCCAAAAACTTACCCCAAAAACTTTAAAGTGGGGTGGGACACGGACGTGAATGCCGGGGTACAGCATTAGCTCACCGTTACTCGTAACCAGTGAGCTAAAAAACAACATGAGAAAGTAATATTTCAATTCATTTTTAATTATAACTTTAAAGATATCAATAGCTGACACAACAGTAAAAGAAATAAGATTTACATTGCAAGTTTAATGTAATATAACAAACTAGTCTGGGCTCACAGGACCCTGTGTTAGAGAGTAACACAGACATCTAAGGATCCTGTGTTAGAGAGTAACATTCTCAAAGACCTCACAGGTCCCTGTGTTAGACATCTAAGGATCCTGTGTTAAAGAGTTACATTCTCAAAGACCTCACAGGTCCCTGTGTTAGGGAGTAACACAGACATCTAAGGATCCTGTGTTAGAGAGTAACATTCTCAAAGACCTCACAGGTCCCTGTGTTAGGGAGTAACACAGACATCTAAGGATCCTGTGTTAGAGAGTAACATTCTCAAAGACCTCACAGGTCCCTGTGTTAGCATTACATTCTCATAGACCTGGCATGACCCTGTGTTAGTATTACATTCTCAAAGACATCACAGGTCCCTGTGTTCTTTTGTAACATTCAAAAAGACCTCACAGGTGTATTAGGGAATAACAATCACAAAGATCTTGTATGACCTCATGTTTAGATAACATTCTCATAGACATTACAGGTCCCTGTGTTCATGTATCTGCATTATTGAGTCACATTAACAGACTTCACATGACCCTGTATTCACTAGTAACACAGACATCACATGACCCTGTATTCACTAGTAACACAGACATCACATGACCCTGTATTCACTAGTAACAGACATCACAGGATCCTGTGTTCACTAGTAACACAGACATCACATGACACTGTGTTCACTAGTAACACAGACATCACATGACCCTGTATTCACTAGTAAAAGACATCACAGGATCCTGTCTTCACTAGTAACAGACATCACAGGATCCTTGTATTGTATGGACAATTCTGTAGGTACTAAAATATGTTAACAACGTATTGTATGGACAATTCTGCAGGTACTAAAATCTGTTAACAACAAACACCCTACATCCATATCACCATCTCATCAATATATCCAACAAGATGTACTTACTGTTTAATCTGACTGACCATCCATTAATTACCCCACAAGACTATCTGACCATCCATTAATCACCACACAAGACTATCTGACCATACATTAATTACCCCACAAGACTATATGACCATCCATTAATTACCCCATAAGACTATCTAACCATCCATTAATTACCCCACAAGACTATATGACCATCCTTATATGGAAAGCCAATATGATGTTTAATGCCCGATGGAAATACTTTAATGAGAAATGTTTAATTTGAAATGTTTTATGGGAAATATTTTCCACATTTAAGGTCTAGAGCAGCATGTCACATAAGCATTTAGCATTAAACATTTCACAATAAGCAATTTAGCAAATGCTTTATGCTTAAATGCTAAATGCTGATTTTGTGAAACAGACTTATAGTGAAACTTAGTAATTTGAAATGCTGCTCTAGACCTTCAAAGCAAAACTATTAGCTCTGAAGTAATCCATGTATGCTTCTTTCTCTTCAATTACAAATGGTGTTTTTCTTTTTTAACAACATATAACAATATATAGTACAACAGGAAGTTACCAAGTACAGCATTAAGAATCTGGCATGTTGTACCAGCTTTCAAAGTCACACATACTGTGGTAAAATGAGTTTGATACTAAAATTCATCATCACCTCATCTACCTGTAAAATCAAGCAGCCTAGGGCATATACTCTCAACTAAACTGGTCACACATATTGCAATACATTGTTCATATGTATCCAAGCCAATGCTGGAGAAAAAACTGGTGAAATGGCACAGCATCGTTGGAGACTAGAGAATAAGGTCCCCTTGATAACTAGGATAATCCTCAGAAGAATAAAGGAATAAAGATCCCCAAAATAACAGGGATGTTCTTACTCTGGAGGTCGAGATTCTGTGTTAACAGGGATACTGTAAAGTGCTTTGATTTAGCTTGACAAGGATCCCCCTACTCTAGAGAAAGGAGGTCGAGATCCCATGTTAGCAGGGATATTCCTACTCTGGAGACTAGAGATGACATCCCTGCGGTATTAAGGACACTTCACCTCAGAATACTAGAGGAATTGTTTCCTGTTGCAACATGGATATTCCAACTCTGAAGACTAAAGACCAGATCTCCAAAGTAACGTATATTTCGTGTGCGGAGACTATAAGATGAGATCCCCATATAACAAGGATATTCCGAGTCCAGAGCCTAGATAACTAGTCTGCCGTTGTAATGGATGTCCCTATTCCCATCCTATGTAAAATTCCTGGTGCTCATCTCGTGTGCTTTCTTCATCATCTAAGACCTTTACTTTCCAAAGTTTTCCTGAGACACTTCTCTCTTTCCTGTGGCTGTTTAGTTAGCACCTGAAAACACAGGAAACATATGGACCAATGAAGCCTGTACATGTATACCAATGTCTTCTTTAAATAGTACCAGGTAAAGATTTAGAATATATTTGCAATATAAGACTGTTTGACTCCAACTGTCATCAATCACAGTGGATGACTGAAACAAGTAGTTCTCATCCCACAACTTATTAGTGTTGGGGGAGATATAACCTTTTGCGATTCCTACCCTTCAACAATACTATCACAATTCTGACAATAACGATAACAAGTACAAGTCGTCTTCCTTTGATCACATTGTACAAAGCACTGATCATTTTAAATTCCCAGAACTGCTACTGCTCCATGGTAGAGATCTAGCCCCCTATGCACATGTAAACTGGGTACCTTTGACTCGTTATCATTATGACAATTTTTCTTTGTTACAAAGATTTAACATCGTATTTCTGTTCTCTGATAACTAACATCACATTCAAGCTAAATGCTTAATAATTCATTGTAACTTTATTTTTTTTTGTATGTGTAACAGGGCATCCAGAAGACCCTTGAGACTAAGTTTTTGACTCCCTAAAATAAATTTTGACTCCATAGATTAAGGAACATGTATATTTGATGTATGTTTAGATTTCTAAGAAATGTTGATTTTACTTCTGAAATTGCTTAAAATCAAGGGTCAACTGGATCCCCTGGTGTAAGTGTCACACGAGCAGCCCGACTAAGGAGTAAAGGCAACTACCATAACACTACTGGACGTGGAAAACGCTCCATCAAAATTCAAATTGATCACCCTTGTGTTTATCTGATCTTATAAATCACTGCTTTAGTTCGTGATAGTACCAGGTTTGTACACAAATTTTGAAATACCAGTTTTACCTGAAGCAAGTGTCTTTTTTGGTCCCACATGAAGACTGAGCTTGAGTGAGTCAATTTACTCCGCTTTTTTCTGTTAAAACTGAATTTTTATATAGCAAAATTAATATTTACCTTCAACTATTGGAAAAACAATAATTCCAAGCACTGGTTTTTGAAAAGAATGCCATGGAAACATAATCCCAGGGTGAATTGAATTCTCACTCACCTGAAAAAAGGGTTGTTAACTCCATCACCTCACTCACCTGTAAAAAGGGTTGTTAACTCTATCACCTCACTCACCTGTAAAAAGGGTTGTAAACTCCATCATCTCACTCACCTGTAAAAAGGGTTGTTAACTCCATCACCACACTCACCTGTAAAAAAGGTTGTTCACTCCATCATCTCACTCACCTGTAAAAAGGGTTGTTAACTCTAACATCTCACTCACCTGTAAAAAGGGTTGTTAACTCTAACATCTCACTCACCTGTAAAAAGGGTCGTTAACTCCATCATCTCACTCACCTGTAAAAAGGGTTGTTAACTCCATCACCTCACTCACCTGTAAAAAGGGTTGTTAACTCCATCACCTCACTCACCTGTAAAAAGGGTTGTTAACTCTAACATCTCACTCACCTGTAAAAAGGGTTGTTAACTCTAACATCTCACTCACCTGTAAAAAGGGTTGTTAACTCCATCACCTCACTCACCCGTAAAAAGGGTTGTTAACTTCATCACCTCACTCACCTGTAAAAAGGGTTGTTAACTCTATCACCTCACTCACCTGTAAAAAGGGTTGTAACTCTATCATCTCACTCACCTGTAAAAGGGTTGTTAACTCTATCACCTCACTCACCTGTAAAAAGGGTTGTTAACTCCATCACCTCACTCACCTGTAAAAAGGGTTGTTAACTCCATCACCTCACTCACCTGTAAAAAGGGTTGTTAACTCTAACATCTCACTCACCTGTAAAAAGGGTTGTCAACTCTAACATCTCACTCACCTGTAAAAAGGGTTGTTAACTCCATCACCTAGCTATTTTGCCTTTTCTTCTTTTTTCTTTGCTGCTTTTTCTTTTGCCTTTGATTGAAACAACAATTCAACAAATTATTGTACATGTTAAATTAAGTCTCAAAATACAAACAATAAATGGTATTGAGACACCTATGAATACTGATAACATGGTCTTAAGTGTTTCCATTCTAAATTTAATGAATAAGAACATATCAGAATATAACAAGCAAAACATCAACATAACATACAGTATAATTACAACAAGGGAGATAACTGCTTGTAAAACCTACCTTCTCCACCAGAGGAACAAGCTGCTTCTGTTCTGCTAATATCTTTAGTAGTTCCATGATGAAAGGGAGGTAATTATGCTTCCTTCTTATATTTTCTACCTGTTGACATAAGTAAGGAGAGAATCTATATGTCACACTGGTACCTGATAAGATAGATATAGAATCCATTATTTAAACAGATTTTCATCCTATAAAGATGAAGAATCAATTTTAATACTGGTTAATAAGCAAACCTGTATGGATCAGTAATGGACTTAGTTGTGTACATACCTTGTACCTCTGTGACTATAAAGGATAATGGACGTAGTTGTGTACATACCTTGTACCTCTGTGACTATAAAGGATAATGGACGTAGTTGTGTACATACCTTGTACCTCTGTGACTATAAAGGATAATGGACGTAGTTGTGTACATACCTTGTACCTCTGTGACTATAACAGACAATGGATGTAGTTGTGTACATACCTTGTACCTCTGTGACTATAACAGATAATGGACGTAGTTGTGTACATACCTTGTACCTCTGACTATAACAGATAATGGACGTAGTTGTGTACATACCTTGTACCTTTGTTACTATAAAGGATAATGGACGTAGTTGTGTACATACCTTGTACCTCTGTGACTATAACAGATAATGGACGTAGTTGTGTACATACCTTGTACCTTTGTGACTATAAAGGATAATGGACGTAGTTGTGTACATACCTTGTACCTCTGTGACTATAAAGGATAATGGATTTAGTTGTGTACATACCTTGTACCTTTGTGACTATAAAGGATAATAGACGTAGTTGTGTACATACCTTGTACCTCTGTGACTATAAAGGATAATGGATGTAGTTGTGTACATACCTTGTACCTCTGTGACTATAAAGGATAATGGATTTAGCTGTGTACATACCTTGTACCTCTGTGACTATTAAGGATAATGGATGTAGTTGTGTACATACCTTGTACCTCTGTGACTATTAAGGATAATGGACGTAGTTGTGTACATACCTTGTACCTCTGTGACTATTAAGGATAATGGATGTAGTTGTGTACATACCTTGTACCTCTGTGACTATAACAGATAATGGACGTAGTTGTGTACATACCTTGTACCTCTGTGACTATAAAGGATAATGGATTTAGTTGTGTACATACCTTGTACCTCTGTGACTATAACAGATAATGGACGTAGTTGTGTACATACCTTGTACCTCTGTGACTAGAAAGGATAATGGATTTAGCTGTGTACATACCTTGTACCTCTGTGACTATAACAGATAATGGACGTAGTTGTGTACATACCTTGTACCTCTGTGACTATAAAGGATAATGGATTTAGTTGTGTACATACCTTGTACCTCTGTGACTATAACAGATAATGGACGTAGTTGTGTACATACCTTGTACCTCTGTGACTATAACAGATAATGGACGTAGTTGTGTACATACCTTGTACCTCTGTGTCTTTCTCTCTTCCTCTTGTATAAGTTCCTGTAGATGACTTAGCTCTGTTGGAATGTTGTCTGTTTCCATGGCATCATCCTTCAAACAAGTAAATTCTTTTATTTTGGCTCATTAACAAAAACTGAATACTATAAGTATATTTACTTTATCACACTCAAATTTTATTACATCCCCAATTTTAACAGGTTAGGGCATGAATGAATCAGTGCTACCAAATCATTATCTATACTATTAGTACAACCCTATTTTAGTGAAAAACAAATTAACTCTAAACCATGTACAAATTACATTATTCAGAATTGGTCAGTTAACACATGCAAAACATTTTCAACTTTGTGAACACATTCTGCAGTAAAATTTTGATTTGTAAGTAAAAGTAAATTTACATTCCACCAAAAACACAAGTTACCTGTAATCGTGCGGTGAGTTCTGCTACTCGTCTTTCATACACACTCCTTCTGTCTGATACTATAGCCATCAGATTAAAGTGGATCTCATCTGTACTGTATCTACAAGGATATCATTTACAATCATCTTAAATCTGAAGTCCACCACCATCTGATTATGGACAATTAAAATCACTTTTTTTTTTACATCAGTCAATGTTTAAACAATCAGTATAATTGCTTCTTCTGAAAAACTACATGAAGGGTCTTTATAAAGTTTGATACACAAATTCTCCTCACAAGGCAGTGTATGTTTAGGTTCTAAGACTGATCTCCAAAACAATATACAGTGCAACTTCCGAAAACCGAACCTTCTAAAAACCGAACACCTCTGAATACCGAACGAATTGTTATTGCACGGAATTGGTCCTTCTTTATTATATTATTAAAAAACTTCCAAATACCGATCCTTCTGAATTCCGAACACCGGACTGATTTTGTGTCCGGTTCCTGTTAAAATATACCAAAAATTACTTCTGAAAACCGGCCTTACCTGAGCGATTATGACACGAGGTCAGGCCAGTCAACCGTGAAACAACAACTGTGACGGGTATTGTGTGAAGCCTTATTGTCTCGGGACCTACGTAGGTGATTTGTACAGGTATCCAATATATATCCCAAAGGGGCATTATGACGGAAGGCCTAGTGTATAATCAACACGACAATTATGAAACGATGCCACACTTCATTGAAGCGCGTCGGTTCGTTTATCTTCTCAATGCAATAGAGCTGGAAGCCTGAGTTTCGCATTTAATTTACATGAGGCCAAAAAGGGGTTGTTTTCGTAAAGAAGCCCTTGATGTTTTCTTAGACAACAGCGATGTCGGAAATACGACCAGTATCATCTGATCAATTGATATTGATATTGAAACAAAACATCTTCACACCCTTTAATATTATTTGATGTGTAAAATATTCCATATCGGACTATTGGCTCCATCCACATGACGAGGCTTCACCGGATGTAACAAAATGTAGGCCGATCGTAAAGTGTAGTTGTACATGTGAAAATACTGTTTAAAACTATTGTTATAGTCATTTGCCTTTCTTATATATTCTGCAATATATACATTGATTAACTTTCATAATATAAATATTATTAAGACAATCCAAATTGTCTAAGTATGTACGTGCTGTTTTGTAATCGGGTGCATTCTAATAAAACATCGTCCAACCAATTATATCCGGAATTTGACCAGTCATTTTTCGATCAACTTCTCCAAACCGAACCCTCTATAAACCGAACAAATAGTCATGTCCCATGCATGTTCGGTTTATAGAGGTTCCACTGTAAAAACATGTAGCTGTTTCTCATACATGTACATACATGTCTTGTATTTTTACATTCATCAATCAATGGTTCTCAGAATTTTAAGCAGGGATCATTCTTAAACTCATCAGGAGATGCTTCTGAGTTTAATTTAGGGATTAATCAGAGAAAATAATGGCTGCTACAAAACCCTTTTAGAAAATGAAGTTTGTACAACTATTTCTTGAGAAAAACTGGATCTATAGTCTGCAGTATATCTGTCAAATAATCACCGTAAGTTTTAACAGTGAAACTATTTCTAAGGATGCTCTAGAGGAATCTTACTAAAATTTTGCAAGTAAGTTGTTATGTTCCTTAATTATGTATATATTTGATTTCAAATTTCATTAAAAGACAGAAATGGAATCCAAAATTAAGAAATCTTTCTAGTACACTTTTTACAAACTATATCAAAGGACAATATCACTTTGAAAACACAATATCAAACTGTGACTCTCATCAAATGTAACATTAAAGTGTTTTACTGCTGACATGCAATGATAAAGATAATTACTGGGTATGCAATTTTGCAAAATAATTACCACAAAGAGAATGAAAGTAAATCCCTGACAAATATTACTATTTATACAGTAGTCAGTCTATCACTGTATGACTGATACTTACTTTTGCATCCTCTTCTCTAATACTGGCCTGACCAGTGTCAGCCAATCAGTCTCTCCTGGGATAGCGCCTACAATCAAACAAATGTCTTAACATTGCCTACATAATTCTATCACCATGAAAACAACTACATCACTAAGTTACCATAACAACAACTATATCACTGTGACATAATAACAACAACTACATCACTGTGTCATCATAACAACAACTACATCACTGAGTCAACATAACAACTACATCATTGTGTCACCATAACAACAACTACATCACTGAGTCATAACAACAACTACATCACTGTGTCATAACAACAACTACATCACTGTGACATCATAACAACAACTACATCACTGTGTCATAACAACAACTACATCACTGAGTCATAACAACAACTACATCACTGTGACATCATAACAACAACTACATCACTGTGTCACCATAACAACAACTACATCACTAAGTTACCATAACAACTACATCACTGTGACAACATAACAACAACTACATCACTAAGTTACCATAACAACAACTACATCACTAAGTTACCATAACAACAACTACATCACTGTGACATCATAACATCTACATCACTGTGTCATCATAACAACAACTACATCACTGAGTCAACATAACAACAACTACATCACTGTGACATCATAACAACAACTACATCACTGAGTCATAACAACAACTACATCACTGTCACCATAACAACAACTACATCACTGAGTCAACATAACAACAACTAAATCACTGTGACATCATAACAACAACTACATCACTAAGTTACCATAACAACAACTACATCACTAAGTTACCATAACAACAACTATATCACTGTGACATCATAACAACAACTACATCATTAAGTTACCATAACAACAACTACATCACTGTGACATCATAACAACAACTACATCACTGTGTCACCATAACAACTACATCACTGTGTCACCATAACAACAACTACATCACTGTGTCACCATAACAACAACTACATCACTGAGTCAACATAACAACAACTACATCACTGTGTCACCATAACAACAACTACATCACTGTGTCATCATAACAACAACTACATCACTGTGACATCATAACAACAACTACATCACTGTGTCATCATAACAACAACTACATCACTGTGACATCATAACAACAACTACATCACTGTGACATCATAACAACAACTACATCACTGTGTCATAACAACACCTACATCACTAAGTCACCATAACAACAACTACATCATTAAGTTACCATAACAACAACTACATCACTGTGTCATAACAACAACTACATCACTGAGTCATAACAACAATTACCGTAAATATTCGCGTATAGTGCGCACTTTTTTTCAAAAATTGACAAGTGAAAAAGACCACTGCGCACTATACGCAAGTACAAGCCTTTTCCCAGTGAGAATGGATGTGATTTGACTGAGATTTGTGATCGTTTCCTTTCACAGCAGGATTGATTTAATACTTATATATAACATATATAAAGCATTAAGAAAGTAATAGTTAACAAATAATCAAAGAAATGAATAGTTATTTTAATGTTTAATTTCTTGAAATTGTGTATTTATCAGCAATTACGTGGATTTATCTAAGTCGGTCGTGAGCCACATGTTCCGTACACATACGATCTCACTTGAGCATGTTCCCGTATTCAGGTCCAAAACGATGTATAACATCTCAATTAACATCAAACAAAACTTGAAATGATATAGCAGTACTTAGTTATTTCATAATTATAAATTAATCACCTTATAAATCCAGAATGTTGCCAGAAACTGATAATGTTCAACTTGTTTATTTACGGAAGCTGTAACAGCACGCATGCGCAATTAGGCTCGGGTAACACTAATGCCTTGATCTCGTGCGGCAGTCACTGACCAACTGGCCTTATAAAATACGATATGACTGTGAAAACTACCGGGTTACTCTTATTTATCGTCTGCACTGTAGATTTATCCATTACACATGTTAATTCATTGATATAAAAGTTGTGACCAGCACGACGACTGCAGACTTGTTTCCGTACTGTATACAAAATGGCGGCCTGTGTTACATTACGTAGCAGTCAGCTTACTATTCAATCTTGTTATAATTGAGCTTAATTAGCTTTGTATGTTCGTGGAAAGATACCACAAGAGACCATAACTGCGTGAAAATCACAAGGTAATTGAGAGTAGGATTAATTATTTTGTTGGTACAACAGCGTAGATGGGACCGCTACAATTTGCAAGCTGACTAGGCCTGTGGCGATATAATGTAAACAATCTGTCAATCCAATGTGTCAAATCTGACCGGTGATTCCAATTAAATGTGGTACATTGTAAATTAGCTTTCATAAGTTACAAATTCCTATCATATTATGCTTTAAAATTCATCTACCGCTCAGTTGAAAATTGAAAAAAAAAAAAATAAAAATTGAAAATGAACCTCAAAAACGTACCTGCGCACTATACGCGAGTGCGCACTGTACCCGAATATTTACGGTACATCACTGAGTCACCATAACAACAACTACATCACTGTGTCACCATAACAACAACTACATCACTGTGTCACCATAACAACTACATCACTGTGACATCATAACAACAACTACATCACTGTGTCACCATAACAACAACTACATCACTGAGTCAACATAACAACTACATCACTGAGTCATAACAACAACTACATCACTGAGTCACCATAACAACAACTACATCACTGAGTCATAACAACACCTACATCACTGTGTCATAACAACACCTACATCACTGAGTCATAACAACTACATCACTGTGTCATAACAACAACTACATCACTGAGTCATAACAACTACATCACTGTCACCATAACAACAACTACATCACCGAGTCATCATAACAACAACTTCATCACTGTGTCACACAGAGATCTCATCCAATTTGACAGGAACTATTGTATCTCAAGGAGATTAAAAAAGAGTGAGGATATGCAGAATCTATAACTGGTTATCTGCCCAATGATGGCAGATATTCACTCTACATTCACATGGTGACAGTAAGCATTGTTATGGTGACAGAGTGAATATACATGTATATATGTTTTATATAGAACAAAAGACAATTACATTTTTTTCAGTATCATTAAACATTCTGAGACACAATCTGACACCACTCTCTGCGTAAGTCATAATTGTGTCCAGTGGTCAGCCCTGGTCTATTAATGACAGACCTAAATCAACTGGTCCATCCTTAAGACCATCCAATTCATACAGGCGGCCATCAATAGGTAGATAACCAACAAAGTGGAACACGTCATCATCTTTCTTCGCCATCTTCTCATCAAACTCGAACATCTGTTGTCTTTACACAGACAAAAAATAAAATGTCTCATTATTACTCATCAAAAGTGTTTCCATCACGAAATCATCAACCTACCAATTTCTCATAACTTCCATTAAACACTAACCATGATATACCAGGGTCATTACGGTTATCATACCTTTCAATATCTACAGATTTGTGTACAATAGGAAATGTTGTGATACAAAATTATAAACCGAATGAGAAACTTGTTTTATCTGGGTAAGCTCTTCTGGACTTTATTTACGATCCTCATTGAAAACACTGAATTACCTGGAGAAACTGTTGTGGACCTGTTTGATGATGTCAGAGTTACTCAGGGTTAATCCTCGTAACTGAAAACAAGTCCAATTTATTTAAGAAGATATGTGTTAAGTGATCTTCATGACCCTCCTTACATGGAGAGATTATGATGATTGATATAAACAACCCTCCCTACATGAAGTATTGTTATTGTAATAAACAAATGGATTAAAAACACTGTTAGTTGTAAGTATAGTTTAGGAAGCTATTTTTCCAAATAAAAAATGTTCTAAGTGCCAAAAATCTTACCAGAATTTGTGCTTCTTTTCAAAAAGGTGATTTAAACTGAAAACCGTGTAAATTGCAAATTCAATTTAAAATCATCAGATGAAAAAAAAAAACTGTTTTAGCCTTTGACAACTCTGCACATTTTTTTATTCTAACTTACAGCAGGTTCAAATCCTTGAACAAATTCCTTGAATGACTGAAGAGTGTCTCCAATACCAACATCTTTGTGGTCACAGTTGAGGAGTATACTAAGGATGGCCTGTGTCGCACATGCATTGTTGATGACCTGAAACATATTAATCATGAAGTCTGACCACAATACCAAGTCACCACATCAAGTCTTACTGACCACAATACAAGTCACCACATCAAGTCTTACTGACCACAATACAAGTCACCACATCAAGTCTTACTGACCACATTACAAGTTACCACATCAAGTCTTACTGACCACAATACAAGTCACCACATCAAGTCTTACTGACCACAATACAAGTCACCACATCAAGTCTTACTGACCACAATACAAGTCACCACATCAAGTCTTACTGACCACAATACAAGTCACCACATCAAGTCTTACTGACCACAATACAAGTCACCACATCAAGTCTTACTGACCACAATACAAGTCACCACATCAAGTCTTACTGACCACAATACAAGTCACCACATCAAGTCTTACTGACCACAATACAAGTCACCACATCAAGTCTTACTGACCACAATACAAGTTACCACATCAAGTCTTACTGACCACAATACAAGTCACCACATCAAGTCTTACTGACCACAATACAAGTCACCACATCAAGTCTTACTGACCACAATACAAGTCACCACATCAAGTCACCACATCAAGTCTTACTGACCACAATACAAGTCACCACATCAAGTCTTACTGACCACAATACAAGTCACCACATCAAGTCTTACTGACCACAATACAAGTCACCACATCAAGTCACCACATCAAGTCTTACTGACCACAATACAAGTCACCACATCAAGTCTTACTGACCACAATATAAATCATCACTTCATGTCTTACTGACCACAATACAAGTCACCACATCAAGTCTTACTGACCACAATACAAGTCACCACATCAAGTCTTACTGACCACAATACAAGTCACCACATCAAGTCTTACTGACCACAATACAAGTCACTACATCAAGTCTTACTGACCACAATACCAAGTCACCACATCAAGTCTTACTGACCACAATACAAGTCACCACATCAAGTCTTACTGACCACAATACAAGTCACCACATCAAGTCTTACTGACCACAATACAAGTCACTACATCAAGTCTTACTGACCACAATACCAAGTCACCACATCAAGTCTTACTGACCACAATACAAGTCACCACATCAAGTCTTACTGACCACAATACAAGTCACCACATCAAGTCTTACTGACCACATTACAAGTTACCACATCAAGTCTTACTGACCACAATACAAGTTACCACATCAAGTCTTACTGACCACAATATAAATCATCACTTCAAGTCTTACTGACCACAATACAAGTCACCACATCGAGTCTTACTGACCACAATACAAGTCACCACATCAAGTCTGACTGACCACAATACAAGTCACCACATCAAGTCTTACTGACCACAATACAAGTCACCACATCAAGTCTTACTGACCACAATACAAGTCACCACATCAAGTCTTACTGACCACAATACAAGTCACCACATCAAGTCTTACTGACCACAATACCAAGTTACCACATCAAGTCTTACTGACCACAATACAAGTCACCACATCAAGTCTTACTGACCACAATACAAGTCACCACATCAAGTCTAACTGACCACATTACAAGTTACCACATCAAGTCTTACTGACCACAATACAAGTCACCACATCAAGTCTTACTGACCACAATACAAGTCACCACATCAAGTCTTACTGACCACAATACAAGTCACCACATCAAGTCTTACTGACCACAATACAAGTCACCACATCAAGTCTTACTGACCACAATACAAGTCACCACATCAAGTCTTACTGACCACAATACAAGTCACCACATCAAGTCTTACTGACCACAATACAAGTCACCACATCAAGTCTTACTGACCACAATACAAGTCACCACATCAAGTCTTACTGACCACAATACAAGTCACCACATCAAGTTTTACTGACCACAATACAAGTCACCACATCAAGTCTTACTGACCACAATACAAGTCACCACATCAAGTCTTACTGACCACAATACAAGTCACCACATCAAGTCTTACTGACCACAATACAAGTCACCACATCAAGTTTTACTGACCACAATACAAGTTACCACATCAAGTCTTACTGACCACAATACAAGTCACCACATCAAGTCTTTAATACTGACCACAATACAAGTTACCACATCAAGTCTTACTGACCACAATACAAGTCACCACATCAAGTCTTACTGACCACAATACAAGTTACCACATCAAGTCTTACTGACCACAATACAAGTCACCACATCAAGTCTTACTGACCACAATATAAATCATCACTTCAAGTCTTTCAGGTCATTTGCACCATCACGGGTCAGCTAATTTAATTGTTTGTTTACTGTATTACCTCACACCCTTAGCAGATACATGTTTTATGTGTATTTATTACAGATATATAAATAAAACTATATCGTCATTCAGCAACAATTAAATACTTACTTGCTTTGCAAAGAATATTTTTTCCAGACGACTGTCCTGTACAATAGAATCCTGGGGTTCCGATTCAGGTTGCCATTTGAACAAGAATATCAAACCATGCACAGGTCTAGAAATAAACATAACAACCAAATGTTATCAATTTCAGAATATTTGCGAGTATAACTGCTGTTTTTCTTCTTAATTTCAATAATCATATTTTGAAATAGATTCCACTATGGGAGGGTTGATAAGTCCACTTATTGCTAGCTTTGATTGGTTCACATATCGCTAGATTTCTTAGTGTTGATTGGTTAACATATTGTTACATTTCTCAGTGTTGATTGGTTATTATATTGGTAGATTTCAGTGTTGATTGGTTATTATATTGGTAGATTTCAGTGTTGATTGGTTTACATAGGTAGATTTCAGTGTTGATTGGTTCACCTATTGGTAGATTTCTCAGTGTTGATTGGTTAATATATTGGTAGATTTCATTGTTGATTTGTTAACATATTGGTAGATTTCAGTGTTGATTGGTTCACCTATTGTTATATTTCGCTTCACCAATGTATGTTACTAATGTACTTCTAACAATTATTGTTAATGATTATGAATATAAAATAATTCTGGTTGGTAAAAATGTTGAAATATGTGTCTTACTAATTAAATAACCCAGACTTTAGATTATTTTGGCACTATAAATCACCTATTGGTGCCACATTAAAAATTTCCATACAAATCCATTTTGTCTGGGACACTTTTTACGTAGACTATACTGACCAGTGCTCGAACAGGACCAGTGCTCGAACACTTTGTTTATTTTTGCTTCTCATTTCCTAAATCGTACTTTCCGTCCGTTCTTTCCACATGAGTATTATGGGGTGTAACAGCACTTTCTTACCTCCGGTAGCGATAGCTCTCTATCAAGGACGATAATCCAAATTTGAGCAGACGACAATGGTCATCATATAGTGTACAATCAAATATCATCAAACAAACATCGTTTCCGGAAAGGTTAGCATTCATGGAAAAATCTGTATTTTGAAAAGAATTATAGCAAAATACATAATTTAAAAGAAAAGTAATGATTCAAATGTAGACCTGACACAGTTTTGAAAAAAATATCAAAATGACGGACGAAGACGGATTCTGAGTTGGGTGCGACAGGTGGTACCACTACGATTGTCTACAGTCACTTGTCCCAACAAAGGTTGACCTTAGCTTGATTGTCGACGAGTACCAATGGTTGTGTACCAGATGTAGACAAGAGGAATAAGTTTTGACATTTCTAGCAATATATAATAGGTATGGGACGTCTTTACTCGTCAATGCTACTATGATCTGAATCGGAAGATATGCGCACTGGTCCAAAATGTCAGCTTCCGCTGTGTTCCGATCTATTTTTATCTCACGGGATGTTTGATAATCTGAACAATATTTTTTTAAGAAAGGATGTATGTATATTACAATATAACCGACTTTACCACAAAAAAAACTGAAAACAAAAGTTTTATAGGGGTGTTCGAGCACTGGTCTGTACTTACGTAAATACCCGCCATTGCACAGGTGTCATGTGACCTGCTGCCAAAAATAAACCAACGTGCAAAAGTCACGGTGATAGGCTTGAAATTACTAACGGTAAGTCTGTCCTGTATAATCACAATTAAACTTTAACTTTTCAATAGGTATTGGAAATAAAACAACAAAAAACTATGTTTTGTGTTCGAGCACTGGTCGGATGAGTCTAGTAATCAAGTAGCTGCGATAACGTAGCTCTGGACGACGGACGGACAATTTCTGACAGATGGTCGTCGTCAGAGCTACGATTCCCTCCCATTGCTCGTAATGTAGCAAAACAGTGAACCTCGAAAATGCTACAAATAGCGGATATCGTTTAACTTTGGAGTTATAGTTCGTATAATTAAACATTTCTAATACAATTTTGCAATGTATTAGCCTACCGTCTAATCTAGAAATCTTTAATTCGCATATTCTGATATCATACTGCTCGGAGTTGTCTCCGTGATCTGCCATGATACTTCTCGAAGAACTCTCGCGAGGATTCTAACCCAAATATGGAACCCGTGATCCATATATGGATGAAGCTACTACGATAAATAAATACATAATCAGAGATATCTAACCACTCTTTTGTAACTCTTGTGAAGAAAGCGAATCTTACTTTGCGTAATTAAATAATTTCAGAATGAATTGACCTTCCTTACCGAGATATATTACTCAGAATCTGTTTTTCTGTTGAAATCTCGCGGGAAACCTCATTAGCATCAATTTATTTTGATTTCCTTATAAGGAAATTGACCTTTACACTTGTATCAAAGATGGCGGTATGTTTAAACTGATATCTCCGTGTGTCTTGCTCGTTTTGGATTTTACTATTTATTGTCAAACATTTGAAGTAATGTGCAGGTTTGTTGCTTGAATATTCATAATAGATACCAGAATCATCAATTTACATGTGGTTTTTTTATCCGAGAATTTTTTTACCACTGCTTATACTGCCCGATGTGAATCACATCGGGGCTTGCTACACTATCGGCAATGGGAGGGACTTCATACCCTGCCGGAGAGCAGTGTAGGCAGGGTATGAATATTCGTTCTAGTAATCAAGTAGTTCATGTATGATTTTTTTCCTTCAAGCTGGAAATTTATATCAAAGAATAAGAAACATTGTAAATACACACTTGAGTTTCTCAAAACTGTCAGGATCCATACTCCATATTTCTTCAACCTGAACACCAGTACACCCTACAAGATAAACAAGAGAATTTTAACAGTCTGATTTAATTACTCTAAAAATATTAAGCCTAATTTTTCTCTATTTCGGTAAATACCCCAACTTAGTTTCTGCGGGAAATTTAAGCAGACATTATTGAAATGGACAAATAAAATATATCAATAAGCGCGTATTTTAAGTGCAATGTTTTTCCATGTGCTGGTATTACCATACATACAATGCAGAGAATCACACACATAACGCAGAGAAAAAAATGTCGCGCTCACGGTGCGGTTTCTGTCCATGAGAGATGCTTCAGAACTGGTTGTTTATTTTGTCAGTTGAGTTTTGATACATTTGCGCCATTTATCTCCAAAATAATGGACATATGCCATATCTATACTCGTCTTACCGAATCCTTTAATAAGTTCTGTGAATACACCAGGATCACTTTCAATCAAGCACCAATCTCCAGCACTCGTCGCCATTTTTGCAATTTATACCGGAAGTCGCACATGGACCAAGCGAAAAAGGCAAAAGTAATGGATAGGTATCTTATTTGATATATCAAATAACTAAAATATTCTTAGCATTGACAAAGTAGACATAAAAGTAGATAGTAAAAGTAAACTTAAGGATGTTATTGACAAAATATAATTATATTTTCCAAAAGTAACATGTAAATTTATTATTATTATTATCGATTACTTTTAAGTAACAGGAAATACAGGATCGCAACTAATAAATGGTGATGGGGAAAGGATGGCGGATCCAGAAGGACAACAAGAGAACCCAGGCAAGGTTTACCCAGCTGTTGCCATGGTCTGTGTTTGGAAATTTCGGATGACTTCATGCGAACCTTTTTACGTTTTAAATAATTTAATTGACCATAAAGTAAAATTAAATATTCCTTCTCATGCAAACTAAAACCTGGCATGTTACAATGTCATTGGAATGTTATCAAATTAGTTTATTAGATTATCTAAAATTAAAAAGGAAAGAAAACAAATGATATATATTCTGTGAATGCCAGAATGGATTTGATTAAATTTGGCGTGAAGCATTATTTGGCAAAAGAGATCTAATATTATATAAATTAGAGTGTGTGGTTCCCCAAGGGCCAGAGGCCGCGGGACCCAATAGGGGAAATTGAGGTAAATCCTTTATATCCCTACTAGTCCTGAACACCTCTGGAACTCTTGTTCTTGTGGGAGGAGGAGGGATGGAGAGGTTGACCCCCAAAATAACACTATAAGTATATATTAGCTTATAAGCAATTTCTTCTCTCGAAAAAAAAGCAATGGATATCACTGATATTTGTATAAAGTGGAGGATGCTTACCCTGCTGGAACACCTGGTCTTATTCTCCTTACACTTATTTTAAGTGTTTTTACTTTAATCTAACAAACAAATCTAACAAGCCAAGAAACATTAACTTTAAAGTGGACAAGCCTACCATGCTCCACAAATTACAAAAATGCTTTATATAAATATAGGTGTTTTATCTGTGATATTTGTAACTGACCAAGAAACCAGGTTAAACTTCTACTCTATGTAATTAGACCTGGAAGAGAAATTATTTTTCAGTTTTAAATACCCGTGCTTTTTTTCAGCTACATGAACATATTTGTTACTTAACAACTTTGATTTATTTTCAGTATGGATCATGTACTGTAAGAAACCTCAAGCAAGGAGAGACTAAGCTATGGTGTGCCTGTGGACTGAGTAAGAAACAGCCCTGGTGTGATGGTAGGTACCCAGTCTGGGAATACAAGTAGAGATGTAAGAATAGGACATAGATAGGTATGAGGCATAGATAATGACATTGGGGAAACAGTCCAATGAATTGATTGGTTGGAATGTTTTAGGATGAAGAAAAGTTAAGGTTAAGCTGACAAGTTTAAACATCTGTAAACAGACTGGTTTAAGTAGATCAGTTCAAGATTTAATACAAGTGGCTCAAAGGGTCTCCCTCTCAATTAATGTTAAATTACAAATACTTTTCCCAGTTTGGGATCGGTCTGTACCATACCTCAGACACACTTTTAATATAAAGTTCATTTCCTTTCCCCCAAGGATGCATTACACCAACCATATTGGACCCCGTTTTCAAGCAATGAGGAGCTGGACCTATCATTTATACATAATTTATTTCTACCCAAGGATGTTTTCTATGGGGTAATTTGGACAAAATCCTGTCATTTCTACCAAAGAAGAAAGTTTTTGAAGAATTTGCTATGTTTCATGTATCAGCCCCTCCCCCACAGGTCCTAGTGGTCCCAAACCCACCTTTTCAAAGATTTAACAAAAAAAATTCAAACTTGGTTTTCCTTTACCCCGGATGGTTTATACTGAATTAGGTTTGAACCTGCCATTCAAACAGAAAAAGGATTTGGAAAATGTTTGCTATATTTCCCTTATTGGGCCTTGCCTCTCAGGCCCCTGAGGGTCAGCCCCACCATTTGTACAATTTTGAATTCCCACCGCCTAGGGATGCTTCCAGTCAAATGAGTGATATGCCATGCAGCATGCTCAGTTTTAGAGAAGTCATTTATAGCAATGTAGCCAAATTGTCTTAGCCCAATAGGAGTTCAGCCCCAACAATCCTCACCACAGGGGGATACTTCCTGTCAAATTTAGTTGAATTCCAATCAGTTGTTAAGATGTTTGAAGAAATTGTTGACAACGGATACCATGGTTGGTATGGCATCAGCTAATAAGTTGGTTGGAATTGAATATATGTGACAAAGAGTGAATAAAGTAATTGGGGTAAGGAGACTTAGTTAAGCTTGGAAGTCAAGGCTGAAATGTCCCTCTTTTGTTGGATTTGTAGTAAAGATGAATGAGTAAGAAAGTACCAAAATGAGACTGGAATGATTGGGACTAGAGATTGGAAACAATGTATAGGCTATTGGATTAGGATGACTAGGCTGTGGATAGGCAGGTGACTAAGATTTTAAAATGGCTAAAAATGTAATTGTATTTAAAAATGTTAAGGTTGCCTGGGAAAGTTTTTATAAAATCTCGCATTATTGATGTAATTTGTATATACATATTGAATCAGGTGTTTTGTGATAGAAATATTTAGTCAGTCTATTAATAATCATTATTGTATGCAGGGTCACATAAAGGCACAGGAATCAAGCCTCTCAAGTGGACAGTTAACAAATCTCAGAGTCTCTTTGCCATCTGTGCCTGTAAGTACACTAAGGATCCACCATTTTGTGATGCTACCCACACTAATCTGCCGTGCGAGGTCCTCGACAGACAGAACAACTGTACCTCTACACATGTTGCTGATAAAAAACTGTGTACCGGCTGTGGGTGGGTGCCTGATTTCTGACATATCCATTACATCTCACCACCAATAATCTGTGAATTGGCATTAAGTGTTCGTCCATCTTCAGACCACTGTCCATTCTACCATCAATGATCTGAGTACTGGCATTAAGTGTTCATCCATCTTTGGACCACTGTCCACTCTACCGTCAATGATCTGAGTACTACATGTGGACCTGTAAACTCAGTGATAGCTACACAGCCAGCGGGTCACTTGGCCTTGTCAAAAGAAGTTTTAGCCAAATCATCAAAGCTAAGTTTGAATTCCACTCTTCAAATCTTTCTTCACACAAAGGTAGAATATTCAGTACACATCCTAGACTCCACAAAGCTAAAAAGATGTCCAAATGCTGGTAACAACCATTATAGAGATGGAAATCTTGTTAAGGGCAGTTGGCACCTGACGTATCCAGACAACTTGCATTATGTGACATAGATTACAAGCAATGCATTACCAAAGGAAAATGTATACATGGTACAACCATGTAGAATTTTCTTGAAAGGACACATTTGGTATGGAGGTAATGTTTAAACTAGATAATTTGGGAAGGACAAGGTGACACAGTAAGAAACTCCACAAATGCTAGATTAGCTTGTCTTTAAAGCTGTTGTAGTGTTCATGTGCATAAACAACTGGATAAACCTACAGGAAGGCTTGGTGAGCAGTTAAAGAGTAAATGTAACAAACATTAGAAAGGGGAGGATATTTCTTCAACAAGTTTCTTAATATGTACTGACAACATAATTTTATTAGACATACAGTGTAAATTAGTGTGCATTAGATATTACATTTCAAGACACAATGTTCAAAGTCTGATTTAACTTTAATAAACTTTAACTATGCATGGCAATGTGCCTTATCTGGGTGAAGGGGTTCAGACACAGAAGTGCTTCAAAAGATATGCTGTAGTCAGATATTAAACCTCTTAGTTATATCAGTGTCTGTCATCCCAGACTGAACATTGGCTATTAATGATCCTTGTCTATCAGACTCTAGATTCTGTCTACCTTGCATCTTTCTCCGTCTCTTCAATCTCTTCCATGATTCCACAGTGTGTACTCTCGACAGATCTGATACAAAGATGAAATCACGGTGTGTACTGTCAACAGATCTGATACAAGGATGAGTTCATGGTGTGTACTGTCAACAGATCTGATACAAGGATGAGTTCACGGTGTGTACTGTCAACAGATCTGATACAAGGATGAGTTCAGAGTGTGTACTGTCAACAGATCTGATACAAGGATGAGTTCAGAGTGTGTACTGTCAACAGATCTGATACAAGGATGAGTTCAGAGTGTGTACTGTCAACAGATCTGATACAAGGATGAGTTCACGGTGTGTACTGTCAACAGATCTTATACAAGGATGAGTTCACGGTGTGTACTGTCAACAGATCTGATACAAGGATGAGTTCACGGTGTGTACTGTCAACAGATCTGATATAAGGATGAGTTCAGAGTGTGTACTGTCAACAGATCTGATACAAGGATGAGTTCAGAGTGTGTACTGTCAACAGATCTGATACAAGGATGAGTTCAGAGTGTGTACTGTCAACAGATCTGATACAAGGATGAGTTCACGGTGTGTACTGTCAACAGATCTTATACAAGGATGAGTTCACGGTGTGTACTGTCAACAGATCTGATACAAGGATGAGTTCATGGTGTGTACTGTCAACAGATCTGATACAAGGATGAGTTCACGGTGTGTACTGTCAACAGATCTGATACAAGGATGAGTTCACGGTGTGTACTGTCAACAGATCTGATACAAGGATGAGTTCACGGTGTGTACTGTCAACAGATCTGATACAAGGATGAGTTCATGGTGTGTACTGTCAACAGATCTGATACAAGTATGAGTTCACAGTGTGTACTGTCAACAGATCTGATACAAGTATGAGTTCACAGTGTGTACTGTCAACAGATCTGATACAAGTATGAGTTCACAGTGTGTACTGTCAACAGATCTGATACAAGGATGAGTTCACGGTGTGTACTGTCAACAGATCTGATACAAGGATGAGTTCATGGTGTGTACTGTCAACAGATCTGATACAAGGATGAGTTCATGGTGTGTACTGTCAACAGATCTGATACAAGGATGATTCCACAGTGTGTACTGTCAACAGATCTGATATAAGGATGAGTTCATGGTGTTTACTGTCAACAGATCTGATACAAGGATGAGTTCATGGTGTGTACTCTCAACAGATCTGATACAAAGATGAGTTCATGGTGTTTACTGTCAACAGATCTGATACAAGGATGAGTTCATGGTGTGTACTGTCAACAGATCTGATACAAGGATGAGTTCATGGTGTTTACTGTCAACAGATCTGATACAAGTATGAGTTCACGGTGTGTACTGTCAACAGATCTGATACAAGGATGAGTTCATGGTGTTTACTGTCAACAGATCTGATACAAGGATGAGTTCATGGTGTGTACTCTCAACAGATCTGATACAAGGATGAGTTCACGGTGTTTAATACCAGTTGTTGTTTCTCTTTTATAAACGTTACATGTGCTTTTTTGTATTTGTTTCATTAAAATGATTAAAATCATAAAAAGGAATGTGTATAGTGTGTTTATAATGCTTCAAACAATTTCAATTCTTTTGCAATGTTTTTATTACTTTTAGCTTTACAGCTTTAAGTGTATGTAATATAAAATTACAATTGCCACACACAGAGAATGATATATATACATTACATTATACAAACATATAGATAATGTGATGTACATTACATTATACAAACATACAGAGTGAGATGTACATTACATTATACAAACATATAGAGAGTGAGATGTACATTACATTATACAAACATATAGACAATGAGATGTACATTACATTATACAAACATAGATAATGAGATGTACATTACATTATACAAACATAAAGAGTGAGATGTACATTACATTATACAAACACAGAGTGAGATGTACATTACATTGTACAAACATATAGAGAGTGAGATGTACATTACATTATACAAACAGATAATGAGATGTACATTACATTTTACAAACATAAAGAGTGAGATGTACATTACATTATACAAACAGATAATGAGATGTACATTACATTATACAAACATATAGAGAGTGAGATGTACATTACATTATACAAACATAAAGAGTGAGATGTACATTACATTATACAAACATATAGAGAGTGAGATGTACATTACATTATACAAACAGAATGAGATGTACATTACATTATACAAACAGAGAATGAGATGTACATTACATTATACAAACAGAATGAGATGTACATTACATTATACAAACATAAAGAGTGAGATGTACATTACATTATACAAACATATAGAGAGTGAGATGTACATTACATTATACAAACAGAATGAGATGTACATTACATTATACAAACAGAATGAGATGTACATTACATTATACAAACATATAGAGAGTGAGATGTACATTACATTATACAAACATAGAGAATGAGATGTACATTACATTATACAAACATAGATAATGAGATGTACATTACATTATACAAACATATAGATAATGATATGTACATTACATTACAAACATATAGAGAATGTGATGTACATTACATTACAAACATATAGAGAGTTAGATGTACATTACATTATACAAACATAGATAATGAGATGTACATTACATTATACAAACATATAGATAATGAGATGTACATTACATTATACAAACACATAGATAATGAGATGTACATTACATTATACAGAGAATGAGATGTACATTACATTATACAAACATATAGCGCATGAGATGTACATTACATTATACAAACATAGAGATTGAGATATACATTACATTATACAAACATTGAGAATGAGATGTATATTACATCATACAAAAATATAGAGTGAGATGTACATTACATTATACAAACATACAGATAATGTGCTGTACATTACATTATACAAACACATAGATAATGAGATGTACATTACATTATACAAACAGAGAGTGAGATGTACATTACATAATACAAACAGAATGAGATGTACATGACATTATACAAACAGAGAGTGAGATGTACATTACATTATACAAACAGAGAATGAGATGTACATTACATTATACAAACATAGAGTGAGATGTACATTACATTATACAAACATATAGAGTGAGATATACATTACATTATACAAACATATAGAGTGTGAGATGTACATTACATTATACAAACATTTAGATAATGAGATGTACATTACATCATACAAACATAAAGAGTGAGATGTACATTACATTATACAAACATATAGAGAGTGAAATGTACATAACATATACGTCATCAAACGAGTTTCATCGTTAATATTTGCAGTATACATTAACATATATCATAGTACATGCCATATAGAGAACAAATGCCGTGATATTGACACATCGAACACGCCTACTTACATGTGCAGTGATTCTCGGAATTACAACCTGGTGAGATATGTAATCGTTCCGATAATTAACACAAGCAAACCAACAAATTCCTAAGAAAAGTGACATGCAGATGTTTTCTTAAGCAAACAATACTTTTGAGATTCCCCTGTGTGATGGCTTTTAGGAAATAATTTGGCCCAAACATAGCTATCTTGCTCTGAGGTCCCAACTCCAATTCGATAAAAAAAAAAGATGACAGACTATATGAATATTTATCTTGAGATAATTGAAAAAGTACCAGGTTTTCCGAGGGTAATTCAACATTAGATATGCTGCAACAGAAAATCACAATGAACGCAAATGAACTGGCAGTATTATTAATCGAAGAGAGGATGTATGGGCAGTGCATTGCATGACCTGGTATGTAACGGACTATGAAATTGAATGGGTTAAGATGAAAACAAGCAACAATAAAGACATGTCCAACTTCTACATACCACAAAGAAATATGAAAGATCTACAAGAAATAGAAAAAGTCCATTCAGAAAATATTCAAACTAAAAGACAAAAACATCATTCTAGCAGGGACTTCAACTGCCCAGATATAAACTGGGAATGCTTGATCACCAAAACAGGCAGAGACACAGACGTCCAACAACAACTTATAGATCAAGCGTGACAACGAATGCAGGCCTAACACAAATACAAACTTCGTGTTCACAACAAATCCATCACTCCTTAAAACTTCCATCGGTATGCCAGGAATACCAGATCATGAATTCGTCACAACAGACATGGAGACAAGACCACATTACCACCCGACCCCAGCCAGGACATGACATCGTCATAACAGACACGGAGACAAGACCACATTACCACCCGACCCCAGCCAGGACATGACATCGTCATAACAGACACGGAGACAAGACCACATTACCACCCGACCTCAGTCAGGACATGACATCGTCATAACAGACACGGAGACAAGACCACATTACCACCCGACCCCGACATGAAATCGTCGTAACAGGCATGGAGACAAGACCACATTACCACCCGACCCCAGCCAGGACATGACATAGTCATAACAGACACGGAGACAAGACCACATTACCACCCGACCCCGACATGACATCGTCATAACAGACATGGAGACAAGACCACATTACCACCCGACCCCGACATGAAATCGTCGTAACAGGCATGGAGACAAGACCACATTACCACCCGACCCCAGCCAGGACATGACATCGTCGTAACAGACACGGAGACAAGACCACATTACTAACCGACCCCAGCCAGGACATGACATAGTCGTAACAGACATGGAGACAAGACCACATTACTAACCGACCCCAGCCAGGACATGACATAGTCGTAACAGACATGGAGACAAGACCACATTACCACCCGACCCCAGCCAGGACATGACATAGTCGTAACAGGCATGGTGACAAGACCACATTACCACCCGACCCCAGCCAGGACATGACATCGTCATAACAGACACGGAGACAAGACCACATTACCACCCGACCCCAGCCAGGACATCACATAGTCGTAACAGTCATGGAGACAAGACCACATTACCACCCGACCCCAGCCAGGACATCACATCGTCATAACAGACACGGAGACAAGACCACATTACCACCCGACCCCAGCCAGGACATGACATCGTCATAACAGACACGGAGACAAGACCACATTACCACCCGACCCCAGCCAGGACATGACATCGTCATAACAGACACGGAGACAAGACCACATTACCACCCGACCCCAGCCAGGACATGACATCGTCATAACAGACACGGAGACAAGACCACATTACCACCCGACCCCAGCCAGGACATGACATAGTCGTAACAGACACGGAGACAAGACCACATTACTAACCGACCCCAGCCAGGACATGACATCGTCGTAACAAACACGGAGACAAGACCACATTACCACCCGACCCCAGCCAGGACATGACATAGTCGTAACAGACATGAATACAAGACCACATTACCACCCGACCCCAGCCAGGACATGACATAGTCGTAACAGACATGGAGACAAGACCACATTACCACCCGACCCCAGCCAGGACATCACATAGTCGTAACAGACATGGAGACAAGACCACATTACTAACCGACCCCAGCCAGGACATGACATCGTCGTAACAGACATGGAGACAAGACCACATTACTAACCGACCCCAGCCAGGACATGACATCGTCATAACAGACACGGAGACAAAACCAAATTATCACCCGATCCCAGCCAGGACATGTTACATCTTCGCAAAATCAGACTGGACAAAGCTAGAACAAGCCTTATATGACCTAGCAATTACTACCAATGAAATGTGTGAGAACACGAGTATCCATGACCTTTGGAACACGTTGAAGGGCAAACTAAAATAACACATGGATGACTGCAATCCGTCCAGAGAAACATGATCAAAACAATCAACTCCATGGCTAAAACACAACGAAAGGAAAATCCTCAAAAAGAAATCAAGACTATACAAGCAAGCCGAAAAACAGGAAAGTGGAATAATTGCAGCCACTTTCAAAAAGACTGCAAACGTTAACTTTGGCAGGCAGAATGGAACTATGTAAACAACAACATCGTGGAAGGTTTATCAAATAACACCAAACCTTTCTGGAGGTATGTAAAATAAAAAAGCAAAACTCATTCGGAATATCACCTCTGAAATCGGGTACCAAACTAATCAGCAACAGCAAGCAGAAAGCATAAATATTGATGAATCAATATAAGTCTGTCTTCTCAAAAGCAAATCAAACTGACCCACTACCAATAACATGCAAATCAGCAAAACAAGACATTCCACCACTCAAAATCCACCAAGAGGGAGTCAAAAAAATGATCTGGACCAGACAACATCCCAAACAGAATACTTAAGGAGTGTGCAAACCATCTTGCTCCAAGTCTTGACAACAATTTTCCAACTATCAGTAGATGCCTGCGAACTCCTAAAAGACTGAAGAGACGCAAATGTCACAAGCATCTTCAACAGGCGACAAGCACCAAGCCGATAATTACAGACCAGTCTCATTAACATCTGTAACCAGCAAGCTTCTAGAACACATTATCTGCAGACACATCCTAAAACACCTTGCGAGAAATAACATTCTAACATCACAAAAATCACGGGTTCATGTCAGGATATTCCTGCGAAACTAAACTACTCACCACACTTAACACATACCACACAATCCTCCAGAAAGATCTCGAGAACTTAAAAGAATAGTCAAGTACAATGTAGATGGGGAATGCGTATTAACACCAAACAATGCTACATAATGAATATCTGCAAACACATCAACATTCTACACCCTCAATGGTCACATCCTGGAGGAAGTACAAGACAACCCCAACCTTGGACTACAGATTTCGTCCGATCTAAAATGGCCAAGAAATCACAATCAACTCTAACCTTCCTTTACACAGAAACCTCAAACACTGCACAGAGAAATGTAGAAAAACAGTACATGTATACATCTCCATGGTAAGATCTGTACTGGAATATGGCGCCATTATATGGGACCTCTGCGGAAAAACAGACTTAGACAAGCTATAGCGCATTCAAAGAAGAGCCATCTGCTTCATAAAACAAGATGACAAATCAAAAGAGGCTAGATGTATCAACAAGATGGCACAATACCTCGAATTACACACGTTAGAACGCTGAAGAACGAGTCTCCGTCTAGTACTGCTATATAAGGTGATTGAGGGGTTGGTTCCGGTAGTGCACTACCCGTAGTGAATTCCTAACCAATCATGACAATAAACGACAAATATACGTGCTAGGAAATTCAAAGACTACATCACGGTCAATCCAATATCTGACCAAATTAGAAACAACACTGAGTGTTTTATGATACTACGAACCAACACTGAACAGTATACACACGTTTATATTTGGTAAAGACAACCATAGATAGGTACCATTTGGACGACGAAACAGTCAGCGTCAAGTCTGTCGAGGCATTTAAATCTACACTCGACAAATTGAACCAATAAGAACAAGCAGCACGACCCCGACGTTAATGATACCAAAATTGGGTTCTGACGACGTACAAGATACAGATATATTCACTGTGTATACCCGTACAACGGAAATTGCTAGCCAACGAAGCGAGACTGCTGGGTGGACTTTTTCTAATTATGAAAACATTGACCGCGTCCACCCAGCAGTTTCGCTTCACAGGTAGCAACTTTCCGGTGTACGGGTAATACATGGTGAGGATGATAACACTTCATTATCAACATGTAATCTAGACCCAAACCCCGTTAAATGTCATTATCATATTCACAGTTTGTTTAAAAACTATCAAACACTTTCTCAATTTAAGATTCGTTTTTAATGAAAATTCAAGTATAAATCACAGTGAAAAAGTAAAAACATTTCAGCATTTTACAGACCGTATACCATATCTCGAATAGTAACACCTCAATCGTCAGTAGCAAAGGACTCTGGTCATTTAATTGCGAGCTACAGATCCGGGAATAAGATTAGTATGACAACCGCTGTACACAACAGATGCGTTAATAGGTAATGATCTAGATGCGACTATGGCCTGTAGAATGGGCAACAGTCCGAATATGAAAAGTAAATATTGCATTTTCGCCCTCTAAAGAGACCTCCGCATGTATTACTTTAACTTCGTTTCTCTTGCAAGGAAAGTAATTTGTTAACTTCACGTATGCTCACTTAAGGTTCGTACTTCAAAATGATGTTAGAGACGTTCTTTGCCCTTGTGATACGAACGATTCTTCTATGTAGAGTTTGAAAATCGTATAACCTTGACATTGCCGTAATCGAAGCCTATCCACATGTCGCCATTTTTGCACATGCCCATACAAGTCGGTCCGATATCATCATCAAACAGGGTTCTTATTGTCTGTCCGTGTCGGTCAATCAAAATCAACGATTTGGTCCGTCCGTCTGCAATCATGACGTTGCCTTGACGGTCGAAGCAAACGTCCCATGGTTGAAACTCGTCCTGCTCCGACTCATTGTCGGCAAGTCCTCCAAGGTTCTCCCTGTTTCCTTGGTAACGTGCGAGAAGATTCAAATCTTTGTCAAACAGTACGACATGACGCGGGGAATTGGCTTCCAAAACTGCCATGTCACCATTGCTTCTGTTGACGCGTATGCAAACTGGTTTGCAAAACAGTGGTTTTCCGTCTGCGCCGAAATTTATTGTCTGCATAATCTTGCCCTTGTAGGTTGCCCTGACGAGATTTTGTTCTCGGTGGCGACAAACAGTGACGCATCCCTCCTGTTCTGACTCGCTCAGACTGTTGGCGTAGCACTCTGTGTGGAACATAGTTTTGCAATCCCCACTGGGTAGAATCTCTCTAATGCTTCCGTCCCCACAACAGACCATCGTCTTGCCCCCATCTGATGTACATGTAACGTCCGTAATCCATACACCATCATCTACCTTCGATGTTTGTACCATGTCACCTTTAGCGGAAACTAAGTGGGCCTCGTTACTTCCGCCACATATCACCCACGACCTGTGCTCGTCTACTGGCCAGACCGACCGGATGTACTTCTGGGCGGAGAGCTCAAAGGACGCTAGGACGGACACTGTGAAGAGTTTAGCTGGTTTTTGAAGTGGCTGGTTGATAGCTGGTGTATAATCCTCCTCCGCTAAACCCATTTTATCAAGCCGCCATTCTTTTTTGCACACGGAGCCGTATGCGTTCTGGAGTTGTTCATAACTTGAATTCTCTGTATTCGAAGACAGACTTGGAGTGCTGAGAACCGGAAGTTGGTCTGGTTTCCGGATGACATGTGACCTCAGATTTCGTTCCATCAAGGCATATTCCTCAAATTTCTCGCATCCTATCACTATCTTACATTTTTGTATCGCCTGTTTCAAGTCGTTCATTGATTTTTCTAACGTTTCCTCTAACTTTCCCATGACGTCATCATTTTTTGTACCTATAGATTTACATTCTTCTATTAGGGTCTC
Organism: Pecten maximus; assembly: GCF_902652985.1. NCBI lineage: Eukaryota > Metazoa > Mollusca > Bivalvia > Pectinida > Pectinidae > Pecten > Pecten maximus. Next base: position 10,269,397 of record NC_047016.1, read on the forward strand.
TGTGATTTTGTCTATTTTATTTTTCAACTCCCTTCCTCGCACTCTCACTTCGTTGACCGTTTCATCAATGGATTTTTTATTTTGGTCCTGGAGTTTTTTCAATCGTTTCAACTTCCCGTCCATTCCTTTGACTTTAGCGTCCGCTTTTTGTACAAGTCGAAGGAACGAGTCCTTCTTTGTGTCATAGTATCCTTCCATTTCTGCGCATGTGTGTTTGATGTGCGTAGTGCTAACACACTTCCGGCAGATAGGCTCATCTTTGCACGTAATGCACACCATGTCGAATTTCCGATCTGAGTGTTGAGAACACATCTTGGTCTTTGAGTCATTACTTCCACCATTTATTTTTCCAGCGGCCATTATATTTGGTTCCACCTGAAACACATTAAAAAACACTATATGTTTGCTTAGTATCTAAAGAAAAACACGCATGAAGCGTGCAGAAAGGGAATGTCAAACAGTAGCCACTGATCTCACAAAGATAAAGCTAGAACAAATCTGGTACATGTATATTGGGTATGATATCTCCAAACGACAAGCATGTTTATAGCACCTTGGAGTAGGACTGAGAGGAACAACATCGTGTGTCTAGGTTCTGTGCTGAGCTAACATGTTTACTGTTCAACTGCTGTCGACATTTCCTCAACATCAATATATTACCTATCTACAAACATACATCAGTAGATCAATTTCACGTCTACCTATCTACAAACATACATCAGTAGATCAATTTCACGTCGTTACATATCCATTGTAGTATGGTCACATGGTTCGGAAGTCAATCTTCCCGATCGATGTTTCTATCGACTTCCGGTCTGATTTGGTAACTAGTCTGTTCTATCATTATTGTACGACGATGTTTGATTTGACTTTGTGATTTCCATTTTTTATGGATTAGTTGTTTACCTACCAGTATGGATTAAACCAACACGATATGTATGGCATGAATCTGTTTTATACTTCTGTATTCGTGTGCAAAATAGCACGGCGGAAAAATAAAAGATCATTATGAACTCACGAGTGATCCTTCACATATTTGAATATATCTGTTGACGTGAGCCAACCAGGGTCGATACAAAATCATTGTTGTGATTGTTTGTCAGTGAGTAAATTAACGCTAGTACCCATTTGCTGTCATTGCCGCGGCTTCAGTTTTGACAACAGCCATACAACCACTTGGCGCGTTTTAGAACTACAGAGAAAGTTTTCGTTGGTCCCATCGTCCCTATTGCATCAAAACATTATAATACAATGATCTAGAAATGCAAGGGATGTTTTGGTCGGGGAGAGAACATGCGACCCCGATTTTCTAGTCTGACGCACTACCATACTGAGCCGAAATGTTTCTAGCTTCTAATTAGACCGCACTACATTTTTTTTTCAATTAAACAACTGTTAAATCTGATATGTCCTTATTTGGAAATCAATCCGAGACGACTCCCAAAAGGCCATTGTGAGATAAAGACGAATGAGCAGTCATTGCTCTGGCCTTTGTTTTACTACAGACAACAATCAGATAGACCTGGTTCTCACAGTTAACAACCAAGTATGAATGACACTAAGCGTTTTGTACCAAGGAATGTGAAATCTTTAAGATCTTATATGCCCTTTATCATATACATGTATGTAATTTTAATTGAATTATATATGAGAGAAATTTCGTTCTAGGCGTCTGCATTCAGAATGGACATGCCACACACAATTAAGTCCGTGGCAGATTAAATGCTACTGGACCATCAACTCTGTCAGTTTTAGCAATATTGCTGTGGGACAGTCTAACAGCTTTAATATATAATGCTATCAGTACAGGGAAAAAACAAGCATAGATTTATATCATTTCTTGTTTTTCGTTTTTCTGGCATGACATTCCATTTCAAACTGTTTACCAAACCTGCTACTATTTCAGCGACAATGCATACGATAACGGAAGCTAATTTAGATATTAAAATGCTTAGGTACATGTGTACTAACAGTTTTAATTGATATTGCCAACTTCGAAACGAACGTAACATGGTAGTTTGGTACCACAGTATAACACTAAATTATATATGTCAGTATATCGTGTATATTAAGGGTACCCCGTGTTAGTATATCATGGATATTAAGGGTACCCTATGTGTTTACTAAGTTATATTTGTTAGTATATCATGGATATTAAGGGTACCCTGTGTTAGTGTATCGTGGATATTAAGGGTACCCTGTGTTAGTATACCGTGGATATTAAGGGTACCCTGTGTTAGTATACCGTGGATATTAAGGGTACCCTGTGTTAGTATACCGTGGATATTAAGGGTACCCTGTGTTAGTATACCGTGGATATTAAGGGTACCCTGTGTTAGTATATCATGGATATGAAGGGTACCCTATGTGTTTACTAAGTTATATTTGTTAGTATACCGTGGATATTAAGGGTACCCTGTGTGTTTACTAAGTTATATATGTCAGTATGTCGTGGATATTAAGGGTACCCTGTGTTAGTATACCGTGGATATTAAGGGTACCCTGTGTTAGTATATCGTGGATATTAAGGGTACCCTGTGTTAGTATACCGTGGATATTAAGGGTACCCTGTGTTAGTATACCGTGGATATTAAGGGTACCCTGTGTTAGTATACCGTGGATATTAAGGGTACCCTGTGTGTTTACTAAGTTATATATGTCAGTATGTCGTGGATATTAAGGGTACCCTGTGTTAGTATATCATGGATATTAACGGTACCCTGTGTTAGTATATCATGGATATTAAGGGTACCCTGTGTGTTTACTAAGTTATATTTGTTAGTATACCGTGGATATTAAGGGTACCCTGTGTCAGTATACCGTGGATATTAAGGGTACCCTGTGTGTTTACTAAGTTCTATTTGTTACTATATCATGGATATTAAGGGTACCCTGTGTTAGTATACCGTGGATATTAAGGGTACCCTGTGTTAGTATACCGTGGATATTAAGGGTACCCTGTGTTAGTATACCGTGGATATTAAGGGTACCCTGTGTTAGTATACCGTGGATATTAAGGGTACCCTGTGTTAGTATACCGTGGATATTAAGGGTACCCTGTGTTAGTATATCGTGGATATTAAGGGTACCCTGTGTTAGTATATCGTGGATATTAAGGGTACCCTGTGTTAGTATATCATGGATATTAAGGGTACCCTGTGTTAGTATACCGTGGATATTAAGGGTACCCTGTGTTAGTATACCGTGGATATTAAGGGTACCCTGTGTTAGTATATCGTGGATATTAAGGGTACCCTGTGTCAGTATATCGTGGATATTAAGGGTACCCTGTGTTAGTATATCATGGATATTAAGGGTACCCTGTGTTAGTATACCGTGGATATTAAGGGTACCCCGTGTTAGTATATCGTGGATATTAAGGGTACCCTGTGTTAGTATACCGTGGATATTAAGGGTACCCTGTGTTAGTATACCGTGGATATTAAGGGTACCCTGTGTTAGTATATCGTGGATATTAAGGGTACCCTGTGTTAGTATATCATGGATATTAAGGGTACCCTGTGTTAGTATACCGTGGATATTAAGGGTACCCTGTGTTAGTATATCGTGGATATTAAGGGTACCCTGTGTTAGTATACCGTGGATATTAAGGGTACCCTGTGTTAGTATATCGTGGATATTAAGGGTACCCCGTGTTAGTATATCGTGGATATTAAGGGTACCCCGTGTTAGTATATCGTCGATATTAAGGGTACCCCGTGTTAGTATATCGTCGATATTAAGGGTACCCTGTGTTAGTATATCGTCGATATTAAGGGTACCCTGTGTCAGTATACCGTGTATATTAAGGGTACCCTGTGTTAGTATATCGTGGATATTAAGGGTACCCTGTGTGTTTACTAAGTTATATTTGTTACTATATCGTGGGTATTAAGGGTACCCTATTAAGGCTATTTCCCCCGAGGTATTAACTTACCGTTGACATCCTAGCATTGCCAAGTATCAACGTTATTAAAATTGTTATGAACTATTTGGAACTGCATTCTATTTTATTCGATATCATGAAACGTTAAAAGCTAAATATTCAATTAAATATGGCAAAGATGTATTAGGTAGGTCAGCAAACGTGTGTATAAATAAATAATGTTTCTGTTTGTGTGTACTTACAGTTCTCCTTTAAAAAAATCTGTCGGTTTTGTGACTCCTTGATACCTAGAGAAATCTGTCAGTGTTACGTCCTAATCCATCGTAACAGCCTCGGGGACCCCGTTCTGTAATAGTCTGTAAAAGGTTGGTCTTCCAGGTCACATATAAACACAAAACAAATAATTGTCACGATAAACCATTACAACAAAGCCAGTATCTTCTGTGATTGGTTTAGATCTTTAAATACTGTTAATGTATCAATCTTATACATCTAAATAGGCGCTTGAACTCCAGTCCTCCAATGTATCGAGTTGTGAATATCTGTAAATAACTTAACTCAGGTGTATAATGTACCGATTACAATGGACGATTTAATTCCAAAACAAGTAGCTGGCCCCACGGATCAGAGTAATTAAAACGTATCCAGCTTGTTCTTGTTCAGGGGTGTGTTATGAAATGACTTCCCCGCTGTTGCATTGATAAACAGTTAAAGGTGTTTTTTACTCCAAGATTAAAATATTTCAGACACGTGAAGGAGATCAGGAGGACCATACTTGTATAAACATGTTTTATTAAATATAATTTGATACAGTACCGTCGTGTTGTGATCAGAGCGAACTTTATCCTCTTAATGACACGAGAGGAAATTTCAATCACTAATACACTACAACATGTATTTCTTATCCAAACTGATGACGTGTACATATTTAAAGTCTTCACCTCAAATGTTTGAGCCTAACCAAGCATGTTATTGGTTAAACCTAACCTGGACTACTATATCAAGTTATCCAAACTAACCAGGCCATGCTCCTTAAGGGGTTTGTCTGTTCCTCCTAATCTTTTGTTAATATCTCACTACTTGGTTTATAACAATGGCATACACTTACCCAGTCTATAAAAAACTATCTTAATTAAATTTAGATGTTGTAGATGTTGGCGGTATATTAACATATTTTCGTTGTATATTGATAAATCACATATACATAAATAGAATAAGAATGGTGACACCTAAGTCAGGTATATCCGAATTACATGTAAAAGATTGAGATTGAGAGGATTACAGACAGAAAAGGATAAGGCGAATGCTCTCACAGACTTATTCAGTTGTGTTTTTACGAATGAACCAACAGATGAAGAACATTATGCAAATGGAAATCAAAAAGGCTTTGTAAAAAGAAAGAGAAATCACAAAAAAAAAAAAAATAAAAAAAATATCAGAAGTCCTGTTAATTTAAACAAATCAAATCACCTGGATCATAGCACATGTACCCTAGAGTACTGAAAGAAACTGCAGGAAATATTGACAAACCCCCTTTGTATTCATTCAAACATTCGCTAGGAGAAAGGAAGAATACTTTCAGCTTGGAAAGAGAGGGTCGGCTGTAAAATAGCACTTCCAGTCAGCTTAACCAATGCCAATTGCAGAATAAAGGAAACTCTCATCAGATCCAGATTAATGGAACATCTTGAAAACAATAATTTCTTAAGTAAACAACAATTTTGGTTCGTCCAGAGAAGACTCCTTAAACTCAGTGACCAATGGAGAGAAATACTGGACAGTGGCGATTCAGTTCGATCAATTTACCTAAAAGCCTTTGTCGCTGTTCTTCATAGAATATGAACAGAAAAACAAGAATCTTACGGATTCTCTACAGAAATCATTAACCGGATAGGGATTTCCTGAAAGATAGAAAACGAGGTGTCAATGTTCATAGGCAAAAATATGAATTATTTTCCAACCAAGAACGGACGAGTGAAAGTGAGACTTCTTAAAGCTACAGAAGAGAAACATCTCGAGAACATAACAGATGATGAATTGAAGTTTAAAAATCACATCGATGCTGCGGCAGATAAGACAAATACAATTTTGGGACTAATTGCAATACCTAGATAACACCACAGGTACTTGGGGTCAGGAACTAAAGTTATAATGGAATTGTCTAATTTTAATTTGCAACATCATTTCTTGTCTATATATGCACCGATACAACATTGGAATCGACTATAAAGCGCTTTTAAAAAAAAAAAAACCCACCCGTTTCTGGTTGTAATACTATAGAGTATAACACCCAGAAACAGGTGTTTTTTTGCAAACAAAATTTGTTTCATACCCCAATGAAACTAAAAAAAAATTGACATCAACGCTTATAATTAATTTTTGAAAATGATTTTCTAATTTAAAACATGTTTTATGTACAATTTTACAGGTTTTAAATGGGATTATTTTTCTCAAATCAATACGCAACGTCAATTGTCGTATTGTGACGTCACATTTTTCGCGCCATTCTCGGAATTTCTTTCATAGAAGAATGAAAAGAATTTTTCGACCAATCACATTTGAGTATTTACCATGAAAACAAAGAAAAATTAATTATTCAATAATAGACTCTTTAAACACTGGGCAAACATTGATTTATATTACATATTACAACAAGGGCTATGTAACGCCCTTGGTGTCTACAGAAACTGTGGTCTATGTCACACCCTTATTGCCTTCATAATCTGCATGGTCCTTTAGCACACCCTTGTTGTCTACAGAATCAATATGGTCCTATGTCACGCCCTTGTTGTCTACACAATATATATGGTCCTATGTCACACCCTTGTTGTCTACACAATCTATATGGTCCTATGTCACACCCTCGTTGTCTACACAATCTATATGGTCCTATCTCACATCCTTGTCTACACAATATATATGGTCCTATGTCACACCCTCGTTGTCTGCACAATATATATGGTCCTATGTCACACCCTTGTTGTCTACACAATCTATATGGTCCTATGTCACACCCTCGTTGTCTACACAATATATATGGTCCTATGTCACGCCCTCGTTGTCTACACAATCTATATGGTCCTATGTCACACCCTTGTTGTCTACACAATCTATATGGTCCTATCTCACATCCTTGTCTACACAATCTATATTGTCCTATGTCACACCCTCGTTGTCTACACAATCTATATGGTCCTATGTCACACGCTCATTGTCTACAGAATCTATATGGTCCTATGTCACGCCCTTGTCTACACAATCTATATGGTCCTATGTCACACGCTCGTTGTCTACAGAATCTATATGGTCCTATGTCACATCCTCGTTGTCTACACAATCTATATGGTCCTATGTCACACCCTCGTTGTCTACAGAATCTATATGGTCCTATGTCACGCCCTTGTCTACACAATCTATATGGTCCTATGTCACACGCTCGTTGTCTACAGAATCTATATGGTCCTATGTCACACGCTCGTTGTCTACACAATCTATATGGTCCTATGTCACGCCCTTGTCTACACAATTTATATGGTCCTATGTCACACCCTCGTTGTCTACAGAATCTATATGGTCCTATGTCACATCCTCGTTGTCTACACAATCTATATGGTCCTATGTCACACCCTCGTTGTCTACACAATCTATATGGTCCTATGTCACACCCTTGTTGTCTACACAATATATATGGTCCTATGTCACACCCTCGTTGTCTACAGAATCTATATGGTCCTATGTCACATCCTCGTTCTCTACACAATCTATATGGTCCTATGTCACACCCTCGTTGTCTACACAATCTATATGGTCCTATGTCACGCCCTCGTTGTCTACACAATCTATATGGTCCTATGTCACACCCTCGTTGTCTACACAATATATATGGTCCTATGTCACGCCCTCGTTGTCTACACAATCTATATGGTCCTATGTCACACCCTTGTTGTCTACACAATCTATATGGTCCTATATCACACCCTTGTTGTCTACACAATCTATATGGTCCTATGTCACACCCTCGTTGTCTACACAATCTATATGGTCCTATGTCACACCCTTGTTGTCTACACAATCTATATGGTCCTATGTCACACCCTTGTCTACACAATCTATATGGTCCTATGTCACGTCCTTGTTGTCTACACAATCTATATGGTCCTATGTCACACCCTTGTCTACACAATCTATATGGTCCTATGTCACACGCTCGTTGTCTACACAATCTATATGGTCCTATGTCACACGCTCGTTGTCTACACAATATATATTGTCCTATGTCACACCCTCGTTGTCTACACAATCTATATGGTCCAATGTCACACCCTCGTTGTCTACACAATATATATGGTCCTATGTCACGCCCTCGTTGTCTACACAATCTATATGGTCCTATGTCACGCCCTTGTTGTCTACACAATCTATATGGTCCTATGTCACGCCCTTGTTGTCTACACAATCTATATGGTCCTATGTCACGCCCTCGTTGTCTACACAATCTATATGGTCCTATGTCACACCCTCGTTGTCTACACAATCTATATGGTCCTATGTCACACGCTCGTTGTCTACACAATCTATATGGTCCTATGTCACGCCCTTGTTGTCTACACAATCTATATGGTCCTATGTCACACCCTCGTTGTCTACACAATCTATATGGTCCTATGTCACACCCTCGTTGTCTACACAATCTATATGGTCCTATGTCACGCCCTCGTTGTCTACACAATCTATATGGTCCTATGTCACACCCTCGTTGTCTACACAATCTATATGGTCCTATGTCACGCCCTCGTTGTCTACACAATCTATATGGTCCTATGTCACACCCTCGTTGTCTACACAATCTATATGGTCCTATGTCACACCCTTGTCTACACAATCTATATGGTCCTATGTCACACCCTCGTTGTCTACATAATCTATATGGTCCTATGTCACACGCTCGTTGTCTACATAATCGATATGGTCCAATGTCACACGCTCGTTGTCTACACAATATATATTGTCCTATGTCACACCCTCGTTGTCTACACAATCTATATGGTCCAATGTCACACGCTCGTTGTCTACACAATCTATATGGTCCAATGTCACACGCTCGTTGTCTACACAATCTATATGGTCCTATGTCACGCCCTCGTTGTCTACACAATCTATATGGTCCTATGTCACGCCCTCGTTGTCTACACAATCTATATGGTCCAATGTCACACGCTCGTTGTCTACACAATATATATGGTCCTATGTCACACCCTCGTTGTCTACAGAATCAATATGGTCCTATGTCACACCCTCGTTGTCTACACAATCTATATGGTCCTATGTCACACCCTCGTTGTCTACACAATATATATGGTCCTATGTCACGCCCTCGTTGTCTACACAATCTATATGGTCCTATGTCACACCCTTGTTGTCTACACAATCTATATGATCCTATGTCACACCCTTGTTGTCTACACAATCTATATGGTCCTATGTCACACCCTTGTCTACACAATCTATATGGTCCTATGTCACACCCTCGTTGTCTACATAATCTATATGGTCCTATGTCACACGCTCGTTGTCTACATAATCGATATGGTCCAATGTCACACGCTCGTTGTCTACACAATATATATTGTCCTATGTCACACCCTCGTTGTCTACACAATCTATATGGTCCAATGTCACACGCTCGTTGTCTACACAATCTATATGGTCCTATGTCACACCCTCGTTGTCTACACAATCTATATGGTCCTATGTCACACCCTCGTTGTCTACACAATCTATATGGTCCTATGTCACACCCTCGTTGTCTACACAATATATATGGTCCTATGTCACACCCTTGTTGTCTACACAATCTATATGATCCTATGTCACACCCTTGTTGTCTACACAATCTATATGGTCCTATGTCACACCCTTGTCTACACAATCTATATGGTCCTATGTCACGTCCTTGTTGTCTACAGAATACACTATTGTTAGGATGAGATACAAACAGGATGAGAACACACTCAAAACACATTGATAACATTTGAAGTGATGATATCAAACAGTGCTTTTAGGAGAATGTTTTTATTCAAATAGCAGTTCTTACAATATCTATCATCATAACGTCGCATTACATTAGTCACAACAGGAGCGAAATTGAGATCAAGGTGTTATTTTTCTGAGCGGCTAGGGAATTGAAACCAATATGTTACTTTTCGGAGTGAAATTCAAACCAAAATATTACTTTTTGGAGTGGCTGGGGAAATGAGAATAAGATGTTACTTTTCGGAGCGAAATTGAGACCAAGATGTTACTTACCTGAGCAGAATTGAGAACGAGATGTTGCTTTTCTAAGCAAAATTGAGACCAATATGTTACTTTTTGAAACGACTAGGGAATCAAAACAAGATGTTATTTTTCTGAGCGAAATCGAGACCAAAATGTTACTTTTCTGAGCCACTGGGGAAACGGGAACAAAATGTTACTTTTCTGAGCGAAATCGAGACCAAAATGTTACTTTTCTGAGCGAAATCGAGACCAATATGTTACTTTTCTGAGCAGAATCGAGACCAATATGTTACTTTTCTGAGCAAAATCGATACCAATATGTTACTTTTCTGAGCAAAATCGAGACCAATATGTTACTTTTCTGAGCAAAATTGAGACTATTAAATGTGTTATTTCAGTAGGCCACCATGCAAAGTTGTGTTTAGCTTATTTCATCAGAACATAACAAGTTCTATTATAGATGCCAGTCAAACTTGGTGTCTAGATAAAGGGTATTTCAGGGAAAAAATAGAGATTGAGATACTTTTAATATATTTTTCAAGTGATTTGTCGAATTCTGTTGGATTACTAGTATCTTGAATAGGCGATAACTCATTCAACCTTATTCAAACTGAAAATTAGTATAAACTTTCAATTCAAAAACATTATCATACGTTAAACTCTCCATTTAGAATTTAATAAATATATGAAGTATTCAACAATTGCCCATGGTAAAGCCTCTTTGTAAAAAATGTGCTATTGTATTCAGAGGAGGAATATGTAGCACCAACATTCATAACACCATTGTGTAATGTTTTTCCCTCACCAACACTGTGCTGTAAGGATTCAAGTGAGAATATTGATGTAAGCAAATGATCCTGGCTGTGTAGATCACCAATTAGTAAACTAGAGCACTGAACGTGTAATAAAATGCTAGGATAGTGTAATGTTAAAATCTACATTGTAAATATTTCAACAGCAAAAACTCGTGTAAATCTGTACATATAACAAATTTTAGGTAGCTACATTCTCCAAATCCTCGTTTACCTGATCACCTGTTCCAAATGCAAATACACTGGAGCAATTAAACGTGAACTTAAATTCTGTTTCTTGGAACATCCATGCCACATTAGTCAACACAGAGACAGCCCAGTAGAACTCCATTTCAACTTCCAATCACACTACAATATGGAATTAATCGGAATACTATTAGAAACACCAACTCTTTACCATGACACCACTAGGGGGTAATGTCCAAGGGTCATCATTGCATCCTCAGTCAGTCACACTATATGCTAAGATGTATAATACACTAATTAGATTTAGGCCAGTACCAAACTTGTGTAAAGCAGTACAGAGAGGGCTGTTTGATAGGAGCTGTCAAAGTTACCTGTCCTCAATACAGAGAGGGCTGTTTGATAGGAGCTGTCAAAGTTACCTGTCCTCAGTACAGAGAGGGCTGTTTGATAGGAGCTGTCAAAGTTACCTACCCTCAGTACAGAGAGGGCTGTTTGATAGGAGCTGTCAAAGTCACCTTTCCTCATTACAGAGGTGTGTTAGGAGCTGTCAAAGTTACCTACCCTCAGTACAGAGAGGGCTGTTTGATAGGAGCTGTCAAAGTTACCTGTCCTCAGTACAGAGAGGGCTGTTTGATAGGAGCTGTCAAAGTTACCTGTCCTCAGTACAGAGAGGGCTGTTTGATAGGAGCTGTCAAAGTTACCTGTCCTCAGTACAGAGGGGGCTGTTTGATAGGAGCTGTCAAAGTTACCTGTCCTCAGTACAGAGAGGGCTGTTTGATAGGAGCTGTCAAAGTTACCTGTCCTCATTACGAGGTGTGTTAGGAGCTGTCAAAGTTACCTACCCTCAGTACAGAGAGGGCTGTTTGATAGGAGCTGTCAAAGTTACCTGTCCTCATTACAGAGATGTGTTAGGAGCTGTCAAAGTTACCTGTCCTCAGTACAGAGGTGTATTAGGAGCTGTCAAAGTTACATGTCCTCATTACAGAGGTGTATTAGGAGCTGTCAAAGTTACCTGTCCTCATTACAGAGGTGTATTAGGAGCTGTCAAAGTTACCTGTCCTCAGTACAGAGAGGGCTGTTTGATAGGAGCTGTCAAAGTTACCTGTCCTCAGTACAGAGGGGGCTGTTTGATAGGAGCTGTCAAAGTTACCTGTCCTCAGTACAGAGAGGGCTGTTTGATAGGAGCTGTCAAAGTTACCTGTCCTCAGTACAGAGGGGGCTGTTTGATAGGAGCTGTCAAAGTTACCTGTCCTCAGTACAGAGAGGGCTGTTTGATAGGAGCTGTCAAAGTTACCTGTCCTCATTACAGAGATGTGTTAGGAGCTGTCAAAGTTACCTGTCCTCAGTACAGAGGTGTATTAGGAGCTGTCAAAGTTACCTGTCCTCATTACAGAGGTGTATTAGGAGCTGTCAAAGTTACCTGTCCTCAGTACAGAGAGGGCTGTTTGATAGGAGCTGTCAAAGTTACCTGTCCTCAGTACAGAGAGGGCTGTTTGATAGGAGCTGTCAAAGTTACCTGTCCTCATTACAGAGATGTGTTAGGAGCTGTCAAAGTTACCTGTACTCAGTACAGAGGTGTATTAGGAGCTGTCAAAGTTACCTGTCCTCATTACAGAGGTGTATTAGGAGCTGTCAAAGTTACCTGTCCTCAGTACAGAGAGGGCTGTTTGATAGGAGCTGTCAAAGTTACCTGTCCTCAGTACAGAGGGGGCTGTTTGATAGGAGCTGTCAAAGTTACCTGTCCTCAGTACAGAGAGGGCTGTTTGATAGGAGCTGTCAAAGTCACCTTTCCTCATTACAGAGGTGTGTTAGGAGCTGTCAAAGTTATCTGTCCTCTGTACAGAGGGCTTTAGGTAGCTGTCCCAATCACCTGTCCTCAAAACAGAGGGCTATTACATAGGAGCTGTCCCAGTCAGTTGTCCTCAGTATAGAGGTATGATAGGTAGGAGCTGTCCCAATCACCTAACCTCTGTACAGGGGCCTGTTATGTAGGTGCTGTCCCTCTTGACTTCTTTATAAGTTTATTAAGCATTTTGTTTTAATGCCAAATTTTGAACATGATTTTTTATCTTCTTTACTTTCATTCTTCCAATGTATCTATAGCCAGGTATCTATGATAAAATGTGTTGTTTTGCCTTTACAGTGTTACAAGGACTCCATTTACATATCTGTTAAGTTGAAATACAGCTACCGAGACCTATTGTTAACTGTGACATACAAGCTACCGAGACCTATTGTTAACTGTGACATACAAGCTACCGAGACCTATTGTTAACTGTGACATACAAGCTACCGAGACCTATTGTTAACTGTGACATACAAGCTACCGAGACCTGTTGTTAACTGTGACATACAAGCTACCGAGACCTATTGTTAACTGTGACATACAAGCTACCGAGACCTATTGTTAACTGTGACATACAAGCTACCGAGACCTATTGTTAACTGTGACATATATTCAACATAAAATCAAGATTCTTGTGACTTGCAGGTTTCTAAGAACGAAATGAGAATTTATTCTAATATGCAATAATAAATTAATTGGTGAAATAGTATTACCTGATGACTCCGGTTTTGTTTTTCCCACAATATTAATAGATAGAAACAAACATGGACTTAGTATGTCAAAGTAAAATGGCCAAACATAATAATTGTTAGAACGTTGAAGCAAAATGACCAAACATAATAATATGTTGGTATGTTGAAGTAAAATTAAAAGAAAAAAAACAACTTTGATATTAATTTTACATTTAATCTGAGAAACAGAAATAAGTTTGATCGACACAAATAACGACCTATATAGAATGTTATGAAGCAACATTTGCATATTCATTAACAAAATTAGCTTATCACATCACATGATATATTTCCATACATCAAAATACAAATCAAATAATGCTGAAGACCTGGAAAAGGTCTTAGCATAAAAATGAGAGTGAAAAATACTGCAAAATTTTACTCTGTAATACACTGTGTACTCGCATGTAGAACAGAATGATTCTGTTGACTGGTATAACATCCAGCTTAGTTTGTTGGAGTTATCCAGGACTACTGCTAGCAAGGAATATCATATATATCTTATAAATCATAAGTCATTTAAAATGTAAACAAGAGGTCTACCGGGCCTGCATCGCTCACCTTGTTATTTCGGCAATCGTGTCAAAACATTTTTGTTCATAGTACACATAAAGATTTTCCACTTTGCTATTTGTCTGTCAGTAATGTATGACAACATCTGTTACATAACAGATCCAAACATGATTTTAGTAACCTTCATTAAAAGATCCCTTTATAATAGAGAAATTGATTTATATCAATATTTCTGCTTTTGATTCCCACCTCTCTGTCCCTCTGGAGACAGGGTCCTTTGTCGTAACAAAAACTGAGTATCCTTCAACCAAAAATACATTAAAAAATTGGTCAAAATCAATCCTGGCATTCTGAACGAGTAGTGTTTTAAGGGATTTTTTTTACTGACTGACAACAGATGACACCACGACATATGCTCGGGGGAGCTAAAAATACATCGACAATTCTATATAATTATGATATATTATTATATTATTCCTAAAATCAATTAAGTAAGATTCATGCATGGCACAAAGCAAATGTAAATGTAACATTTCTCTTTTTGTTGTTGTTTAGTTCATAAATTGGTTGTTATGATGATCTTACTTACTATGAAGTCACCTCTCCGACTTGTCTTTTTCAAGAAGTCAGATTTATTTTTAAAGAAACCACATGACCAGTTTACATGAAAAAACATATTCCACACCAAATCTCCAAAATTTATTTTTGAAATATTTTTTGTTTCTTAGTTTTTAATTCAATATTTCTAGCTGGGTTGGTTAGGACCCAGGTTTCCTATTATAAGACAAAGCAAATTGATCCTAATGCACAATGACAATTATGTAACAATAACACAGTCTAACAGTCAAGGGGCCTGAGAAGACCTCAGTTTGTGTAGGCGGCAATACATACAAACTATTGCACAATATCTCTCCACATAATCTATCTACAATGGGCGTGTGGAGGAGGGCAGTTCATAAGGTTGACTGGAGAAAGAAAAGTAGGAAAGAGCACAGGGAAGGACTGACGAAGAGGGTTTGGATACAGAGAGACAGAAAATATATTCGCAATAAAATAAATTCAGTAGCACATGACCTTTTTATCTGTATGGATTACTGTGCTTCTGAATGTAAACAACAACACAGATATATATGATACCAGAAGTCCTATTCTGGAGCCATATTCTCCAGTTTCAATATACACACACAGACATATATATATAATATATATGATATCTATTAAAGAAGTCTAGAAGAACACATTTTTTACAAATACAAGTCATGTAAATACATTATATAGTGATTTACAACTACTGTACATGAATATGTCAAAACTAGATATTAAATGGGAGGTAAAAAAACCATCTAGGTGGACTGATAAATTATGATAAGCTAATAACAATAGTTAATATACATACAGAAAGTCTCGTACTGAACTATAGTAAAATGGTAAAGAATTAGATGTAATAAAAAGCCAAATCCCATAATCTAGGCCTCTTCATCTGAAATATTTCATTTTTTCTGTGCTCAATGAAACTGCTTTTGATAGATTTTTCTGAGTAAGATTTTTGCAATTTTCATGATAATGATCTACCACTATAAAAAATGTATACATATCATGTTCACTGACCATCAGTTGGATGATAAATACATGATCGTAAACTAGTGACAAGATGACAGTACAAATGCTTTTTTTGGCAGATTTTCTCATCTGATAAAATAACAAACACAAATGAACACTTGTGCAAAATCTCTAACCTACAGATAACTGAGCATGTCCACGAATTGGTCACCTACAGATAACTGAAGGTGTCCACCAATTGGTCACCTACAGATAACTGAAGTTGTCCACGAATTGGTCACCTACAGATAACTGAGCATGTCCACGAATTGGTCACCTACAGATAACTGAAGGTGTCCACGAATTGGTCACCTACAGATAACTGAAGGTGTCCACGAATTGGTCACCTACAGATAACTGAAGGTGTCCACGAATTGGTCACCTACAGATAACTGAAGGTGTCCACGAATTGGTCACCTACAGATAACTGAAGGTGTCCACGAATTGGTCACCTACAGATAACTGAGCATGTCCACGAATTGGTCACCTACAGATAACTGAAGGTATCCATGACTTGGTCACCTACAGATAACTGAAGGTGTACAGGAATTGGTCACCTACAGATAACTGAACACTTATTTTTTAGTGGAGTCCACTTGGTCACAGAAACATTAACACATGGAATGATAAATTACAAATTAACTTTCATAATATCTATTGAACAATAAATTTCAACCATTTTCTATAACAAGAAAAATCTACTAAGTATACCGTTTGCAATTGATACGATGAAAAGTATTTTCTGAAAGAAATCTTTTAGTAAGCAATGTTATCCTATATTGTAGACAATACAAATTCAGACTATCCTTATTTCAGCTGTAGAGTATGAATCAGGTTGAAATGGTCCACACAAGCACATATACAAGGGTGTTGATAAACCTTTTAAAGGCAAGTACCACACAAGCACAGATCAGGTACAGATAGAAAATATATACAAGTGTAAACAGCGGTGCTCTTTGCCCCGATATGGTATGTCAACCATATAGCACTTCATCAAACAACCACAACATCTAGTATGCCGATTTAATGCATCCACATTGTGTAAAAAATTAATTACATAATTCTATTATGTACTGCCATCTCACTACAGTAAAAAATGGATGTCTACTCTAACTACAAATAACAGGGTAACAAAACGTTCAATCTAGCATGGCTTTCACATCACACACCCACACATACCCTCATACACTTTAAAAGCAGGCCCTATCACATCAATAAATAAAACAAGTCTTTGGAAGCTAATATCATCTAAAACTTTACAGCAGTTTAACAAAACCACAGATTGACGTATTGAAGGTGTTAGCATCTTTCTTCCTGTTGACCTATATATGACCTTCAGTTTCCTTATCTGTTAACCTAGCAGTTTTTCAAGGTTTTTGAAATTCAAATTCTGTCATTAATACGATCTAAAGTCTAATTCCTTCCTTCATCAACTTAGCTTTCCTAATCCAAAGCTTTGGTAAGTGAGTAGTCTTATTCCTTAAACATCATAAATCATACATTTTGAGGCTGTTTGGTTTTGCTGATTGAAAAAAAAGAATTCGCATTAGTGCAGATTAAGATACACAAAGAACGAAAATGTGTAAATAAATATGTTAAAATGGTAAATAATACAATCAAGAAACCAATTGGAATTTCAATCGTAAGGTGTTTTTTGAATTACATTTATTTGACTAGCTCTTTATGTAAACCCTTCATTGTAGCCAACATGTACACTGTCAACAATCACTGGCCTCAAATAATGACCAGGAAGTGGTTTACCTTTTATAATAACAAAATAATATCACTACCATTTTGTACATACCATGAGCTACATAAAGCATGTGTATGAAACACCCATCAACTGTCTGTCAGGCAAACAAATAAATCATCTCACAATATGTGTATAATATTCATCTACTATGAACGACTGTTCCAAAGCCTGGATGAATTAGGGAAAAGTTTAAATAACTTGTACACTGTATACCTAACTCTAATATAGAATGGTCGGTGTTCACTAGACCCAAGTTTCTCCATACATGGCCACATAAACACTCTCGTGTAGATGAAGTGCAGACACGCTATCAGGTACTCAAGTGGACTACCATCTACCTTTATTTTGGGAGATCATGCCATTTATGGTGCGACATTGTCACAGAACTCACTTGATGATTGTCAACAAGATTTGTTTTGACTGTTCTGTCAATGTGTCTGCATTGGTGAAATGTCTACGTTGTCAGAGTCTTGAGGTCGCTGAGGAAACCTTCCGGAGTCAGTATGTGTGTTGATCCTGAAAACACCATTGTGCATTACAGAAACCATAATACAACAGTTGTTATCTAGGAATGTCTGTTAAAATACACAACAGTTGTTTTTTATCTAGGAATGTCTGTTAAATTACACATAAGTGATGTTTTCATATCAAGTCTCACTTTTTACCATAAAAACAGTTAAGTATGAATATTTGTTATATTTTATCCTAATACAAGTAATGGTTCGACAATGCTGCATCTGTCCTGACTTCAAGATTGACACTTATCACCATGGCGACACTTACCAACCGAGAACCTCCCAGTTTTTACATGCCTGGGTAACCTCGTAGGCACATCTCATCTCAGCATATGAAAGGCCGCCCATGATGAAGATGATAAGTCTTGGTCCACTCTTGTAGCTCGCCTGAGTTTTATCTTTGTGCCAGTGACCATATCGTGCGCTAAAACGTCAAATTGAATCTTGGTTACATTTTTACCAGAAAAACATCAGAAATGATTAATTTGATAAAAACTTATCCCTGCTTATAACATCATATAAATTTGTCATTAATCAATCAGAACAGTGTATTCACTGTAGTGAAATCTATGGGTTTGATTTATTCCAAGATAGTTTTTTTCACCATCCACCTCGATCTCTCTTGTAAAATATTTCACATTTTTATGATTTTGAACCACATAACTTTTTTTCATTTCAATACTAGCTGTGGTTCTTTTGTTTTTGTTGTCCCTTTTTTGCACAATTTATCTTTTTTTTGGGGTGTGAACCATCTGGAAACATTACCTGATTGGTGGTTTTCTCATCCCACTTGA
Organism: Pecten maximus; assembly: GCF_902652985.1. NCBI lineage: Eukaryota > Metazoa > Mollusca > Bivalvia > Pectinida > Pectinidae > Pecten > Pecten maximus. The sequence goes on from NC_047016.1 coordinate 10,288,308, forward strand.
CCTTTGAACCCCTCCGGACAGGAATGGGAAGGCACGGGTATCAAGTTTCTCCTCTGTTGCATCCTGGGTAAATAAAGAAATCTGTTTTCAACACAGTTTGTATTTTCAACACACAGTTTGTATTATGTAGAAATATAACTTAAATCTATTAACTTAAACATTTCCTTCTTGTATATTAGTGATCAGTAAAATTGTTCTTTAGGTAGATATGAAATCTGTATAACTTGTCGAAGAACACAATGAATTTATATGATTTTTTTCAGTCTTAAGGATGGAATGTGTAAGTGTTTGAGTCTGTAGGGTGAAGTGAGACTTTGAGTCTATAGGTTGGAGTGAGACTTTGAGTCTGTAGGATAGATTGAGACTTTGAGTCTGTAGGGTGAAGTGAGACTTTGAGTCTATAGGTTGGATTGAGACTTTGAGTCTGTAGGTTGGAGTGAGACTTTGAGTCTGTAGGGTGAAGTGAGACATTGAATCTGTAGGGTGAAGTGAGACATTGAGTCTGTAGGGTGGAGTGAGACTTTGAGTCTATAGGTTGGAGTGAGACTTTGAGTCTGTAGGGTGAAGTGAGACTTTGAGTTTGTAGGGTGGAGTGAGACTTTGAGTCTATAGGTTGGATTGAGACTTTGAGTCTGTAGGTTGGAGTGAGACTTTGAGTCTATAGGTTGGATTGAGACTTTGAGTCTGTAGGGTGAAGTGAGACATTGAGTCTGTAGGGTGAAGTGAGACATTGAGTCTGTAGGGTGGAGTGAGACTTTGAGTTTGTAGGGTGGAGTGAGACTTTGAGTCTATAGGTTGGATTGAGACTTTGAGTCTGTAGGTTGGAGAGAGACTTTGAGTCTATAGGTTGGAGTGAGACTTTGAGTCTATAGGTGGAGTGAGACTTTGAGTCTATAGGTTGGAGTGAGACTTTGAGTCTGTAGGGTGGAGTGAGACTTTTGAGTCTATAGGTTGGAGTGACTCTTTGAGTCTGTATACGTAGGTTGGAGCGAGACTTTGAGTCTGTAGGTTGGAGTGAGACTTTGAGTCTGTATGTTTGAGTGAGACTTTGAGTCTGTAGGGTGAACTGAGACTTTTAGTATTTAGAGTGAAGTGAGACTTTGAGTCTGTAGGTTGGAGTGAGACTTTGAGTCTGTAGGGTGAAGTTAGACTTTGTGTCTGTAGGTTGGAGTGACTCTTTGAGTCTGTAGGTTGGAGCGAGACTTTGAGTCTGTAGGTTGGAGTGAGACTTTGAGTCTGTAGGGTGAAGTGAGACTTTGAGTCTATAGGTTGGAGTGAGACTTTGAGTCTGTAGGTTGGAGTGAGACTTTGAGTCTGTAGGGTGAAGTGAGACTTTGAGTCTGTAGGTTGGAGTGAGACTTTGAGTCTGTAGGTTGGAGTGAGACTTTGAGTCTGTAGGGTGGAGTGAGACTTTGAGTCTATAGGATGGATTGAGACTTTAAGTCTGTAGGGTGAATTGAGACTTTGAGTCTGTAGGGTGAAGTGAGACTTTGAGTCTATCGGTTGGGGTGAGACTTTGAGTCTGTAGGATAGATTGAGACTTTGAGTCTATAGGATGGATTGAGACTTTGAGTCTGTAGGTTGGAGTGAGACTTTGAGTCTGTAGGGTGAAGTGAGACTTTGAGTCTGTAGATTGGAAGGAGACTTTGAGTCTGTAAGGTGAAGTTAGACTTTGAGTCTGTAGGGTAGAGTGAGACTTTGAGTCTACAGGGTGAAGTGAGACTTTGAGTCTGTAGGTTGGAGTGAGACTTTGAGTCTACAGGGTGAAGTGAGACTTTGAGTCTCTAGGGTGAAGTGAGACTTTGAGTCTATAGGTTGGAGTGAGACTTTGAGTCTGTAGGGTGAAGTGAGACTTTGAGTCTGTAGGGTGAAGTGAGACTTTGAGTCTATAGGTTGAAGGGAGACTTTAGTCTGTAGGGTGAAGTGAGACTTTAAGTCTAGTAGGGTGAGAGTGAGACATTTGAGTCGGATAGGATGGAGTGGAAGACATTGAGTCCTAGTAGGGTGGAAGTGAGACATTGAGTCTGTAGGATTGGAGTGAAGACATTTGAGTCTTAGGGTGGAAGTGAGACAAATTGAGTCTAGTAGGCTTGGAGTGAGACTTTGAGGTCTGTAGGGTGGGAAGTGAGACAGTTGCAGTCTAGTAGGATGGAGTGAGACTTGGAGTCTGTTAGGGGTGGAAGTGAGAACATTGAGTCTGTAGGATGGAAGTGAGACTGTGAGTCTGTAGGGTGAAGTGAGACTTTGGAGTCTGTAGGGTGGAAGTGAGACTTTGAGTCTGTAGGATGAATTGAGACTTTGAGTCTATAGGTTGGAGTGAGACTTTGAGTCTGTAGGTTGGAGGGAGACTTTGAGTCTGTAGGGTGAGTGAGACTTTGAGTCTGTAGGGTGGAGTGAGACTTTGAGTCTACAGGGTGAAGTGAGACTTTGAGTCTGTAGGGTGAAGTGAGACTTTGAGTCTGTAGGGTGAAGTGAGACTTTGAGTCTGTAGGGTGAAGTGAGACTTTGAGTCTGTAGGGTGAAGTGAGACTTTGAGTCTGTAGGGTGAAGTGAGACTTTGAGTCTGTAGGGTGAAGTGAGACTTTGAGTCTGTAGGTTGAAGTGAGACTTTGAGTCTGTAGGGTGGAGTGAGACTTTGAGTCTGTAGGGTGAAGTGAGACTTTGAGTCTGTAGGGTGAAGTGAGACTTTGAGTCTGTAGGGTGAAGTGAGACTTTGAGTCTGTAGGGTGAGTGAGACTTTGAGTCTGTAGGTTGGAGTGAGACTTTGAGTCTGTAGGGTGAAGTGAGACTTTGAGTCTGTAGGGTGAAGTGAGACTTTGAGTCTGTAGGGTGAAGTGAGACTTTGAGTCTGTAGGGTGAAGTGAGACTTTGAGTCTGTAGGTTGGAAGTGAGACTTTGAGTCTGTAGGGTGAAGTGAGACTTTGAGTCTGTAGGTGGAAGTGAGACTTTGAGTCTGTAGGATGGATTGAGACTTTGAGTCTGTAGGGTGAAGTGAGACTTTGAGTCTATCGGTTGGGGTGAGACTTTGAGTCTGTAGGATAGATTGAGACTTTGAGTCTGTAGGATGGATTGAGACTTTGAGTCTGTAGGGTGAAGTGAGACTTTGAGTCTATAGGTTGGAGTGAGACATTGAGTCTGTAGGGTGGAGTGAGACTTTGAGTCTATAGGTTGGAGTGAGACATTTAGTCTGTAGGATGGATTGAGACTTTGAGTCTGTAGGGTGAAGTGAGACTTTGAGTCTATAGGTTGGAGTGAGACATTGAGTCTATAGGGTGGAGTGAGACATTGAGTCTGTAGGATGGATTGAGACTTTGAGTCTGTAGGGTGAAGTGAGACTTTGAGTCTATAGGTTGGAGTGAGACTTTGAGTCTGTAGGGTGGAGTGAGACATTGAGTCTGTAGGATGGATTGAGACTTTGAGTCTGTAGGGTGAAGTGAGACTTTGAGTCTGTAGGGTGAAGTGAGACTTTGAGTCTGTAGGGTGAAGTGAGACTTTGAGTCTATAGGTTGGAGTGAGACTTTGAGTCTGTAGGATAGATTGAGACTTTGAGTCTATAGGTTGGAGTGACTCTTTGAGTCTGTAGGGTGAAGTGAGACTTTGAGTCTGTAGGGTGAAGTGAGACTTTGAGTCTGTAGGGTGGAGTGAGACATTGAGTCTGTAGGATGGATTGAGACTTTGAGTCTGTAGGGTGAAGTGAGACTTTGAGTCTATAGGTTGGAGTGACTCTTTGAGTCTGTAGGATAGATTGAGACTTTGAGTCTGTAGGATGGATTGAGACTTTGAGTCTGTAGGGTGAAGTGAGACTTTGAGTCTGTAGGATGGATTGAGACTTTGAGTCTGTAGGGTGAAGTGAGACTTTGAGTCTGTAGGGTGAAGTGAGACTTTGAGTCTGTAGGATAGATTGAGACTTTGAGTCTATAGGTTGGAGTGACTCTTTGAGTCTATAGGTATATCCACATGTCTACTTTGAGTCACTGTAGAGCAGTGAGTGTGTACCTCCATGATGTCCTTGATAAAGGGCGACCAACGTGACACTTGGTAGGTGTTCTCATTTCGTTCCCGTCTGTTGGTGGAGTGATATGGCTGAGATGGTTTCTTCCTCCCACCCTGTACATACAAATACAACACATTATACACCATCAACAGCTCAAAATCAACATACATCTTTATGTCAGCAATTACTACAACTCAAACAACTATGTATTAAATCATTTTAATAACTACTAACTATTCTCCTTTACATAGAGTATTAACCCATCAGCCTGTAAATCCTTTCTGTACAAATCAAATCCTAAAGTATAAATATTCTGTAGCTTTAGATTTCAGACAAATAGAACTGTTTATCTGGTTAAAGAAAAAAATTAACCAAGTACATTACACTTATAGAAATTGAATGCTATTGCAACAGTGCATATGTTGACATAAACAAAGGGTCATTTGCTGCATTTTCTCATTCCAACACATGCAGAAAAGAAAATGTTATAAACATCTAATAAAGACAGTGTATAGTGAAGGTTTTAACACTTGATTTCCACTTTCAAAAAATACTAGTAAAAACCATTTCAGAAATTACAAGTAAAAACTATTTAAAAGATCGTAATTCTAGAAAATAGGGACAAAAGAACAATTTATTTTAGGGAATTTTAAAAATTACTGAAAAACTTAAAACAACAAAACAATTAAGAGTAAAGGTCCGGAAGATTTGGTTGAAATATTAGCAACAACACTACTCATCTAATAGAGTTCACCAAGCATGCTTTATCTGATTTAAAGTTTCTAAATTTTCCATCATGCATGTTTCAGCTTTTACTCAGACATAGCCTTCATAATAGACTAACCAGACAAACATTGAAATTGTGGCATGGTCAATCCTATACCAACTTAAATCCTCGGTGACCCCTACCCAAGACTCATGGTCCCTCATTTCCATATCCTTGGTGACCCCTACCCTAGACTCATGGTCCCTCATTTCCATATCCTTGGTGACCCCTACCCTAGACTCATGGTCCATCTACTTCATTATCCTCGGTGACCCCTACCCTAGACTTATGGTCCTTCTACTACAATATCCTCGGTGACCCCTACCCTAGACTCATGGTCCCTCTACTTCAATATCCTCGGTGACCCCTACCCTAGACTCATGGTCCCTCTACTTCAATATCCTCGGTGATCCCTACCCTAGACTCATGGTCCCTCTACTTCAATATCCTCGGTGACCCCTACCCTAGACTTATTGTCCTTCTACTACAATATCCTCGGTGACCCCTACCCTAGACTTATTGTCCTTCTACAACAATATTCTTGGTGACCCCTACCCTAGACTTATTGTCCTTCTACTACAATATCCTCGGGGACCCCTACCCTAGACTCATGGTCCCTCTACTTCAATATCCTCGGTGACCCCTACCCTAGACTCATGGTCCCTCTACTTCAATATCCTCGTTGACCCCTACCCTAGACTTATGGTCCATCTACTTCATATCCTCGTTGACCCCTACCCTAGACTCATGGTCCTTCTACTTCAATATCCTCGTTGACCCCTACCCTAGACTCATGGTCCCTCTACTTCATTATCCTCGGTGACCCCTACCCTAGACTTATTGTCCTTCTACTACAATATCCTCGGTGACCCCTACCCTAGACTCATGGTCCCTCCATTTCCATATCCTCGGTGACCCCTACCCTAGACTCATGGTCCCTCTACTTCAATATCCTCGGTGACCCCTACCCTAGACTCATGGTCCCTCTACTTCAATATCCTCAGTGACCCCTACCCTAGACTCATGGTCCATCTACTTCAATGTCCTTCGTGACCCCTACCCTAGACTACATGTCCCTCCATTTCCATATCCTTGCTGACCCCTACCCTAGACCTATGGTCCCTCTACTTCTAATAAAGCCCTGACATAAGTCAATTTGTATCAAACTCAAATACAGGGACTTTGGTCGTGCTTAGATTTAAATATCTTTTAAATATGACGAATGGGAAAAATATGTATTTGAAAGATGTCCATTGTGTGGGAGAAGCATTGTTCAGGAATAATTAACCTTGACGCATGGAATTCTTACTCCTATAATATAAGAAGCTGATGGTCAATTGATTTCTGATCTGATGTTTTTCTCACTGCGTATTCCTCTAGCATTCTTGGAGAAGCATTAAATAAGATTTTATAACTTTCACCGATCCACAACCAGCAGGATAGTTATCAATAGTAACAAAGTTACTAAAAACATGCATCACCAATACCCAAAGTATCACTAATAAACAAATCACCAAATATCACAAGGGTCACTCAGAAATGAAGCATCTGGATACATAAACAAATTAAATGGACGGGAAAAGAAGAATTATGTGTTCCTGTTGCAAAGTACAGTTTTATTCAGACTTTGTAAACCAAACTATTCATGAAATAGAGCAGACATGGAATACAAAACAATTCTCACATCAAATTAAACCCAGACAATGTCCGACACATCATCAATGAACATATTGGAGGGCTATGACATGCCACCCAGAGCAATTAGGGTAATGTGCACAGACTGGCCCCTTTCTCAGATTCCTTTCACAACAAAGAAACAGGACACAGCAAGAAGAAAAGGATGCAACATAATTTCATCATATCGGTCATGAATAAATAATGATAAAGGAGAGAAAATAATGTGTAGAACTCACGGGCAAGTCATATCAATGACATCATTAAATCAAGATATGTAAACTAAAACAATACCAACACCTATCAAAAAATTTCAATATCTACAAATAATTTACTTCTGATAGTAATACTGTATACCTGGTAATTTTCATCCCAGTTATTTTCCCCCTTGGGCAACACATAACATATTCGCCTCATTTTACATTTGCCTTAAATTGTTTTAAGAAATGGACTCCTCTCCCCGTTTGTAAAACCAGAAAATTCCATTTGGAATTCTCCATTGAGTTACACTTGTAACACTCAGGATTTATCGAGTTCCCCACAGGTCTTTTCAATGCATAACCAGCTGAGTTGTGAAATGTGATCAGGTGTAAAATATAGAATGTTTACCTATGTTCAGATTTATATTTAGAATGCTTACCTATTTTCAGATTTATATTTAGCCCCTATATATTGATTCAAATAGTATCAGGTATGCATGGGTGAAGTTCACCGTGTTGTGACTAATCACTAACCAGAATTTTTCTCTTGTTCACTTGTACATCAATGCATGTTAGATTTTTACTCTACATTGAAGTTACAAGATGTCCATTGTAAAGTTCCTCACTAAAACAATTGAGCCGAAATTGCTAATTTTATTTCGCACGCATAGATAAAACAATTCAATATTTTACCAATGGTAATAAAACTGTAAATATATATCACATGTTGCCTGTGATTGTATAGAATAAAACACAATTAAAAAGTAAGTGAGTACGTTTTAGATCCAACTACAATTGCTTATGTACAATGGTTTATAAATCCTTCAATCCAGTTTTAAATTTTTGCCTTCATCTTAAACTCACCTTATCTTCAAAGGGTGAAAATGTTGAAAATTAAATGGTGGCAAAAATTTACCAGGTCTGCATGAAAATGTCAACATCGGAAATTTAAGCCACATTAAAGTTCTTGTCATAATTGAGCCAAAACCGAGCTCATGATAGAATTTTAACACATGAAATCTACAGTATTTATGTAGAAGTTCTTATAAATAGTGATGGCTAGCTGCCTGCCAAGAGAAGGCAGGAAAACATTATCATAGCACATTGAAATATGTAATATTGATACATGATAAGTGCCTACAGTATACCCGACATAGACACCATGCAGTCTGTCCTTCCAAAACAAGTCCTATAGCATCCTGCCCAGGTAACATACTTCTCTCTCTTTAATTGTTTGCTTTTAGTTGTTTTTTTCTTTGTTTTTTTTTTTTTTTTTTTTTAAATATTTATCAATTCAAGACTTTGAAAAAGATCAAAACAAGCATAAATATCGGATATAAGTATATTACAATAGCTATATAGCATCATCCTTAGCCCTGATATAACAATAATAGCTATAACATCATCCTTAGCTCTTAATAACATCAATACTGGCTATAGCATCGTCCTTAGCTCTTAACAACACCAATACTGGCTATAGCATTGTCCTTAGCTCTTAACAACACCAATACTGGATATAGCATCGTCCTTAGCTCTTAACAACACCAATACTGGATATAGCATCGTTCTTAGCTCTTAACAACACCAATACTGGATATAGCATCGTCCTTAACTCTTAATAACATCAATACTGGATATAGCATCGTCCTTAGCTCTTAATAACACCAATAATGGATATAGCATCGTCCTTAGCTCTTAACAACACCAATACTGGATATAGCATCGTCCTTAGCTCTTAACAACATCAATACTGGATATAGCATCGTTCTTAGCTCTTAACAATATCAATACTGGATATAGCATCGTCCTTAGCTCTTAACAACATCAATACTGGATATAACATCATCCTTAGCTCTTAATAACACCAATACTGGATATAGCATCGTCCTTAGCTCTTAATAACACCAATACTGGATATAGCATCTTCCTTAGCTCTTAACACCAATACTGGATATAGCATTGTTCTTAGCTCTTAACATCAATACTGGATATAGCATCGTCCTTAGCTCTTAATAACACCAATACTGGATATAGCATCGTTCTTAGCTCTTAACAATATCAATACTGGCTATAGCATTTTCCTTAGCTCTTAACAACACCAATACTGGCTATAGCATCGCCCTTAGCTCTTAACAACAGTAATACTGGATATAGCATCGTCCTTAGCTCTTAACAACACCAATACTAGATATAGCATCGTCCTTAGCTCTTAACAACATCAATACTGGATATAACATCATCCTTAGCTCTTAATAACACCAATACTGGATATAGCATCGTCCTTAGCTCTTAACAACATCAATACTGGATATAACATCATCCTTAGCTCTTAATAACACCAATACTGGATATAGCATCGTCCTTAGCTCTTAATAACACCAATACTGGATATAGCATCTTCCTTAGCTCTTAACACCAATACTGGATATAGCATTGTTCTTAGCTCTTAACATCAATACTGGATATAGCATCGTCCTTAGCTCTTAATAACACCAATACTGGATATAGCATCGTTCTTAGCTCTTAACAATATCAATACTGGCTATAGCATTTTCCTTAGCTCTTAACAACACCAATACTGGATATAGCATCGTCCTTAGCTCTTAACAACATCAATACTGGATATAGCATCGTTCTTAGCTCTTAACAATATCAATACTGGATATAGCATCGTCCTTAGCTCTTAACAACATCAATACTGGATATAACATCATCCTTAGCTCTTAATAACACCAATACTGGATATAGCATCGTCCTTAGCTCTTAATAACACCAATACTGGATATAGCATCTTCCTTAGCTCTTAACACCAATACTGGATATAGCATTGTTCTTAGCTCTTAACATCAATACTGGATATAGCATCGTCCTTAGCTCTTAATAACACCAATACTGGATATAGCATCGTTCTTAGCTCTTAACAATATCAATACTGGCTATAGCATTTTCCTTAGCTCTTAACAACACCAATACTGGATATAGCATCGCCCTTAGCTCTTAACAACAGTAATACTGGATATAGCATTGTCCTTCGCTTTAAACAACACCAATACTGGATATAGCATCGTCCTTAGCCCTGATATAACAACACCAATACTAGCCATAGCATCGTCCTTAGCCCCTGATATAACAACACCAATACTGGCTATAGCACCGTCCTTAGCCTTGATATAACAACACCAATACTGGCTATAGCACCGTCCTTAGCCTTGATATAACAACACCAATACTGGCTATAGCACCGTCCTTAGCCTTGATATAACAACACCAATACTGGCTATAGCATCATCCTTAGCCCCTGATATAACAACACCAATACTGGCTATAGCACCGTCCTTAGCCCTGATATAACAACACCAATACTGGCTATAGCATCATCCTTAGCCCTGATATAACAACACCAATACTGGCTATAGCATGGTCCATAGCCCCTGATATAACAACACCAATACTGGCTATAGCATCATCCTTAGCCCTGATATAACAACACCAATACTGGCTATAGCATGGTCCATAGCCCCTGATATAACAACACCAATACTGGCTATAACATCGTCCTTAGCCCTGATAAAACAACACCAATACTGGCTATAGCATGGTCCATAGCCCCTGATATAACAACACCAATACTGGCTATAACATCATCCTTAGCCCTGATATAACAACACCAATACTGGCTATAGCATGGTCCATAGCCCCTGATATAACAACACCAATACTGGCTATAGCATCGTCCTTAGCCCTGATATAACAACACCAATACTGGCTATAGCATCATCCTTAGCCTTGATATAACAACACCAATACTGGCTATAGCATGGTCCTTAGCCCCTGATATAACAACACCAATACTGGCTATAGCATGTCCTTAGCCCTGATATAACAACAGTAATACTGGCTATAGCATCGTCCTTAGCCCTGATATAACAACACCAATACTGGCTATAGCATCGTCCTTAGCCCCTGATATAACAACACCAATACTGGCTATAGCATTGTCCTTAGCCCCTGATATAACAACACCAATACTGGATATAGCATCGTTCTTAGCTCTTAACAATATCAATACTGGCTATAGCATTTTCCTTAGCTCTTAACAACACCAATACTGGCTATAGCATCGCCCTTAGCTCTTAACAACAGTAATACTGGATATAGCATCGTCCTTAGCTCTTAACAACACCAATACTAGATATAGCATCGTCCTTAGCTCTTAACAACATCAATACTGGATATAACATCATCCTTAGCTCTTAATAACACCAATACTGGATATAGCATCGTCCTTAGCTCTTAACAACATCAATACTGGATATAACATCATCCTTAGCTCTTAATAACACCAATACTGGATATAGCATCGTCCTTAGCTCTTAATAACACCAATACTGGATATAGCATCTTCCTTAGCTCTTAACACCAATACTGGATATAGCATTGTTCTTAGCTCTTAACATCAATACTGGATATAGCATCGTCCTTAGCTCTTAATAACACCAATACTGGATATAGCATCGTTCTTAGCTCTTAACAATATCAATACTGGCTATAGCATTTTCCTTAGCTCTTAACAACACCAATACTGGATATAGCATCGTCCTTAGCTCTTAACAACATCAATACTGGATATAGCATCGTTCTTAGCTCTTAACAATATCAATACTGGATATAGCATCGTCCTTAGCTCTTAACAACATCAATACTGGATATAACATCATCCTTAGCTCTTAATAACACCAATACTGGATATAGCATCGTCCTTAGCTCTTAATAACACCAATACTGGATATAGCATCTTCCTTAGCTCTTAACACCAATACTGGATATAGCATTGTTCTTAGCTCTTAACATCAATACTGGATATAGCATCGTCCTTAGCTCTTAATAACACCAATACTGGATATAGCATCGTTCTTAGCTCTTAACAATATCAATACTGGCTATAGCATTTTCCTTAGCTCTTAACAACACCAATACTGGATATAGCATCGCCCTTAGCTCTTAACAACAGTAATACTGGATATAGCATTGTCCTTCGCTTTAAACAACACCAATACTGGATATAGCATCGTCCTTAGCCCTGATATAACAACACCAATACTAGCCATAGCATCGTCCTTAGCCCCTGATATAACAACACCAATACTGGCTATAGCATTGTCCTTAGCCCCTGATATAACAACACCAATACTGGCTATAGCATTGTCCTTAGCCCTGATATAACAAACCAATACTGGCTATAGCATTGTCCTTAGCCCTGATATAACAAACCAATACTGGCTATAGCACTGTCCTTAGCCCTGATATAACAACACCAATACTGGATATAGCACCGTCCTTATATAATTAGCCCCTGATATAACAACAACAATACTGGCTATAGCATTGTCTTTAGCCCTGATATAACAACACCAATACTGGATATAGCATTGTCCTTAGCCCTGATATAACAACACCAATACTGGCTATAGCATTGTCCTTAGCCCTGATATAACAAACCAATACTGGCTATAGCATTGTCCTTAGCCCTGATATAACAAACCAATACTGGCTATAGCATTGTCCTTAGCCCCTGATATAACAACACCAATACTGGCTATAGCATTGTCCTTAGCCCTGATATAACAAACCAATACTGGCTATAGCACCGTCCTTAGCCCCTGATATAACAACACCAATACTGGCTATAGCATCGTCCGTAGCCCCGATATAACAACACCAATACTAGCTATAGCACCGTCCTTAGCCCCTGATATAACAACACCAATACTGGCTATAACATCATCCTTAGCCCTGATATAACAAACCAATACTGGCTATAGCATTGTCCTTAGCCCAGATATAACAACACCAATACTGGATATAGCATCGTCCTTAGCCCTGATATAACAACACCAATACTGGCTATAGCACCGTCCTTAGCCCTGATATAACAACACCAATACTGGATATAGCATCGTCCTTAGCCCAGATATAACAACACCAATACTGGATATAGCATCGTCCTTAGCCCTGATATAACAACACCAATACTGGATTTAGCATTGTCTTTAGCCCTGATATAACAACATCAATACTGGATTTAGCATTGTCTTTAGCCCTGATATAACAACATCAATACTGGATTTAGCATTGTCTTTAGCCCTGATATAACAACATCAATACTGGATTTAGCATCGTCCTTAGCCTTGATATAACAACACCAATACTGGCTATAGCATCGTCCTTAGCCCTGATATAACAACACCAATACTGGCTATAGCATTGTCTTTAGCCCTGATATAACAACATCAATACTGGATTTAGCATCGTCCTTAGCCTTGATATAACAACACCAATACTGGATATAGCATCGATTGTCTTTAGCCCTGATATAACAACATCAATACTGGATTTAGCATCGTCCTTAGCCCCTGATATAACAACACCAATACTGGATATAACATTGTCCTTAGCCATGATATCATCACTGATTACTGCAAATGGTTTGTTACTTCTTAAAATTGAAAAAGGTGTTCTTCTATCTAAATATGAATTAATTGCTTTGTTTATTGGCAATATAAAAATTGATGATATTCTCTGACAAGTCTACATCTTTATTTGCTATTTATCTTCTAACTATCAATAAACAACAAAATAATAATAACTGTTCCTTTTAACAATGGAATATTTATACCAATAACTATTAAGCTTTATATGAAAAAAAATACAAAATTATATATCTAAATCTGATCGCACATTTAAAGCTGGAGTTAGTGCTACCATTATGTTGTCTCCTGTTCTGAAGAGCTTCTACAAAGGGAGGCAATCACACTACAATATCATGTGAGGGAAGTAGAAACTGAAAAATATTGGGATAAGGTTAAGATTCACACATACTCTATCAGTACCAAGCTAGCTAGGGGATCTACTATCCTGTATCACCACCACACATCAAGCTGGATTTCATTCTGAAACTTCAACTAAGACTTAAGACAACATATAGTCGATTTTATATATATACCCTTTAAAAACTATTACAGGAGCTATGACAAGCATTCTAAGCGATAAACCTAGGCCATGGTCTCACTTTAGTTATGGCAACAAGTTTTCATATGCACACATTTGAAAGCTAAGCCTTGAACTGCATTTAGGTAAAGATAGCCTAAAGTCTGAAGTGTGGATCTACAGTTGGATAAAGCAGGGCTGTAACTTTACTTTGACTTAACATACATGCTGCTGCACACTTGAACTGTATCATAATTTACAGACGGATGATTTCATCAAAATATGGGTGTGCCTACTGGGAGTAAGGTATTGGCCAGGCATGTGAAACGTGGTGGTAATACAGGGACTACAGCTACAAAATGAGGAAACCATCACAAAAACCAGGAGAACACAGCAGAGAGGAGTTTCGCAACAAACGGCTGCCATGTTGATATAACTGGAGATCTGAATTTTGTTTGTATTATTGGTTACAGATATATAATGGAGAACCTAGACATTACTAAAAATGATACATGGTGAAAACACAACAGTTTGGTTAGTAAAATATACACAGGATCCTGAAACAAATGTCTAACATGTGTTAATGTCTGGCCTATCTTACATGATACTCAATGACATCCACTGCCAGATAATACCAGTGTTTTCATTGGTGTCTACTGTGAAACCTGTCTAGTCAGACACCTCACACAATCATGTCTTCATTGGTGTCTACTGTGAAACCTGTCTAGTCAGACACCTCACACAATCATGTTTTCATTGGTGTCTACTGTGAAACCTGTCTAGTCAGACACCTCACACAATCATGTTTTCATTGGTGTCTACTGTGAAACCTGTCTAGTCAAGACACCACACACAATCATGTTTTCATTGGTGTCTACTGTGAAACCTGTCTAGTCAGACACCTCACACAATCATGTTTTCATTGGTGTCTACTGTGAAACCTGTCTAGTCAGACACCACACACAATCAGGTAGGACACAACATTACTGGTCAGACTAGACAGAACACATCTTTTATAACAAAATCATAAGGTTGTGATCAGACAGGAAGTCATGATACTTTGGGTCAGATAAAGACAGATTTCACTGTAATACCAACCCTTAATGACTTTCATAGACACATAACTCCAGTACATTGATTCTCTCAGACCATTTTATGACAAAAAAAAATTTAATGTGTAAAACGACAAGCAAACAATATCGTATTTGAAGTGTTTACTCTCCAGTTTGCCTGAACCTCCCACATCTACTATATTTTCTAAATTCAGTAAAATCCTTTCTGAAATTATGGTATACATGTATATGTATAGACGAACATTCTTCATTGGTTCCCAGATGTATAATCCTCCTACATAAGGTATATAATACAAAGTGTAACAATATTCTATCATTTTAGACTAACCAGTTTTTGCCCCAATGACAGCACACATCGGGCATGAATATGGGCAGAAACCTTGGAAAAAAATCCATATAGAATGAGGCCCCTATACTGATTCACACTGTTTCACCTGTCCTCTGAGTAAAGTCACTGAACTCTGATGTTACTTAAAATACAAACCCTTACATCAGACTCCAACACTGTCATTCCTTTGTCCTATACAACTCTATCATACACACCCTTACATCAGACTCCAACACTGTCATTCCTTTGTCCTATACAACTCCATCATACACACCCTTACATCAGGCTCCAACACTGTCATTCCTTTGTCCTATACAACTCCATCATACACACCCTTACATCAGACTCCAACACTGTCATTCCTTTGTCCTATACAACTCTATCATACACACCCTTACATCAGACTCCAACACTGTCATTCCTTTGTCCTATACAACTCTATCATACACACCCTTACATCAGACTCCAACACTGTCATTCCTTTGTCCTATACAACTCTATCATACACACCCTTACATCAGACTCCAACACTGTCATTCCTTTGTCCTATACAACTCCATCATACACACCCTTACATCAGACTCCAACACTGTCATTCCTTTGTCCTATACAACTCCATCATACACACCCTTACATCAGACTCCAACACTGTCATTCCTTTGTCCTATACAACTCTATCATACACACCCTTACATCAGACTCCAACACTGTCATTCCTTTGTCCTATACAACTCCATCATACACACCCTTACATCAGACTCCAACACTGTCATTCCTTTGTCCTATACAACTCTATCATACACACCCTTACATCAGGCTCCAACACTGTCATTCCTTTGTCCTATACAGCACTTCTGTTTATGATAATTACAAAAAAAAATCGATTTAAAAAAGTTACCATATAAAGTTACTATATAAAATAACAAATTCCACTTGGATCAGACATAAAACCTCATGTGTACAGTCATCACTTCACCATAAAGGTACATTAACAGGATGTACTAATATTCATGTGATAGAGACAAGCATGGGCCTTCCTAGTTCATTCTGAGTCATTTTGACTATTTCTAATGGAGATAAATTAATCCAGATTTCACCTGGAAATGTAGGTTCCATGATATGTCGAGATCTAAACAAACACCAGGCAGGATGAACAGGTTGTATTAGTAGTGTAGCCTGTATCACAGCCATCTACATTTATGACTATTTTAGAAGTGCTATTGGCTTCATGATGATGTGAAGCAGCCAAAATTAATTCTAGTTTAAATATTAAGTGAAGAAAAATTATACAACCAGTGTGTTAAACAATAAACTGCAGAATTTTGTTTCCTAGTTTTGTCTTTTCTGTTCCTCTTTTAGCCGTGAATCAGTAATTAAACACAACTACACAGAATATCAAGAACCTGATACCAGCAAATCTCATCTCTGCTAAATCGTACTAAACGTAATAAAAAAAAACAATGTGATGATAAAAAACAGACAAGAAGGTATAGATTGAAAAAAATGAAGAAACAGACTTGGTTTTGGCTGTGTCACCATTTACCAATCGCAAGACGTGTTTAAATTAAATGGACCAATAGCAGCTCCCGATAGAGAGGCAGATAGTCTCACCTGTGCTATGGACTGAAAAGTGCCATAGCTAGCATCTTCTAGCAGTCCAACGCTAAAGGACTTGTTACCAGCTGCCTGTTGCATGCAAAATTATCAAAGGATCAAGAAAGTAAATCAACGAAATATATCCCATGTCCAGCATCCATTAATAAATTAGATTTTTTAAACAAATCTGGAATCTCCCATAGAAGAGAGCAAGGCTCAACACACGTGAACATACAAAACATATACACAATGAAGTTGTGGGATATGCAAAAAATGTGTATATAAATAAATTTATAAAATAACTTATTCCCCAAACCTTCAAATGTATTAGTATACATTCCACTATAAGAGAAAATCATACTTATAATATACTTATACATAAAAATCATATAAAATGCAAACACCTTCAGGAAGAAACATTAAAATGAGGACATGATGATAAATGATTATATGCATTGAAGCATTGGTGGTAGAGGCCACATCTCAAAAATTCAAATCTCCAATTTTCAACATTGCCATATAATTGTAAAACTTCTGTACATTGAAACTTAAGGACATCTAAAGCAGTGTAACACTTTGTGAATGTGGGTGCAATCACAACGAGGCCGCACATTATAATAAAAACAAGACGTCTCAAATATAATTCTTTCATAATGGCTATCTGTAAATCTGGTGCTGATAGTTCAAAAAAAGAAATTAAAAAAAGATTTCTGACATAATATTTACATCTATTGAGTTCATAACTAAGGTCATCAGCCGTAGTACTGCTAAGGTATCAGCACTAGGTCAACTCGGATATGAACAAATCTGATCTGTTGATTATCGGAGGTAAAACATGCATTATCCTAAAACCTCACTGCATTTTAATGTTCAGATGTTTAAAGATAGTTATGACAGCAAACACTCTTTATACCGGAAACTGTGTGCTATCAGAACGTGTCAGCGGATCATGTGTTCTATTGCTGAATACAAAGGTAAATAATATATGTATTAACTTTTTGTTCTTTAAGCATGATCACTATACATATGTTATGAATAACCACAACCAATGATAAAAGAACAGGACTGTTTATAAACAAAAACAGGGTGATACCAAACAACACCCAAGACTACAATCCTATCTGGTAAGGGTAAACCACAAACCTGGTCAGAGTAAACCACGAACCTGGTCAGGGTAAACCACGAACCTGGTCAGGGTAAACCACGAACCTGGTCAGGGTAAACCACGAACCTGGTCAGGGTAAACCACGAACCTGGTCAGGGTAAACCACGAACCTGGTCAGGGTAAACCACAAACCTGGTCAGGGTAAACCACAAACCTGGTCAAGGTAAACCACAAACCTGATCAGGGTAAACCACAAACCTGGTCAGGGTAAACCACAAACCTGGTCAGGGTAAACCACAAACCTGGTCAGGGTAAACCACAAACCTGGTCAGGGTAAACCACAAACCCAGTCAAGGTGATCCATAAACCTTGTCAGAGTGAACCACGGTCAGGGTGAACCACAAACCTAGTCTGGGTGAGCCACAAACCTGGTCAGGGTAAACCACAAACCTGGTCAGGGTGAACCACAAACCTGGTCAGGGTGAACCACAAACCTGGTCAGGGTAAACCACGAACCTGGTCAGGGTAAACCACAAACCTGGTCAGGGTAAACCACGAACCTGGTCAGGGTAAACCACAAACCTGGTCAGGGTAAACCACAAACCTGGTCAGGGTGAACCACAAACCTGGTCAGGGTAAACCACGAACCTGGTCAGGGTAAACCACAAACCTGGTCAGGGTAAACCACAAACCTGGTCAGGGTAAACCACAAACCTGGTCAGGGTAAACCACGAACCTGGTCAGGGTAAACCACGAACCTGGTCAGGGTAAACCACAAACCTGGTCAGGGTGAACCACAAACCTGGTCAGGGTAAACCACAAACCTGGTCAGGGTAAACCACAAACCTGGTCAGAGTGAACCACGAACCTGGTCAGGGTAAACCACGAACCTGGTCAGGTAAACCACAAACCTGGTCAGGGTAAACCACAAACCTGGTCAGGGTAAACCACGAACCTGGTCAGGGTAAACCACGAACCTGGTCAGGGTAAACCACAAACCTGGTCAGGGTAAACCACGAACCTGGTCAGGGTAAACCATGAACCTGGTCAGGGTAAACCACGAACCTGGTCAGGGTAAACCACGAACCTGGTCAGGGTAAACCACGAACCTGGTCAGGGTAAACCACAAACCTGGTCAGGGTAAACCACAAACCTGGTCAGGGTAAACCACAAACCTGGTCAGGGTAAACCACAAACCTGGTCAGAGTGAACCACAAACCTGGTCAGGGTAAACCACAAACCTGGTCAAGGTGAACCGTAAACCTGGTCAGGGTAAACCATAAACCTGGTCAGGGTGAACCACAAACCTGGTCAGGGTGAACCATAAACCTGGTCAGGGTAAACCACGAACCTGGTCAGGTAAACCACAAACCTGGTCAGAGTGAACCACAAACCTGGTCAGGGTAGACCACAAACCTGGTCAGGGTGAACCATAAACCTGGTCAGGGTAAACCACAAACCTGGTCAGGGTGAACCATAAACCTGGTCAGGGTGAACCACAAACCTGGTCAGGGTGAACCACAAACCTGGTCAGGGTGAACCATAAACCTGGTCAGGGTAAACCACGAACCTGGTCAGGGTGAACCACATGACCTTGGTAATGGTCACTGCAGTGACTGGATTCGAAGGAAAATTCTGTTGCCAGGTTGATGTATAATCATTGTTCATGAAACACTTACATCCTGTATGATTGGAACCCCAAGGTGCTGTGTGTTTGTGATAATGCAGGTCTCCTCTGGTGGGATCTGTGCATGCTGTCCCAGTTTTGCCAAGTTCTCCTCTGAAATTCCTACAATCACATGTGAAATCCACATATTAATAAAGCTCAAATAATGCTGAATTACTTTAAAACAAGTTTTCT
Source organism: Pecten maximus (assembly GCF_902652985.1). Classification (NCBI taxonomy): domain Eukaryota; kingdom Metazoa; phylum Mollusca; class Bivalvia; order Pectinida; family Pectinidae; genus Pecten; species Pecten maximus. The sequence goes on from NC_047016.1 coordinate 10,307,892, forward strand.
AACTCTGTCAGTCAAAAAACTAGTTTCTTAAATCTGTCAATAAACATTAAGAATAGAACAATATTGAAAATTGATAAATATTGTACATATATTACTGCATATAAATATATTCCTTGGTAGGGTACTGGATCATACCTCCTTTGTGGATGATGTAGAGGAGGATGATACGGATCTTGTCATAGGCTGCAATATTCTGGTCCAGCAGGATAGGTACAATATTCCTCATGTGGTCCTTGATCTTTTCTCCCTCAGCATCTGTACCCATGGCCAGGTCCTGTAACACAGTTTACAGACAGGGCATCCTATAAAACTACATCCACATCCATGTTACATAAATTAATTCATGAATTATAGAAAAATTGATTATCCCCATCACTAAAACAAAATGGAGACCTAATATTTTTATTTACAATATCTTCCTCCATATTGCCATGTGCTTGCTTATCTATTTCAAAATTTCAATAAAATAAAGTTCTAGTTTGCCAAGATAAACAACAGTACTGTCATCAGTATACAGCTCACCTCACTTTGTATATCAATATACATCACACTAGAATCAGGGGGAGCGTATTTAAAACTTGACCTAAAAACGCCTTTCAACACTTGCACCAAAAATTTCATATTTAAGACATGACTTAAAAAGTATGAGTCCAAAATGTTTAAAAAAAAAACCCAAAAAAACAACAAATAATAGAATCCTAGTACAATTATAAAAGAGTAATGATAGTGCTTCTCAACATAAGCGCCAAAACGAACACCCACGTCAATGCCGATGCCCATATATGTTGTGAATGATTTAAAAAAATGCACCCTACTCAAACTCAAGCCCAGCGTGTGATATTGTATTGTTATATCATTCATAAACAAATATCACTATGTAGATTAGAGTCAATTAACATAATGAATGCATAATGATTACAAAGGATATAAAGTCAACTACAAGGATGACTGTAAATATCTAGCCACAGAGAATTGGTGAGGTTTGTTACTGTGTACCTGTTCGACTTTACAAAGCTTGTCGACATGTTTCTGGTAGATTCTCATACAGTCCTCAGCCAGATGTAGGTGGGTGGAGTACTTGCTCAGTTCCTTCTGATACTGGGGCATCTTTTTGATCATTTGTGACACATCTCTCATGTTGGCCTTTCCGCCCTCAGAGTCCTTCAGTCGCTTTTCCTGTTTAAACTGCTTCAGTTGCTTGTTTACCTGCCTGAGAACAAGAAGTTATCAAAATGAAACCTTGTCAAACTGTCCAGCAAAACATTTGGCAATCAGAAGGGGTTACTTTTATAATTGGTTTTTATGTAGCAGTGCTTCAATCAGAAATCCATGCATGTGGGCCAGTTGGCCATCTGAATTCCATTATATTGTATATTATGAAATGTTCATTGTGTATTAAGTTTTGTTATTTTCTTGATTGCTATGGAAACACAAATATAAATGCAACAAATATTGTTGTATGTTTTATTATAATATTATTGTTGCATGGGCTAACCACAAATTTTTTTACCCATAAAATGATTTTAAAGTTCTAAACCACATAAGAAAGATCACACAGACATTTCTGGTTATAAAGTATGATCAAAATCGATTTTGAGTCGCTTGTTAGAATAATTTTCATTTAACTGAATATATAATTCCAATTCTGTATCCTAATGTGTTTCATTTTAAATTTATATAAGTGTATTAAACATGTTAAATGTACCATCTTACATACAGTAAAACCTCGATGATTCGAACTTCGTTGATTCGAATTCTAGCTGTATCAAACTTTTTGCTTGGTCCCGAATTTTCTCACTATATAACACTACTAACGAAACTATGTATGATTCAAATTTTTATAAATCGAAGTTTTCGATGTATCGAACTTTTTTCATGACCCGTTAGCTATGATATTATAGGTAATTGACATCTCATGATTCGAACAAAAGATTTACCTGTACTGACCACTGGACAGGTGTTTGTCGTGACCCCTGCGGCAAGATTTCACACCTCTCCCCCCAAATGCCCTGACTGACAATAGGGATAACGATAGCGTGTGTTCCCGGTCATGGGGTTAATTAATAATCAGACCAAATTGATAGATAAAAGGTGTATTTAGAAGCCATGAGATTTAATCACTCCGGTAAAACATTTCGGTAGTTGTCTCTGATAATCTCCGCCGCCATTGAAATCAGCGGTCGGTGAGTAAATTTTACGGAACTGTAAAACAATCGGACCAATTTTAAACACAAACAATTAGCGATGGCTTCACTCATATTCAAAGTGTCACGTTTCAAACTTATACATAACTATTCAAGTAAATTGATTATTTGTCATTCAATCATGCATTCTCCAACCGATCGGCATTCCGTATTTTATATGCACATAACGTAAACGCACATGTCTTTAGCAGAAAAGCCTAACGACTTACGTAAGTGTGCATTGTACTTCTTTTGCTTTATCTGTTAAACGCGATATAAGTGTTTTGTAACCGATACATAGTTTGTTTAATTAAAAAATGCTTAGGTATAATTAATGAAAAGAATTTTTATTTTGTTGTGTTTGAGGTATAAATTAACTAAACTTTTCGATGTGAGCCTGACAGGCGACGATCAACACGAAGACACTGAGGACATGTAACGTTAACAGATATGGTCATTATACAGAAAACATCGATCTATTGTCAACCATGAATAATTCGAAGTCCCGCTGTTTCGAAGTTTTTCTGTTAGTCCCTTGAACTTCGAAACATCGAAGTTTGACTGTACATAGTTGGATATTAGTATTTGATAATTGCATGGATTGACTTTCGAAATATCTCCACCTTTCAATTGCCGCTACAGAATCAAATTCTTCAATCTTTGGTCCCCCTATCATATATAAACTTCATAAGCAATATCATCATTCTGAGACATATTTGCATTACTAGGGAAGAATTTTTTGATATGCCTTGTACTTGAAATCTTGAATCAACAGCTGCTTTTGTTTTGACATTCTGTAAACTTCGGAGCTATGTTGTGTTATCAGAAGAGACTACCAGAAGTGACACAGATGTAAGCATAGTCTCATTCGACCAGATGCTTGATAACAACACATACCAACATGGCTACCCTAACAAAGTAACCAGTCGCCAATGCATAGATCCTGGACATTTCTTTTTTTCTTTAGGTAAAAATTTTCAGAAAAAAAAACATAATACAATTTTTTCTTGCTTAATATTTTAGTTTTTGACACGGATCATTAGAAATAATTATCAAAGCACCAAAGCTGATTAATGATATTTTGATAATTGGCTAAAAACAAAATAAATGCATGAATGGTGCAGCCTGGCTGAAGAACTGACGTAACACCAGTATAGGCATATTATGAACAGATACAAAATAACTCCTGATAAGAAAACACTAGTGCTATAGACATAATTACTTACTGTGAAACAACAGCGATGTGTTGATGACGGAGCTCTACCCAAAGTTCATCATTCTCGTGTAGAAGTGATTCCTTGTCACTCATGTCATTTCCACTTGTACTCACATACCTATAAAGAAATACAAGAACAAAGTTGCCAGAAAAAATTGGTAAATATAAACATCCCTGATAATTTTTATGGAAACAAGCCAATTCGGTGAATTAGTCTACCACTGTATGTGAAATCATATGTAAAGAATGTATAGATGATAAATTTGTAATAAGTACAGTGAAATCATATCCCAAATATGAATCTCCAGTGACAAGTAGTGTAGAATATAAAGCCTGGACTAACTTTTCCTTTGATACATGACATCATCTCATCAAAGTGAACCCTGCCCGAAGTATGAAGCTCCAGTGATAAGTAGTGTAGAATAAATACATATCACTTTACCAAAGTGAACCCCGCCCGAAGTATGAATCTCCGGTGACAAGTAGTGTATAGACCCCCCGACAATAATGTGGAAGGACTAACAGAACGACAGACAGACACAACGAACCCCCCCCCCCCTTCCAGTTCCCAGTGGGGGGACTAATAAAGCTAAAGCATATCATTGTGACCATGACCCGTATGGTGAATATACTAGAAAAGTACTCAGTTTGTACCTATAATTTTAAACTGGTTTAGTTTATATACATAACCCTCAAAATGTACCGACATAGGATATCCTGGTTTTAATAGTATTCCTCAAAATGTTACCATGTATGATAAAATGTATATGTATCACACTTACTTGTAAACATCATTGGCGATGGGCAACAGATCATAGGCCATAGCTTGAAATGTTAGGGCATGAAGGAGTGGAGTGATGGGATCAAATCCTCGGTCCAGGATCAACAGCTGTGACCGATCCTTCTGTGGTCCCTAGCAACAACAACAGGTTCACACTCTGAATAGGCTCAAACACAGACAACAACAACGACAGGTTCAAACTCTGAATAGGCTCAAACACAGACAACGACAATGACAGGTTCACACTCTAAATAGGCTCAAACACAGACAACGACAATGACAGGTTCACACTCTAAATAGGCTCAAACACAGACAACAACGACAGGTTCACACTCTGAATAGGCTCAAACACAGACAACGACAGGTTCACACTCTGAATAGGCTCAAACACAGACAACAATTAAGTGAAAATTGTCAAAAGTGTTAATTATATAAGATTCTATATGTTTCGTATCATATTATTTGAATTATTCTATATTTCAGTATCAATTTTTAATTGATTTATAAGATACTGTAAATGTTACAAAATACGAATAAAGTAAGAAGTATCCTTTGATAGTTGTTATTGACGACACTTTACAATATTAAATGACACTTACAAAAAAAAAAAAGGTGAAAAGTTGACTGGTCTCACCATCTGTTATCAAGAATTATATCTTGCAAAATTTTTTTATCAATTCAGTTTCCCTTAATCTTGATGAAAAACCAAATATGAAGAGAGCTCAATATATATATGTATAGTGAAATCCTACAAACGAATCAACTTCTCACCTCTCCCATGGTGTGGTCATCTGCCCTGTACGCATCTAGCTTCTGTTGTACCATTTGAGCAAATTCAGCATTCTTGTCAAACTCACTGTAGAAGAGACACAGGATGACCAGAGTAAGGAAGAGTAAGGTGGCTTAACAGAATATCAGTCCCTTAATTATCTGACACTGACATATGTATATTAAGACTAGATTGCCTAGTCCACTTCCCATCCCCTTACATCCAGACAAATCTTAGTACCAATTTTGGAATTTGTAGGCGATACAGTACTAGTAGAGGACTATATGCATGGAATTAAAATCTCCCCAGTAGATGGACTATGACTGAATATATATACATCTGTTGCTATAGCTAGCTACTTTACTTCTTCGGGCAATTGTACTCGATCAAAATGTTATTGAGTTTATGTTAAACAGAGGATAGAAACTTCATCTAAGCCTTGTGGACTTGGGTAAGCTAATTGTAACAATTATGATAGTTTGCCTACCTCCTGTATCTAACAGAGGGGTACTCGCCAAGTGTGGCGCACAGAGTGGCAATCTGTTCTGCACACCTCTCCAAATTTAAAGTACGACCTGCCTGCTTCAAGATTGGGTTGTAGAAAAATGGGAAACTCTCCGCAGAATCAAGAGAAAACACCTGAAATTGAAATTTTCTTTGCAATCCATTCAAAGCCAAAATAAATTTGTATTACTACTTAAATTTTCTATCATGCAAAAAATGTGTTAATGAACACAGATCAACAACATCTGTATAGTAAAGTCTATATGTTTATGTGTGTTTCATGTCAAAGTGTATACAGCATCACTCATCAAAATTTTAAAAATGTAGGAACATACATACTTACCTGTGATTCATATGGTAAAAATGCAATGTTAATCTCCCTCAGAGATTTTATGAACTTTGCACAAGGTGATTTACTCAGCTCATTAAAAACCTCATCTGGACAAGCTGTGGAAAACAATTTAGGAGAAATCAAAGGACATGGTTTAACATTATAAAGCTAAGTGAATTTGAAAAAAGGAAGTTGATACTGTTACTTCTCAAGTGAATGAATTTTCTACCTTCAGGTGCCAAAGGTCAATAAGACAATGATGTTTGTTACGTATACAGGTCATAATGTTTTATCTGTTTATACATATTGAACATTGCTACATAGAAAATCTGAAAATGTACTCCACTCTACCATGTCATACTCTACTCAAGGCAGTATGCAGTGACTTGATCTTGACACAACTGCATCCCATAACTTAGTTATGGGATATGAACCTATGACATTTCAGGCAAAAAGCGGATGCATTATATATGTACCAGCTGTGCTAAACAACAGCCTAATTCAAGAAAAAAGAGATTAAAGGTTGATTGTAATAGTAAAGTAAACATACCTTCAGTAAAAAAAACATGAGCACATTTGTACTGATTCTTAGTTCCTGGAAATTCATTCATTAAAGCTCGCACCGACTGTAAAAGAAACAAATCGTTATAAGGAAAATTAAACAAAAAAGTTTAAACTCGTTTCTTAAGAATGTTTGAGATGTTGAATTTTACTGTCAGAAGAGCAAGTACAAATTTTAACTTATTTCAAATAATATCATTGATTTGCTTTCACAAATGATCTTCTTTTGAATTTCCCAGAAGTAGTAACAAACATACCTTTTCTGTGGGTGTTATGAGGTAAACAGCTTCCAGAGGAAGTGGCTCTCGCCTCTTGTGCAGATCCTCCACCACTGAAACACACACACATAATCAATGTCATCAGCAATGAGCTCGAGCTATAGATACTCCCAAACTGTTAAAGGGAAATAACTGGTCTGCTGTTTCATACTAGGTGCCAACTAAACTGAAGGATAGGATGCTGGTCAGTGTCCTCTGTTAACATGTGGAGACATAGGATAATCTGAAATACATGTACTGGTAATCTGTTTTCCCTATAGCTAGCGACACAGGGTTTGTCACTTCCTTGTTATTAGTACCATAATACCCATTAGTTGAATAAGGAATAAGCATATCTTGAAAGAAGTACAGTACTGGTATGTTAATTGGGTTACAAATTGCCATATAAATCAAGTTTGGTAATTACAAAATAAGTTCATTATTTTCATGAAGACTTTACATCAGTAATGGACAGAATCTGATAACACATGTATTTTTCGTTATAGCCATATAATATCCGTTTAGCCCCGGATACGACGCGACAGGTGGGGTTATTGGTCAAGATGAAGTATGTGATTGGTCAATGTAGCGGTAAATGCAAAATGCAAATATGCAGTTAAAAACAAAAACAAAGTTAAGATTGAATGTAAGCTGAATAAGTGGATTTACCTTTTAAATGACACATTAATAAAATTATATTCCTGATACAATACGGTATATAGCAAGTTTGTAAATTGTAAAGTCAGGCTGAACATATCAACTTGAATAATAAATCAGTTAATATCCTACATAGGAGGAATATACAGATTAACTGGCGACTGCCACATACTTGCCAGTTAGCCTCATATCAGATTAGCATATTGTTGTTGATGTAAGTAAAACAATTATCACTTATGGCATTAAAATTTGCTTTGCCCATCTTTTGTAGATGGTGATGATTTAATTACCAACTCATCAATCATCTATTCTATGCCGCAGTTGAACAGCTATAGTATTGAGTAAACAAACATCTCCACCATTGGATGACTGATAGCTGCTTGAGGTACTGCCCACAGAAACAGGTAAAAATAAAGGACAATTATAATTAGTGACTATAGACTACAGGCGGATTGGAGAAAACTAGACTTGTTTGTTATTTAGAAACTTTTAGTAAAGGGTGCTGGATATAAGGGGAGAGTGCTTGGCATTTTCAAAAACACTGGTGCATCTTCACCAATTTAAAGAGTTGAATATCTTACATGTAATCCCTTCTGACATAACCTCTGTCATCTTGCAGCATGATGACACCATGCGTGTGCTGAGTGAATCCAAAACCAGAACTTTCCATTCTCCTTCTTTCTTTACAGTCTTGATGACTTCATTCATCAATTCTAAAAGAAGAAAAAACAAGTGCATACATTCTGTATTAGGAGGTTACAAATAACATCTAAAACTTATTAGAAAACAGTCCTTGTGAACCGGACGAGTGACATTTCAAAACCGCCCCTGACTCATTATCATCAGTCAAGTTTATTTCCTAATAATTATATCGGATATTTCATCAATTACAGAAAGTATTAAGTTTACCACTGTAATGATCATGTTAAATGTTTTAAATACACAGAAGAAAGAGCTGTAGACAAAACCCACGAAACAACGAATCCATTCTTTATCATATGATCATAGATCGACTGTTACTGTACTGTAGGCTCCGTCGACCAAAAAAATCAATATTGGTTTTCACTAGCTGATAAAGCAAGTGCTAGCTAAACCCCTCAGTTTGATAAAAAGTACTTATTTGTAATATTGTCACTGAAAATACATTGACACCATAGTTATTGCTGAAAAAAAAGATATGATTAGCCGCTGTATGCACGGGAAAATCTGTAAATAAACAAATCGTACGATTATGGACTGCCTCCTTCAACGCCATCTTGAATTTTTAATTCCGCAGCGACGATGCGCAGAAAATTAACATAAAACATATATAAATATATATTCTGTGTTTAACTGACTTAAACTATTTTTCTATATTATAAAAATTAATATTTTCAAGTCATTTTATTTATATTCGTTTTATTTTATCTGTCAATCCATTCTAATTTACAAGCCTCGTTTTGGTAGACGTCGACTACACACACTCTTGTAGGAAGTGTTTGGAGAGAGGATGTATCAGCGAGTTCTAGATGTAGTTTTACTGCTCCTGGTGGAACTATAGACATGAAAATACACTTTATTGTGCAAGGCAACAGGAGAAACTGTTGTCATGAGTTCCTCGTCTAAAACTGGCAGCCCAGGTAAGCCTTTTCATCGTAAACACCATAATTTTTGACCCAATGTAAGCACTTCTGCAGACAGGTCAAGACCCTGCATCAGTAGCAGGGTACAGTAGTTTGACAGCTTCTGAAACCGACCGGGAAGATAAAAGTTACATCTCATACATGAACTCATCAAATAGATTCCTGGCAAGATAAGTTCAACTTTGTGCCTCAAATGAAGTTGGAGATAGCTGCTCAGCATACATTTTGTGATTAATATACATTTTTATAAGTAGTGAAAAACTTTTAACATGAAAGAAGGGTTGCTTCTTATTGAAGTATGTTCACTACGAAGTTGATAGATGTTTTTGTAATCTTTGGATCATTAAGATCGAAAATATATTTAACAGGAACTTAACAGATGCTTTGCCATGATTTGTGTTTTGTGTTTTGATTATGGATTATGTGTTATTTAAAGTACAATGTACCTGGTGGTCTTGTTATGTTGACATTTGTAATTTGTAGTGTTCTTCGGCTGCAGTCATTTTTAAAAACAAGTAAAAAAGTTTTAATTAGCTATATCAATTATATAAATGATATTTAATTTAAAAGTCGCCTCTATTAACAATACATACACGATGTTACGCTTCCCGTTGGGAAGGGGGGGGGGGGGGGGGGGGGGGGGGGGGCATTATAGATACAACATAAGAAAATGTAATTCAGATACCACGATAGCAGTAAAAGACCAAAAATATCTACAGTTTCCTTATTATTAAAGGACTGCCATGTAGCATAACAAGCAATTAATCAAATATCTACATGTATAGAGGATATATCTAACAGTGTCTTCAGTAATAGTAAATATATTGTATTTCATGAGTGTGGCTAATATTTTGAGATTTTTTACGAGACTGCGTAGCACGAGTGAAAAATACCAAAATATTAGCCACACGAGTAAAATATTTATATTTGGTAATTAGTTAATTACTGAAGATACTGTTAGATATTATGTTTATTACATTTTATTGTAAAAGATACAGAGGCAGCTCAATTTCTCCCAGAATTCATTTCAGTGCCCTGTCGACGGCTCACAAATGTACGCCGAATCTTTTCGTTATGTATTCTATCTGGCATTATGATGTCATATAACATGACAGAGGGCTATATGCAAATCTTAATTTCCCCCATTGTCATTTGTAAGCAGCGTTCTGATTGGTCAAATCAGAATTTGCACTAGTGAAAAATATCACTTTTTTCTGATTTGACCAATCAGAACACTGCATACAAACGACAAAAAAAAAAAAAAAAAAAATATCACTTTTATAGAATGAATAATTTTCAATATTTCACTGGTAAAAAAATGTAATTAAATTGTTTATGCTCTATCACATGATCAGTTCATACTCTTAATGTTAATATCCACCTACGGTATGTATACATGCATGTATGTGGCATAAACTGTAATCCAGATACCTCGATAGAAGTAAAACAACAAAAATATCTACAGTTTCTCTTGTTTTTAAAAGACTTAAATGTAATTAACTTAAGCAATTGATAAAATATAATTGTTTATGCTCTGTCTCGTGCACGTGATCAGCACTCATATATCCCTGCATGTGCATAATAATTGGCCCAATTATATTTATAATTGACACATCAGATTCTGCATGGTTTATACTTGTTGTACATTGTTTTTCATCAATCTGAAAATTCTTGTAAGATTATATGAGAATGAAAGCTTTTTATCTATAGATTATTGATTAAACTTTAAATCAGGAAAATTTGTCATCAAGTAGTTTAACAAATTGTCTTAATAAGGAAATAGTAGAAGCAATCTAGATCTGTAACCAGCAATCTTAGTTATATAATATAAGGTCTTAGGTCTACTTGATTAAAATGTACATTCAAGTCATTCAGAAGGCTAAGTAAATAGCTAGGAGCTGCTTCACTTGATATAAATGTTACACAGCTAGTGTACATGTACTGCCTGCAGTGCCCTACCTGAATAGAACACAGGTCATTGATCATGTTTACTTTTTTCCAGTAACCTCATTTTTGCAATGTGTTAACTATGATAATATATGCAATAAACAATAAGAATAGATACCAACATTAGACCAAAATTAGTCATCAAAACTCATTTTCCACAAGATGTGGAATTCAGATTTAAAAGGTATTCATCAAAATCATTTTCATTATATGACAGGAAAACTTAAGAGAAAAAGGTAGACACTTTGAGGCAATATGACTCAGGCCTCAGTTTTAATTCCTTTTGTCATGTCACCTGGCAGTTTTATGCATCTAGACATTAAGTTCACTAACTGATTATAAATTTTAAGATATAGAGGACTAAACAGCAGTGTAATAGAAAAGTGAGAACTAAACGGTAAAACCATTTATAAAAGAAACACAATTTTAGCAAAGTCTAATTAAATCAGGAAGAGGAATGGATATACATTTGTTAAGGATTATTAATTTTGATAACAGTAATTTATTTTTTTGTTATTTTCAGCTGGCATTAATTTGCACATTTTCAAAGATTAGTAATTTTCAAAATTATTTGCAATTTCAGAAAGACAAGTTTTTACATAGCTTAGATACTATTTCCATCCTTCGGATGTGATGATATAACCTAATACTTTGCATTGTTGATTCTCATGATGAGATTGGGTTTGTAAGTGAGGTGTGCATGCATCAGACAAACATTATACTGAACTATATATATCGAACCTGATATTGATTCTGCTGTGTTATAAATATATGATAGGGATTAATATATGCAATGTAATTTTAAAGTCAATACAGCAGTAGTACTAATAATATTTGTTTTTACAAGAAGTGAATAGATATTGTATAAATTTATATTAAGATACTAACAATATATATACAAAATCTTATCTCATTTATTTTCATTATCACACTAGTACTGTTCCTTCATATACTATAAGATCAATGCCATTGTCTCCCAAACCGCACCTGGAGAACATCTGCTTTCCCCACATTTAAACCCACATTGAAAAGACATTTATTTTTTTTCCTCTGGGAAATGAATGTGAGATGTTTTTACAAAGGCCAAAGAGCAGGTGATGGGTTTTGGTATCCTATTGTAGTAGATCATGATCAAACACACTAGACACTGTCATGGCTCGATCTGTAAGATACACCCTCACATATAAAGCATGTAGATTTGTTGAAAGTTCAGAAAAATTTCATGCAGTGCAAATTAAGAAATATAGATTTATTTTACTATTTAACAGCTATATTTTTATTACATTACTTTTTAGTTAACCATCATCAAATCAATGTTAACTACTAATACAATCAAACACTCCTATATATAAATACTCCTTTTTGTTTTGTTTTGACCCATACACTATAACACAATGGAACCTCCTCCCTATATTACAATCACGTAAAGTATCATTGTCAGAATTTAAAACTAAAGTAAAACATGTACATAATAATGTACAACATCACCTCAGACAATTATTCCAACACAACAAATAGTATGCCTTGTTTTTGATCATCCCTTGTTTAAAGCAACCCAAAAAACACCTTTTATATACATACCACACATACTATCAAATCATCATTGTAATCATCAAAATCAAGAAGATGATGGAGAATAGATAGCAGGCTTTTCTGTTAACTGTCATCTATTCATCATCTGTCTGTCCTTGTTAAGCAATCCTTTGTCAACTAGTTATATCATCATGCTAACTAATTAATACAATAGAACCAACGTCCATTCAGTGTAGTCTATTTCTTAAAAACTTTTACAACAAGTACTGCAAGGACCTTTTCTCAAATTTCTTATGTAGGCCTAGGTTCCCCTTGTTTCTTAGTATTACAGGAGAAATATTGAGACCGATCAGAAAAATAGATTGCAAATAAATAGCCATCTAAATTGTTAGCCTCAGAATTAAAATGCTGCATGAGTTAATCTTTACAAATTTTGCATGTAGGTAGGTTATAGGTCTATATTTGTGCATGTTCAAATTTGAGACTGTATGGTTGAACATTTTCAAACAGCAGATCGAACAAGTAACCATCTTGGATTTTGAAATTTGAAGTTTCTTATCACTATTTCTCGTAACATTTCCATACCTGTCAAGTTTCCTGCATTGGACTGGAGACTCCTGACTATTCAATACAAAAATCAAATTCTCCAGTTTGAAATTAATGACACGCGCGGGTCCCGAATTTTATTAAATTCTCCAGTTTTCTCCCGCTTGGCCCAAGTACCTCGGATCATTGACGCAGCAACATGACGTGCGTCAATTTGACGCTTCAAATTCTGACTAAAACTAGTGTGTATTAAAACGTTGTCCAATATATATACAAACTCAACAAAGGGCATATTAGCTATGGTCAGTGACACTAATTGACCCCTAGGGGTTAATTAAAAGAGTCGGTCAACTGTGACAAACCCCGACTGTCACCAAATTGGGTCTCATGATCAGGTTCCAAAGAAGTTATACAAACCCCAAACTAGCCATATTTGCCAACAGATCAGTATATTTTTTATTGATTTAAGAAAGTTGGCAAAGAACTGCAGTCAGACTCTCAAAAAAATTGGCACCGTGCTGTTGACAGCGGCCATGATTGTTGTGATGAATATTCTAAAAATGGAACCGGAATCCGGAAATGGACAATTTTTCCAGATATTTTTTTTCTCTCCCCTGATTTTAGACAATTGTTTTCTGGGAAATAACATGACTAAAAAATGAAGGTACTTTATTTTATTTATTTTTTTCAAAGAAACTTATACATGGATTTCATTTAAAAGGAAGAGCCTTCAATTTCTATATTTAGATTATCAAAAAAATATATTATTGATTCAATATATGGAATTATTGGAAGGTAAATTCAATTGAACTAATGTTTTAAATATGCATACATTTTATCTAATTCAAAATTGACGTATATATCAGTATACATTGACTAAGGATTTTACAATTGAGAGTCACTGACTCCTGAGATTTTGATCCTACTTCAATTTACTGTTCACTATTCAGTACAAGTTATAATAACTCAGCTGCATTTACTTGTTATCAAATGGAAAACTATTAATCAATTAATTTGTGTTTTTTTTTGTTGATGAATGCAATATGTTTAGTAAAAATGTCGTCGCGTGCAATCTCCAGTTTGAGGAAAGTCCTCAAACTGGAGATTTCTAGTTTGTCAACATTTGATCCTTGACAGGTATGCATTTTATCTACCATTTTAAAATTCATACAGTATATATATAAACTTCCTACTTTGGTCATTACGTAGCATGCTTATTGAATTTTGAGATTGATCAGAAAATCCAAATGGCAGATGGCCATCTTGGATTTTGACATTTGAAATTTCTACAGCTATTTCTCTATGCAAACGGTTGTGTATGCTTAATTTAGCTATACTGATTACAAGAATTAAAGTACAGTGACATTTTGTTGATACTACATGTCAAAAGAACAGAATAATTACCTGGGTAAGAGGAGGAAAAGACAGAAAAGATGGAATCAATAAGGATGATGATATATTATGATAGTTGGTTTAAGATCCTCGGGGATCTCGTTAAAAAAAAATGGAGAAAAAAATTTCAAAGAGAAAATGGCATGTTTTAATTATCACAATAGCTTATACACAAGAATGTATAGTGAGTTACGAAGTTATCTTGTTTATAATAAGACCTTGGGTAGTGTACTATATGTACATGTAAAGATTGTAAACTCTGGAATATATTGGTTTCATTCTTTGATTGTGTGTTGATATTCTAAACCAGACACTTAAATATTATGTGAAGAGATTTTTGGACATTCATGATGTGTTGTATTGTGTAAGCAGTAAAAGTGAGTGGGCGTCTTTTATGGAAAATCAATAGGCAAAGACGACACGTTAGATGTAAAAACGTATACCCTGTCTTCCTATGATGTAACTTTGTCGCTGTCGCCAAGAACATACTTTGTAGTCGGTAGGAAATGTTGCTTGGCTGCAGAACATCATACAAACATAATTTATATTCATCGGCTGGTGAATACAGGCTCCAAAATATTCTTACTAATAAATGTCAATATGAGTTACATTATCAAAACACACTAAGTGAAATGAACAGCAGTACAGCTATTATTTGTGGTGGTTACTGTAACTGACATCCATCAAAACAATTAGTGAATCATTGTAAAGAACAATATATGTGGCGATTGTGTATAAATAATGGAGTGCTACATGCTGGTTATGATGTTACAGAGGTGTAAGGGTGATGATTAATCAATTGTGCCCTTCCTTTTCATCAATTGTTGTACTACTGACCCAGTTAAATGGAGAGATGGGAGATACTGTGGCTGAGTGTGATATGAGAAAATATTATAAGGGGAGATATAATGGTGTGGTAAATATCTGGTGGGAGATATACTGGTATGGGAAGTACTTTGGTGGGAGATATACTGGTGTGGGAAGTACTCTAGTGGGAGATGTACTGGTGTGGGAAGTACTCTAGTGGGAGTTGTACTGGTGTGGGAAGTACTCTAGTGGGAGATGTACTGGTGTGGGAAGTACTCAGGTGGGAGATGTACTGGTGTGGGAAGTACTCTAGTGGGAGTTGTACTGGTGTGGGAAGTATTCTAGTGGGAGATGTACTGGTGTGGGAAGTACTCTAGTGGGAGTTGTACTGGTGTGGGAAGTACTCTAGTGGGATATGTACTGGTGTGGGAAGTACTCTAGTGGGAGATGTAATGGTGTGGGAAGTACTCTAGTGGGAGATGTACTGGTGTGGGAAGTACTCTAGTGGGAGATGTACTGGTGTGGGAAGTACTCTAGTGGGAGATGTACTGGTGTGGGAAGTACTCTAGTGGGAGATGTACTGGTGTGGGAAGTATTCTAGTGGGAGATGTACTGGTGTGGGAAGTACTCTAGTGGGAGTTGTACTGGTGTGGGAAGTACTCTAGTGGGATATGTACTGGTGTGGGAAGTATTCTAGTGGGAGATGTACTGGTGTGGGAAGTATTCTAGTGGGAGATGTACTGGTGTGGGAAGTACTTTAGTGGGAGATGTACTGGTGTGGGAAGTACTCTAGTGGGAGATGTAATGGTGTGGGAAGTACTCTAGTGGGAGATGTAATGGTGTGGGAAGTACTCTAGTGGGAGATGTACTAGTGTGGGAAGTACTCAGGTGGGAGATGTACTGGTGTGGGAAGTACTCTAGTGGGAGATGTACTGGTGTGGGAAGTACTCTAGTGGGAGATGTACTAGTGTGGGAAGTACTCTAGTGGGAGATGTAATGGTGTGGGAAGTACTTTAGTGGGAGATGTACTGGTGTGGGAAGTACTCTAGTGGGAGATTTACTGGTGTGGGAAGTACTCTAGTGGGAGATGTACTGGTGTGGGAAGTATTCTAGTGGGAGATGTACTGTTGTGGGAAGTACTCAGGTGGGAGATGTACTGGTGTGGGAAGTACTCTAGTGGGAGATGTACTAGTGTGGGAAGTACTCAGGTGGGAGATGTACTAGTGTGGGAAGTACTCTAGTGGGAGATGTACTGGTGTGGGAAGTACTCTAGTGGGAGTTGTACTGGTGTGGGAAGTATTCTAGTGGGAGATGTACTGGTG
This sequence comes from Pecten maximus, assembly GCF_902652985.1. Lineage (NCBI taxonomy): Eukaryota > Metazoa > Mollusca > Bivalvia > Pectinida > Pectinidae > Pecten > Pecten maximus. The sequence goes on from NC_047016.1 coordinate 10,324,320, forward strand.
TGGGAAGTATTCTAGTAGGAGATGTACTGGTGTGGGAAGTATTCTGGTGGGAGTTGTACTGGTGTGGGAAGTACTCGGGTGGGAGATGTACTGGTGTGGGAAGTATTCTAGTGGGAGATGTAATGGTGTGGGAAGTACTCTAGTGGGAGATATACTGGTGTGGGAAGTACTTTAGTGGGAGATGTACTGGTGTGGGAAGTACTCTAGTGGGAGTTGTACTGGTGTGGGAAGTACTCTAGTGGGAGATATACTGGTGTGGGAAGTACTCTAGTGGGAGATGTACTGGTGTGGGAAGTACTCTAGTGGGAGATGTACTGGTGTGGGAAGTACTCTAGTGGGAGTTGTACTGGTGTGGGAAGTATTCTAGTGGGAGATGTACTGGTGTGGGAAGTACTCTAGTGGGAGATATACTGGTGTGGGAAGTACTCTAGTGGGAGATGTACTGGTGTGGGAAGTACTCTAGTGGGAGTTGTACTGGTGTGGGAAGTACTCTAGTGGGAGATGTACTGGTGTGGGAAGTATTCTAGTGGGAGATGTACTGGTGTGGGAAGTACTCTAGTGGGAGATGTACTGGTGTGGGAAGTACTCAGGTGGGAGATGTACTGGTGTGGGAAGTACTCTAGTGGGAGATGTACTGGTGTGGGAAGTACTCTAGTGGGAGATGTACTGGTGTGGGAAGTACTCTAGTGGGAGATGTACTGGTGTGGGAAGTACTCTGGTGGGAGATGTACTGGTGTGGGAAGTACTCTAGTGGGAGATGTACTGGTGTGGGAAGTACTCAGGTGGGAGATGTACTGGTGTGGGAAGTACTCTAGTGGGAGATGTATTGGTGTGGGAAGTACTCTAGAGGGAGATGTACTAGTGTGGGAAGTACTCTAGTGGGAGATGTACTGGTGTGGGAAGTACTCTAGTGGGAGATGTACTGGTGTGGGAAGTACTCTAGTGGGAGATGTACTGGTGTGGGAAGTACTCAGGTGGGAGATCATGATCAGATGTACTGGTGTGGAAAGTACTCAGGTGGGAGATGTACTGGTGTGGGAAGTATTCTGGTGGGAGATGTACTGGTGTGGGAAGTACTTTGATGGGAGATCATGATCAGATGTACTGGTGTGGAAAGTACTCAGGTGGGAGATGTACTGGTGTGGGAAGTATTCTGGTGGGAGATGTACTGGTGTGGGAAGTACTCTAGTGGGATATGTACTGGTGTGGGAATTATTCTGGTGGGAAATGTACTGGTGTGGGAAGTACTCTAGTGGAGATGTACTGGTGTGGGAAGTATTCTAGTGGGAGATGTACTGGTGTGGGAAGTACTCTAGTGGGAGATGTACTGGTGTGGGAAGTACTCTAGTGGGAGTTGTACTGGTGTGGGAAGTATTCTAGTGGGAGATGTACTGGTGTGGGAAGTACTCTAGTGGGAGTTGTACTGGTGTGGGAAGTACTCTAGTGGGAGATGTACTGGTGTGGGAAGTACTCTAGGTGGGAGATGTACTGGTGTGGGAAGTACTCTAGTGGGAGTTGTACTGGTGTGGGAAGTACTCTAGTGGGAGATGTACTGGTGTGGGAAGTACTCAGGTGGGAGATGTACTGGTGTAGGAAGTACTCTAGTGGGAGTTGTACTGGTGTGGGAAGTACTCTAGTGGGAGTTGTACTGGTGTGGGAAGTACTCAGGTGGGAGATGTACTGGTGTGGGAAGTACTCTAGTGGGAGATGTACTGGTGTGGGAAGTACTCTAGTGGGAGATGTACTGGTGTGGGAAGTACTCTAGTAGGAGATGTACTGGTGTGGGAAGTACTCTAGTAGGAGTTGTACTGGTGTAGGAAGTACTCAGGTGGGAGATGTACTGGTGTGGGAAGTACTCTAGTGGGAGATGTACTGGTGTGGGAAGTACTCTAGTGGGAGATGTAATGGTGTGGGAAGTACTCAGGTGGGAGATGTACTGGTGTAGGAAGTACTCTAGTGGGAGATGTACTGGTGTAGGAAGTACTCTAGTGGGAGGTGTACTGGTGTAGGAAGTACTCTAGTGGGAGATGTACTGGTGTAGGAAGTACTCTAGTGGGAGATGTACTGGTGTAGGAAGTACTCTAGTGGGAGATGTACTGGTGTAGGAAGTACTCTAGTGGGAGGTGTACTGGTGTAGGAAGTACTCTAGTGGGAGATGTACTGGTGTAGGAAGTACTCTAGTGGGAGATGTACTGGTGTAGGAAGTACTCTAGTGGGAGATGTACTGGTGTAGGAAGTACTCAGGTGGGAGATGTACTGGTGTAGGAAGTACTCTAGTGGGAGATGTACTGGTGTGGGAAGTACTCTAGTAGGAGTTGTACTGGTGTGGGAAGTATTCTGGTGGGAGATGTACTGGTGTGGGAAGTATTCTAGTGGGAGATGTACTGGTGTAGGAAGTACTCTAGTAGGAGGTGTACTGGTGTAGGAAGTACTCTAGTGGGAGATGTACTGGTGTAGGAAGTACTCTAGTGGGAGATGTACTGGTGTAGGAAGTACTCTAGTAGGAGTTGTACTGGTGTAGGAAGTACTCTAGTGGGAGATGTACTGGTGTAGGAAGTACTCTAGTGGGAGATGTACTGGTGTAGGAAGTACTCTAGTGGGAGATGTACTGGTGTAGGAAGTACTCTAGTAGGAGATGTACTGGTGTGGGAAGTACTCAGGTGGGAGATGTACTGGTGTGGGAAGTACTCTAGTGGGAGATGTACTGGTGTAGGAAGTACTCTAGTGGGAGATGTACTGGTGTGGGAAGTACTCTAGTGGGATATGTACTGGTGTGGGAAGTACTCTAGTGGGAGTTGTACTGGTGTGGGAAGTATTCTAGTGGGATATGTACTGGTGTGGGAAGTACTCAGGTGGGAGATGTACTGGTGTGGGAAGTATTCTAGTGGGAGATGTACTGGTGTGGGAAGTACTCAGGTGGGAGATGTACTGGTGTGGGAAGTACTCAGGTGGGAGATGTACTGGTTTGGGAAGTACTCGGGTGGGAGATGTACTGGTGTGGGAAGAACAAAGGTGGGAGATGTACTGGTGTGGGAAGTATTCTGGTGGGAGATGTACTGGTGTGGGAAGTACTCTAGTGGGAGATGTACTGGTGTGGGAAGTACTCAGGTGGGAGATGTACTGGTGTGGGAAGTATTCTAGTGGGAGATGTACTGGTGTGGGAAGTACTCAGGTGGGAGATGTACTGGTTTGGGAAGTATTCTTGTGGGAGATGTACTGGTGTGGGAAGTATTCTAGTGGGAGATGTACTGGTGTGGGAAGTACTCTGGTGGGAGATGTACTGGTGTAGGAAGTACTCTGGTGGGAGATGTACTGGTGTGGGAAGTATTCTAGTGGGAGATGTACTGGTGTAGGAAGTACTCAGGTGGGAGATGTACTGGTGTGGGAAGTACTCTAGTGGGAGTTGTACTGGTGTGGGAAGTACTCTAGTGTAGAGCTGAAACGAATAGCAGATTTTGGCATTCGAATATTCGTTTTGTATATATTCGAATAGTATTCAAATATTCGGAACTGTATAGTCGATAATGTAATTATTACTAAGCTTGATAAATGACTGAAAAGCTTTAAATAAGTAAGAGTGATATATAAAACTGAAGAATGGCCAGAACTAAGTCGGAAGCTAACTTTAATAATCGTAAAAAAATCACCAAGTTCGCCTATTGACGACAACGTAAACATGGCTGGCCTACCTGATTGACGAGCTTGTGTCTGTCACATTGTCAATGTCAAGAGAAGGAATATTTGCATTATGTATAAGACCAATAAATAATAAAAAATATCAACGTTCACTGCATTGGGTTTGTATGTAAAATAACATGAAATAAAACGACCGCGAATTATCCACATGGAAAATTTTCCTGTCGGTTGAACGCTTGTAACCGGGAATGTTGCTATTGTTTCAAAGCGTTTTATTGACACTGACGTAATGCATATGGGGCACCACATGGTTGACAGTACTGTACACAGTACGGATATGAAAGATAGCAGCACTGTACCTTATTTACGATGTCATGTCAGAAAAATGTTTATATCTTTTCACTCACGCGTTTTGGAACCTATTCATGTCAAAATAGTTGTATATACCGTATTTGACCTAATAAGGGCGCCCCTACCTTTTTTCAAGGAAATAAATCTTTGACTGAGTGTCAAAATGGTGTTCAAAAGTAATAATTCATGTGAAATATTTTGCTACTTTTTTTGTTCAATTTTCCTCAGGAAATTAAGTAACAGGAACACAAGTTTTCGCCACATTTTGTCTATTCCTACAGATGACATGTCAGTGCAAAGAGCACCCAAAACTAAACACACAGACAAATAATAACTTACCCTCTTTATTTGAAGATAAAGTAAAATACTTCATTCTTGTTGATAAATAACTTTTGTTGTTCAGAACAGAGCTAGTAAAAGACATTTTATATCAATTATTAGGTCAAAGAAAACGATGTCTGATATGATCTGGGAAATCACCTGTGTCTATAAATAGAACACAAAAGAGTTCCATTTGAACATAAATGGTGGAACACACGTTCTCTGGTCTAAATATCAGCTGGCATGGTTTACAAGTTTACAGGAATATTCAAGTGATGTTTAAGCTTAATATATGATAATGATTCATCTGGAATATTTTTATGACTGAATATTTTACCGTTTCCACATGCAGCCTTGGGTAGACTGCTATAAGGTATAGTCTGTTTCATAAAACTTCAGAATAAATTATCTTAATAAGGGCACCCCCACTGGCAATTACCCGTGCCCTGTGCCCATATTAGGTCAAATACGGTACATGTATTTTTATGTTAAACTGAATGCTGGATTGGAATAGCTTACATTCTGCTTATGAATTATTGGAATTTAGCTGGAAATGCTCCCAAACTCAAATGGAATGTTCGAATACGATTCCACTATTCGAATATTCGGGGAATTGGTATTCATTCGCGAACATTCGTTTCAGCTCTACTCTAGTGGGAGATGTGCGTGTATTTGGTGGGAGATCAGATGTACAGGTGAGGGGAATACTATGATGGAATTAAGATGCACTGGTGTGAGAAGTATTATGGTGGGAGATGTATTGGGTATGGGAAATACTGTAAAGGGGAGATTGTATTGGGTAGGAGACACTATAGCGGAGATTGTATTGAGTGGGAATCCAAAGTGATATAAGTATGGAGGCATGTATAAGGGTAGGAGACAACAATTTCACAAAGTCTTAAGTGATCTTTATTCTAATCACCTTTTGTCTGTCGTCTGTCCTTGAATAATTTACAATTTCATCTTCTTCTCCAAAACCCCTGAAATTTTGCAGAAACCTTCCATGGCCAAATAATTAAAGGTAATTGTGAATTATATGCCCCTGCCCTCTCCCCTCCTCCCAAAACCGATCTTCCCCATATCAATCCCTCTGAATTCCAATTAAATACCAAACCAATTTTATGTCCAGAATGGACCTGAGCGAAAATGATAGGTGCCTGTCTAATGGACTATCAACACCTGTGGTGATTGTGTTGTAATCTTTGTCTTGAGGCATACAGGTGTACCATTGTAGGTAAATTGGTACACAATACCTACAATTAGTTTGGGGCATTATAATTGATCAACAGGGTAAAGATTAAACCATTACCATGCATCGTCAGTGGTACTGTCTGTTTACGTAAGAAAACTAGAGCGACATGCCGAATGCAGGTCATGATCAGTGCTGATAAATAAGCATTGTGAAATAAAAATGATATTATCATTTGCAACAGTATAAGAATTTATTTAGTTTAATTTTTATAGATTTTGCATTCTGTGAATACATTACTTCCAAATATTAAAGCTGCTTCAAAGATACAAAATGTTATCTAACAAGTATTATCTCTGGAACCGAACCAGTTATAATTAATTGGATCACGTCTCCAAACTAAACCTTCTATAAACCTGGCAAATATTCATGTGCCGTGCATGATAGGTTTAGAGAAGTTCCACTGTATCTTTAAAGGTAAACCCCAGCAGCTAGGAAATTGAAGTAAAATCCCACAAGTCCAAGTTTGTATAATTATATGTAACACCATGAATTTCCTCAGATAGTCTAGTGATCACTCAAAGGAATGTTACCTATTGATACGATCATGTACCGACATTATAACCTTTTTGTTACATTCATGATAGTTTTGCTATGCAACTGTAGTACTAAATGCTCCCAACAGTTAAATGTAAATAATTTGCTATATATATATTTGTTATCAATGAACACAAATTGTGGCCACGGTAAATTATAACTGGTGCTATACAATGTTTGTAGCAATAGCTCCTGGCTGTGATTATACTGCTGATTCAGCTGAAGTCAGGGGTGAATTCTGGGGATATTGACTGCACATATCCATTATAAAAGCTATTTACTGTTGGATATTGGTTAGCTTAGCAGATCTATGACATTTTGAAAAAGAATCTTTCTTGGAAACAGCTGAAGGAAACACGACAGTATGATAAGAAGTAGAAGAGACGGTGCCTATATACCATTCAGTATATATTAATGAAATTAGCTTACAGACATAAATCAGCCTTATGCTGCTGATTGTGTATTTATGTTCTAAAATAGATGCATTCTCAAATTAAGGATATCAAGAGGTTTCTTTGGGTTTATTTTGCTCGCAAAGAAGGGAATTCATCCTGCAAAAAATAAAATAAAAAAGTTCTACTAACTGCAGCCTTGAAGATGAGCATTATAATTTGCCTCGGTGTGTCTGTGTCGGTGCTATTGCCTGCCACCCCTGGGTGAGGCATCAGCCAGGCAGTCTCAGTCAGCTGCCTGTCAGAGATAGCACATGTATACCAGTACTTCCTCATGTTCCTAGATATCCAAAGCCTTTATTCATGTGTCATAATTCTTTTTTAGTGTATATATGTTGTATTGATATTGTGAATATGAATGATAAAGTTGAGGTCTGCAAAGAAAAAACGGAGATATGAATTATCCATGCCAGGTAACTTGATAAAATATTACATTTGATTTTTGAAAAATTATATATTTTCAGTTACGAGGTAGAACTACACTTAGTTAATATTGCTGTTACAAGAGATTTATGAAAAGGAATATTTAGTGTATGTGATTAGTAATTAGTTTGATTTTATTTGAATATTTAACATTATCACCAAGAAAACACCATTGTAATATAATAATTTATATCTCTTCAGAAAAACATAGTTTCACATTTATATTGGGAATCAATGATCCTGTACAGTGTTCCAAATTAAAACTATGCTATTGCACTATATATATGAAGTGATAGGATATAACTGAAGTTGCAGGCTCCATAGTCTTAAGTAGGGGTTAACAGTGGGAAGTTTTGTTTTATTATTATAAAAATTAGAATTGCAAGGCAGAACCGGTGAGATATCAGTGGTATATGGTTGTGTGGGTATAAGGATGACTCAGCCGGTGAGCTCCATGTGGGGGATCAATAACAAAGTAATGGAGGCTGGAGGCCCAGGACAGCCTCCTCATCACTGCTGGAGCTGGTGCATGTCACCACAATTTGTACCAACATTACACCATGCAAACTGATTAAAGTAGAGGTATAGTTAAGGTACCTGGTGATATATATCTCCTGTAGGATTTACATCTGGGCGTACACTTTATACTGAAATATACATATGCTTGGTACACGTTGGTAGAGTTCAGGCATATGCAGTGTGCTGTTTTTGTTCATTGGTTTTGTTGAATTTCCCCTAACAATTTGTTTAGATACAAACTGATATGAATATCCCCATGGAGCTTGATATGTTATATAATTACACGGCCTGGTAATTTTCTGGAGGCATTAAGCATGTCGGGTGCAGGAAAGATTTTAAGTTACAACTATAGTGGATAGTTTGCAAACGATTGACAGACCTGGATCCAGAGAATGATTTTTTTTTGGGGGGGGGGGGGTTCCAGATGTAGTCATGGAGCTTAAATAACCTTCCGTGTATGTATTGTTAATTTTTTGAAGGAGAGAAGAGGAAAAAAAACCAAACAGATTTATATGATGAGATTTGAGTTTGATTGGATGAAAGTTAAAGTAAGCTCATGTTGACCCACCCTGGGGCTCGAGGGGATCTGCGGTGCAAAAGGGCTAGCTAAATTTTCTCAAGTCATCTTCACATCTAGATGTTAGGTGCATCGATTAAAAAAAAATACATAATTGCTATCTTCACAACTATGTACAAAATTCTGATAATAAGATTAACAGAGCCTCACATATGATAAAGAGAATATCAAATTCCTGTTAATTTCAATGGTGAATTTTTTCATGTTTTCTAGTCATTTAGTATACCATGCAAGATATTCTCAAATTTCATTCATAAATATAAATCTCATGTAGATCCGAACTTGTGCAAGATACTTAATATACAATCTATTCACAATTACACATGTTTCTAAACAGCAAAGATGTGGATGAAATTTGTAAAGGCTTAGTAGAAGTTTAATGTTCTGCATCAATCTGATATTTCACTGCATCAGCCATGGCATTGATAATTTCAAAATCAACAAAGCAGGGAAGTGGAAAATCAACAGATACAATTACTAGATATATAATCCACAGTATGGACTTGGATCAGAACCAATGCAGATCCATGCTATGTGGCCTTCATTGGGTGCATTGAAGGACTAAAAGACTGTTATAATACTAGGAGATCCATGCTTTTACCTTCAGTGGCTGGCAGTAATTAATTTATGTGGTGTGTGTGTGTGTATAGACCGCCTATAACTAATATTGTGGGGTCTGCAGTATCCATCAGGGCAAAGTTGTATACAAACATATTCTGGCATACACCTCCCTTGGCCAAGATAAACAAACACAAACAATAGCTACCCCAGATGTTCATAAGTATGTACTTATACACAATTAGGACTTAAATCATTTTGTAGGTATTGGATATCATTAGGATATATTCCATAGAGACGAGATCTGAGATCTAAAATTTCAAAATTCCATTACAAATGGCAGTCAGGCAACATTTAGTCCATTTCCAGTCAGAACATTTTCATGAACATTGAATTATCATTGCATTTCATGATTATTTAATGGTTGAATTTGAAATGCATCCTTCTGTAATGATACTATACAGCACAGTTCCTGTCAAACACATTCCTTGATGTGCATCAGACAGGACTTTGGAAAAATCTGTATAAAACTGATGGCCATTACGTTATACAGGGCCATCTTTCCTATGGTTGTATTTGCCAGTTTCAAAATGCAATGATCATCAATGAAAGGCCATAATTAGTTTGAATTTAACTTTCTTAATTTGAGTTGGTATTTTGGCTTATGGCTGTATTACAGAAATATAGATATAAGGTTATTTCTTCGATATCTGCTACATATATTTACATGTGACATTGAATATATGTTTGAACAACTGGGTTCCGTACCACGATCCTTAACATTTTGAACATGTAATGTGATTCCATCTCAAAGTCAGTGTGTGTGATGAGATCTTCTATGCTTAACTGTAGTGTTCATTTTCAATCTTTTCTGGAAATGAGTAGCCCAAACGATCAGGAGAGGTTAAATAAATAAAGTGAGTTATTTCTGATATATTTACAATACACAGGTCTGACCAGATAGGAGTGTAATGTCGATAGGTTTGACCAGGTGGGTATGACATTTCAAGCAATTGTGTATATACAAAGCTTGAAAAGAAATATGTAATACAGATAAAGACAGTAAAGGGAGATAATTTTAATAGAATCATACATGTATAAGTCCAAGATATAAGTTAAATAATATATATGTTTATGTATACTGCACATTGCAATAGGTATTTTTTGTGTCACCTGGAAAAAAGCATGTGACATAGGTATCACTATGTTGGTGGCAGCGGCATCCTCACAGAGGTTGAATTTCCAAGTGATAAAACTCAAGTTATCCTGGCTGATCAAACCAGAAGTGCTTGCTTGGGTTGCGTTTCAGGTCGAAGGTCAAGGCCACTATTACAAAAAATAGAAAAATTGTTTCCTTGTGATAACTCAAATTCCTTTAATTTGGGCCCATTGATTTTTATGAAGGTTTTCCTTACCACATAGTGCTTGCATGGGCTTGTTTTGTTTCTGGTCCAAAGGTCAAAGTCACTTACTATAAATAGTAAATTTGTTTCTAAAACTAGGAAATTCATTTCCTTGTAATAACTTAATTAGGTTCCTTTGGGGTCCTCAAACTCAATTTTCATGCAGGTTTTCCTTACCACAAGTGTATGCATGGGATTTTTTAAGGGTCTAAGGTCAAGGTTACTGTTACTATAAATAGAAAATCTGTTTCCGTCCAATAACTCTCGTAATCACCCAACTTTCTGTGCAGACTACACATCCATTTACATGAAGTTCTTTAGAACTTTATAGAATATAAACATTTCTATCATATGCCTGTAATAATTTGTGGGATGTGATATACTGTATAGATATACACAAGGTCTGTGGGTTTGTACGTTCATCAGGATAATGCAAGGTTCAAAAAGGATTATATTCATGAGTTATAAGTTGTTGAACTGAATGTTCTAGGTTGAGGGATTTATGATGGAATTGTAGACTTATAACAATTATAAATTTATATTAGATGTATATGTCGTTTTATCAAATTTAGATGTTTAGAGCAATATGTTTATTGGAATCTATACAAAAGAAAATGTATCATAAGTTTGGGTAATATAGATGACAATGGTGAAGTCATCCTCTACCATCTTTGTAATGTGTGGTTTATCATGAGATCTTTTGTAGATGACAATGGTGAGGTTATCCTCTACCATCTTTGTAATGTGTGGTTTTATCATGAGATCTTGTGTAGATGACAATGGTGAAGTCATCCTCTATTTTATCATCAGATTTCATACAGTGAAAAATTGGTTGAATGAACTGTTTATTAAGTGATTGTTGCATTGCCTTAACTTTTGTGAACATTGAATGCAGATGCAGTATACTGTGGTATATATGCATGTACAATTGCAAAAGGTTTAGGCCCCATTTTGAATACACTTTGGAATATATGGAATGCTTGCAATACTTGTTTAATTAAATGTCACTGTTGCTAAAACTATTAACTAATATATATATTTTAGGAAGACATTGAAATAGTCTGGAGAGCCAAGTATCACTGTTGCTATTTAGAAACTGTTATGAGTAATATTAAGATCTTCATTAGTCACATCATACAACAGGCCATCTGTCTTGACCATGGAATTGGCAGTCAGTCTAAATATAACCGTATTTTCAGTGGTGCTGCCATATGAAATAAAAAATTTCTTTAGTGTGATCAGATGTGCTATAAGTTATCTCAGCTAAATGAGGTAACTATAGTTGTTTCAAGTTCCATTTTTCACTTTTTTGCCTATTTTCTTACACCAACAGAGGAAATCAATGGTACTAAGAAACAAGAGTTAAGTAATCAGTTGGCCCTGATTAATTTGTTGGCTATCAGATCTGATTATCGACAAAACATACACAGCAATTCAGGTCCATTAGCTGCGGTGAATCTCCTCAGAGGGGAACACGGCTTGTGTCTGTTGTAATAAATTTTCAGCTGGCAGAGAAAATGTGATTGTCCCCTTAAAACTGTCAACTGTTGACAAACTTCACCACATTTTTTTCCTTTTAAAATTGTTTCTTTGGAGCTGTGGGACAGATTTAGCCATTATGTTTTTTTTGAGGGGGCCGAAAATGACTCATGGATGTTGCACAGAATGCAGTGCACCTCTGCCTGCTGTTTGCATTTGATAGTGTTGCTGCACTTGATGGATCTGAATGATGTCACTTAACATGCAAATCATTAACTTGGTTTCAACAACTAGGATCTGTAACAAGATTTAGGATTCTTTGTTTAACTTAACAGTTGTTGATACATTCTTGCAAAAAGATTAAAAAGAAAAATGCTCCATGAATACCAATTTGATATGATATCTCAAGTTCTTTAGTTTTCTTTTTTTTGAATTCATGCAAATGATAGATTTATTCATAATTTAACTTAAAATAAATGTCTCCAACTAATCTGTTTGAATCTGGTGTTATTTTTACCTTTTGTATAATTTAGTGCTAATCATTTCACATTGTACAATTAATGTTTAGAAAATCCTTTTACCATGATTCTCCCTGACTCTAATATATATACACTGATGAATTGTAAATGAAGGCCAGTTTAGGTGCTCCAGTAATGCCAGGCACTGTCCCAAGGGTGCAGTTCTGTGTAATATTACTGGGATGCTTGCTGACAATACATAGTCATTAGTCCAGCTCTCTTAACTACACTGCAATAGGAAAGGGTGGTCACTTTTCAATAAGCAATTATTTCCTATTTTCTCAAAGGAGATCTTTTGAATATGATTGTACAGACATTCGACTGGGGTCCAGGCATACTGTTTTGTGGTTGATGAATTTAGCATATACAAGTCTAATTCATCTTTTGATCCCAGTTAGTGTTTGTGAATATTATGGTCAATATCTATCCCATAATTTCTCCATGTTTCCCAAGAGTACAGTGTTGGATGGTCCAGCCTATCTGATCAATGACTGGCTAGGACAGAAAAAAGGATATAAAGTAGTATAAAAAATGGCACTCTTAAAAAGTGTTCATTGTATATATATATTCTGGCCCTTTTTGCTTATTAAAAATTTAAGCAATTCAACAAAGAAAATGGGATTTATTTGTTGTTAATAGGAATTTACATCATACTTTTTTTAATCCTGATATAGTACTGTTAACAGAACATTTCATTTTCCCTACATTATGTACATATGTAAATTGTTTGTAGTAGCAGTTTAAGCTAAAACAGTAATAGCAACATTAACAGAAGACATCTTCAGTGTTCCAGCTAGGTCGGGTTAGCAGGGCGCGGCGCCCTGCCCCTAATTCAAAGTTAGAAATGCGCCCCGCCCCTTTTCCTGTAGTACTGCCCTTTTTCTAAGTGTCACTGATGCTCATTTTGCCTCGTATACTCTAGATCCGATTTGCTGAAGCCATGCAATATACAGTCAGTCAGTCACTAATTGGCCACCTGTAACACCAGTCCCCTTACCTGTAGACCTTTATCCACGGTACTGATGGACGCTGCCCGAGGCAGAGATCGGTAAGCTGGGGATCGAGCTGGTGTTTTATAGATTCATTTAACCGTGACGAGTCGATAGGATCGGTTGGTAATCCAATTAAATCATAATCACGAAGGCTTTTTGAAGATGGACAAAGTAATTATAATGGATGGAAATGTTGTTTTACTTATGTAAACAACTTTTGACAAGACCGAAAAGAGCCGCACGTTTGTCGTAAAGTTATCCCATGAGCACGTGTGCAATTGGCAATCGATCTATATATCTTTGAAATTTTCTTCACATGACAACACGAAATCCTTCTGGTTTTAACCAAGCAACTTTTAAGTAAATGATCATGAGATCACTTTCCAGTGATTTTCCAGTGATCAAAATTAGCTTTCGGTTGATTTTATTTGATGAAGTTTGGCGGGACGCCGGAAATGGTTCGTTGTAAATGCAGATGTCGCAAATTCCTTGTTGGATTGACGGATTTCTATACAAAATGTTTATTTTTCATAAATAAATAAAGGACACATAAAAATATCTGCTCATGTGAATAATGGTTGCAAAAGTTTAGTTTATATTGTGTTATTTTCGTATCTGAAATGCCGACTCTGCATTAACTGCGGGTCATGTGATAGCCAAGTGATTACATTTCTACAACACGCGGGGACCGTTTGTTTACGAGAGCAACGGAACAAATGTTTGATCAGAAACTTGCGAATCATGATCGGCCCTAATTCGTTTACTATTTCTTATAATTAATTCAAGAAAATGTTAACTTGGTATAATTTCCTGATTTTAGTTTACCGTTATTTCTAAAGAGTCTAAAGTGAAAGCAGAAATTTACCGCCGCTTACAAGATACATCGCAGTTATTTGGACGAAGTTTATTCAGAAATTAAATAATATAATTTCTTTTACTTAATCATTTTTTTCTCGTATATGCTTGATCACATTTTCTCTTTTGCTCTATAATATCTTCACTTACAATTAGTCGTCTTACAATCACAATGGACAGACTAACTTCTGGTTGAAAATATCGCTCTGTTGACTATAATCTGATAGTAACTTTTTGATTGGACGTAATTATCGTATATGGATTCTCTCAATACACCCTTAGATTAAAATAATGCTAATATTTTATTTTTGAATTACTCTAGGTCATAACTTTTACCATCAAAATTTAAAACAATATTTGAAGAATAAAGAGAAGAAAGAAGACATTTTTACACACAAACGAAATAATAATAAAAAATCAACAGATTTCTATTTGTCTCTTATGAATCAGGTCATATGTAATGCATGGATGTACTTAAATTGTCCTGTAAAATAAGGTAAAAGATAGATAGGCCCGGAAAAAATGTCGCGCACAAAAATGCCCTTTTTTTAGGCAGCGCCCTGCCCTTTTCAAATCCTAGCTGGAACACTGATCTTTACTCTTCCTTGACATTGTCTTGTTAATATATATGCACACACTGTTAACATGTGGTGAAGACCAGACTGCTGTACACATTGCAACAAAATAGATATGTTGGCTTGAGATAGAATTATTTCAGAACTGGACATTTGCTCTCTGTTTACTGTGGTGTTAAAGCGAGAAAGTTGCTGTAGTTTAGCTTGTTTTGGTATATCAGACTACTGCAGTAAGGTTTTGCCTACAGCATGAAACATTGATGCAGAAAATAGACTTGGATCCGATACCTATAGCAGCACTGCCATTGATTTTGCAAACATTCTTCATTTTTGATGCAGTTCAATCAATAAAGATACATTGCTGCATAAATGTCAGTTTGAAAATCCATATTAGGGTATTTTAAGGGATATACAAGTAAAAAACGAAAACTTAAAAAGGTATTTTAGATAGGTTGCATTGATCGCTGAATTGTCTCAACAGTAAACCTCCATTTCCACAATTGCCCTTGTTCATTAACTCCCTGGAGACTACCCATTGAACGGCAGAGGTGTTGGTTAACATTAGTGCCAGTCAGCTCATTTACACCTTTCATTTCTCGGATTAGTTAAAAACAATTTTATACTGTCAATTAATGCTATTAATTAATATTAACACTAGTAGTAGCTATCTGATAATTATAACCAACAAATTTGTTAAATTAAAGATATCAATTAGGATTATAAGTTAGGAATTTAGGATTATCAGTCAATCTTACCAGTTGATATCAAAATTTAATGGATATATCAATTAGGATTGTCAGTCAGGCCTAACCATTAGTACTATCAATTATTGACATCAGTTTGCATTCTAGTTAGAATTATCAGTTAATGCTATTAGTGAGTACCATCAATAATTAGTGATATTAGTACTAGTTAGGGTTTTCAGTTAATACTATCAGTTAGTGATATTAGTACTAGTTAGGGTTATCAGTTAATACTATCAGTTAGTACCGTCAATAATTAGTGATATTAGTACTAGTTAGAATTATCAGTTAATACTATCAGTTAGTGCCATCAATAATTAGTGATATTAGTACTAGTTAGGGTTATCAGTTAATACTATGAGTTAGTACCATCAATAATTAGTGATATTAGTACTAGTTAGAGTTATCAGTTAATACTATGAGTTAGTACCATCAATAATTAGTGATATTAGTACTAGTTAGGGTTATCAGTTAATACTATCAGTTAGTACCATCGATTAGTGATATTAGTACTAGTTCGGGTTATCAGTTAATACTATCAGTAAGTACCATCAATTAGTGATATCAGTTAGAAAACAAATCTTACTTCAGCAAATAAACACTTTGTTTTATCAGATTGCAGTTGTAGTATTGTTGTGTGTCTATTACATTGTAGTTGGAGCTGTGTGTCTATCAGACTGTAGTTGGAGTACTGTTGTTTGTCTATCAGACTGTAGTTGGAGTACTGTTGTTTGTCTATTACATTGTAGTTGGAGTACTGTTGTTTGTCTATGACATTGTAGTTGAAGTACTGTTGTGTGTCTATCAGACTGTAGTTGGAGTACTGTTGTTTGTCTATCAGACTGTAGTTGGAGTACTGTTGTTTGTCTATTACATTGTAGTTGGAGTACTGTTGTGTGTCTATCAGACTGTAGTTGGAGTACTGTTGTTTGTCTATCAGACTGTAGTAGGAGTACTGTTGTTTGTCTATCAGACTAGTTGGAGTACTGTTGTGTGTCTATTACATTGTAGTTGGAGTACTGTTGTTTGTCTATGACATTGTAGTTGGAGTACTGTTGTTTGTCTATTACATTGTAGTTGGAGTACTGTTGTTTGTCTATTACACTGTAGTTGGAGTACTGTTGTGTGTCTATTACATTGTGGTTGGAGTACTGTTGTTTGTCTATTACATTGTAGTTGGAGTTGTGTGTCTATTACATTGTAGTTGGAGTACTGTTGTTTGTCTATCAGACTGTAGTTGGAGTACTGTTGTTTGTCTATCAGACTTGTAGTTGGAGTACTGTTGTGTGTCTATCAGACTGTAGTTGGAGTACTGTTGTTTGTCTATCAGACTGTAGTTGGAGTACTGTTGTGTGTCTATTACATTGTAGTTGGAGTACTGTTGTTTGTCTATTACATTGTAGTTGGAGTACTGTTGTTTGTCTATCAGACTGTAGTTGGAGTACTGTTGTTTGTCTATCAGACTGTAGTTGGAGTACTGTTGTTTGTCTATTACATTGTAGTTGGAGTACTGTTGTGTGTCTATCAGACTGTAGTAGGAGTACTGTTGTTTGTCTATCAGACTGTAGTTGGAGTACTGTTGTTTGTCTATTACATTGTAGTTGGAGTACTGTTGTTTGTCTATCAGACTGTAGTTGGAGTACTGTTGTTTGTCTATCAGACTTTAGTTGGAGTACTGCAGTGTGTGTCTAGCAAGTCTTTGGTAATCCAACAGCAACTTGACAGCACTATAGCCTGGAACATTAACTCTATAACAAACTGTCAGCTCCAGTTGATATTCTGGTTTTATTGCCTCCTGGTTGTGCAATTCTTGTATTGTGAGTGGGTTTCTAAGTTTCATATATTATCATCCCTGTATAGTGGGAGCTATGAAGTCTCTTCGTTGTTGTGATCATAATGTCTTGTTTAATTTCATTACCTCAGCTGCCTCACATTCTGTTCCATGCCCCCTCCCCTCCCCACAGACCTCCAAGGTTTAATGTCATATATGGATGCTTGTTTATGACAACTTTTATATGGCTGTGTGTGGGAGAGTAGGATACTCACAGGTATTCATTGGAGAATCCTGTTCCACACATCAAACTATCTGCCCACATTGTGTGGATCATTTGTGAACCTTCCCTCATCCCTGTGTGAGTTAAGCCAGCACAACTTCTGTCCTGAATTACTATAATTATTCCATACATATACCTGTATATTAAGATTTAAGATTGTAAACCTGCTCATCCAGCATATCTAAAGTAAAGTTTCTGAAATTGCTTATAAAGTAATTTGAAAAACAAATTGTTTTAAATCTCATGAAATGGCATGCAATGAAGTTAACATGTCAGCCCTTTTGTAATCGTTCGACTTAAGAACTAAAATATAGTAAATTTTATTTTATTATAAACTTAAATTGTCTTAGCCAATGCTGCAAATCATTCAGAATTGAAACTTAAAATACTAGAAACATATGTATCAGGTCTTCTTGTGAAAAAGTTCTCAACACCTCCTGACATATCAGTAAAATTACGGTTCTTACATGATGAATAATGTGACTATGATTATTGATTGACTTTAAAGCAAAATTAAGCAATGATTTTGCTGTTACTCCAAGACCAGGCTTTTGGGGTACTCTTAATTGAGATACCAACATTTACATTAACGTTTTGTATATATGTGAACTAATATACAGATAATTATACAAGCCATGTTTTTATTTATATTTTATTATTTTTTTTATTTTTGTGCTGGAAGCTTTAAAAAATTATGCTACATTATGATTGCACTAATTGAAGTGTCTCTGCTCATTGTTTTCTATGGCAAGTATTCTTGATCCATCATTCCACTATATAATCATCTGTTTTAATGTGGTGACACACTAGAATTTGGGTGCACCAATTAAAAGTAAATATGTTTAAGGTATATTTAGTTACAATGAAGAGTGATGAAGGTTTCAGTTCAGCAAGGATATACAGATCTCTATTGATTCAGCTTTCTACCCAGTGTTTCTTAATTCAAGAAAAAGTTAAAATTGCTAAAGACTTAAAGACAAACACAAATATAGTCGAATAGAAGTTCAAATAGCTATAGACTTGAATTAATCTTTGACTGCTTGGAATCCATGATATTTAACTGAATTTTTTCTGAGTTTAAGTATCCAATCTTCAGGTAACATTTAATATTTTTTCATTATTTGAAGCTGTATCTCAGTTGAAAAAGCAAAGAAGGAAATATGCAGCGTATTTAGGGTTACTTTTTTAAAACATCTTAACTCTGCTACTCAAGTGATATGTATACGTATTATGTTATCATGTTGGCGTTCGGGCATTCGGGCGGGCACATATGGTGTCCGGACCATAACTCCAATACTACTCAACCCAGGCTCTCCATACTTGACACAAATATACATCTTGATGAGCCGGAGTGTCGCATACCAAAATCATGCCCCTTACCCCCGTATTTGCGGAGTTATTCCCCTTTGATGATTTTACTTGTCCGGACCATAACTCCAATACTACCCGACCCATGCTCTCCATACTTGACACAAATACACATCTTGATGAGCCGGAGTGTCGCATACCAAAATCATGCCCCTTACCCCCGTATTTGTGGAGTTATTCCCCTTTGATGATTTTACTTCGGGCACATATGGTGTTGAGCTCTCCATAATTAACACAAATATACATCTAGATGAGCCGGAGTGTCACATACCAAAATTATGCCCCTTGACCCCTTATTAGCGGAGTTATTGCCCTTTGATGATTTTACTAATCCAGACCATAACTTCAATACTACCCGACCCTGGCTCTGTATATTCTGTATATAAACATGTGAACTAATTTTTGTGTTGTTGTGTCTAAACCAATTGCAAGGTTTCCCATATTTGCAACATATATACATCTCATCATTTAAAGTTGCCCTTCGGTTTCGACTACACACCATTATGTGTATCAATATCTCCTTCCAACTTTCCAACAATGATACTTCATTTTAAAGCATTACAACTTGTGAAACTACCCCCTTCCAAGTGTCAAATATTGTGGTGGGCGTATATTGTGGCCCTCCAATGGGCCCTTGTTTTTAATATGAATTATTATCAATAATTTATAACAAGCTTAGACATTCCAATGTGATAAAAGGTGGATAATGAAATTACTTAAATATCATTTCAATTCCTAAAGAATTTTGTTTCATCACAAACATATTTTTTTTGTAACATGTAAAGTTCTTCATAAACATATATTATGTTGCAGCTGTGATAATTTTCAAGAAAATCACATAATTATGAAGAAACCTTTCAAATATATTTTGTTTCTGAATTTGATTTTGCAGTTTGTGATAGCTAGACAACGTGACCATTAAAGGTATGATATTTTGTGGGGATAATCTGTTTTGCATAGCATGTGTCACTCACCTTTTGATACCATGACATAATCATTGGATGACAAATTCTCACCAAATATCCTTTCACTTAAGTAATATGTCACCTTAACTTTATACAATAT
Source organism: Pecten maximus (assembly GCF_902652985.1). NCBI lineage: Eukaryota > Metazoa > Mollusca > Bivalvia > Pectinida > Pectinidae > Pecten > Pecten maximus. The sequence goes on from NC_047016.1 coordinate 10,343,995, forward strand.
TCAATGCCAGTTCCCTTATTTGTATATCTAATACTATGGTTTTCAAATACTCCTGTCTACCTTCCAGTATACATACTAGCAAATCCTTTATTAAGCAACATCCTCTTTATTATATATAGCCATATATAGTATTGTGATACATTTCATTTGACTTTCCTTTGTGTCAGCTAGTGTTTAGAGGGCAAAAATGGTATCAGCTGTTCTAGTGACAATTGTCCATCATTAGTGAGCTCCACTGAGACTCTAGAGGGATCCAAAACATTTTGGGGAGCTTCTATATATATACTGTAGAACTACCTATATAAACATGTCTGTTTTGGGGAGCAACTCTCAGAGCTATTAAGAGTTATTCTTTGGTTTTCCAGTCTCTTCATATAAAGGCCTTTCAGTCCAAGGTGATTTCTGTGTCTACTTATACAATTCCACCAGTTGCCAAGTATCTGGACAGTCAGTTGCAATAGGCCAGAGCATGCATGTGCACCTGGTCTCACATTTTGTGCTCCCAACTGGTTATCAGATTTCTACCCTACCAGGAGTTACTTTCTTAGTCAAGCATCTCCGAAGTAGGGTGGATGTTCAGGCTGAGAGTGTTTCCAGAATGACGCCACCAGCCAGTATTGACGGAATCACAGTTGAATGATTTGATTTTCAAGGATCAATGCTTAGCTAAGCTATGACAGTGGATGCTCTGTCTTTGGATCAGATTGGAGTGAATAATACCTGCATAGTCTCTTCTTTTAACTCTTTGGGAAGGAAAGCTTCAAAATTTCAGGACTTGATTGATAATTTCTTTTGATAGTGTCTTTATGGCAGAGGCAGTCTTGGTTTCCAGAATTGCTGTAGCATAAATGAGGTCCATGCTTATACTCCGATAGCGCCTCTGTGGCGGAGGCAGTCTTGGTTTCCAGAGTTGCTGTAGGATAAATGAGGTCCATGCTTTATACTCCGATAACGCCTTTGTAGCGGAGGCAGTCTTGGTTTCCAGAGTTGCTATAGGGTCTTGGTTTCCATAGTTGCTGTAGGGTCTTGGGTTTCCAGAGTTGCTGTAGGGTCTTGGTTTCCAGAGTTTCTGTAGGATAAATGAGGTCCATGCTTTATACTCCAATAGTGCTTTTGTGGCGGAGGCAGTCTTGGTTTCCAGAGTTGCTGTAGGATAAATGAGGTCCATGCTTTATACTCCAATAGTGCTTTTGTGGCGGAGGCAGTCTTGGTTTCCAGAGCTGCTGTAGGGTCTTGGTTTCCAGAGTTGCTGTAGGATAAATGAGGTCCATGCTTTATACTCCAATAGTGCTTTTGTTTCGGAGGCAGCCTTGGTTTCCAGAGTTGCTGTAGGATAAGTGAGCTCCAAGCTTTATCCTCTGATTCTTCTTGTCTTCATTGGCCAAGAACCCATTCTTCATAACTTTCCTAAATGAACCAGCATTTTTTCTAAGAATCAGACAGTTGGCTTTTATATTGAACCAATAAGGTTTCCTTCAGTGATGGATTTTGTTGATCCTGAAGAAAAGAGTTATGTCACTCTCTGCCTGTCAGACTCAGCTATTTTACTTCAATAAAATAGGAAGATAGGGGATCTCTATTTCTTCAGATGGATCTCGGTGATGATTATTACGGTTTTGATGATTAGGTTAAATTTTAGAAGGTTGGTGCCTATGGGATTATAGCTATAGCTGTTAATCCCCTTTTGATAACTTTGAGTTTGTTAGTGTATAAGAGGATCTAGAAGCTAACTAGGAATATTTGAAATTGTTTTAGCTACAAAAATGGGTGCTGGTATTGAAAACACATACTGAACATTATATGGTACAGAAAGTATTGCATCAGGAAAATTGGTTTTACAATAATAAATCTCAATATTTTCATCAGATGCATCTAATGTAAATCTGTAATGTCATATATCATATATCATCATTATGTATTGATCACTAACATCAGCTAATGTTGATATTTATTTGTGTCTGAAGTATATAATTTTGTTTTTAATTCACAAAATCACATGTTTTTTTGGAAACTAACTATTTTTTCATTACCTAAAGCATTTATTTACACAGATTCCTAATCATTTTAATATTACATATAACCAATCTGAATAAATGAACTGATTTTGATAAGTTTGTTTTTTATTGTGATTGTATTATTGAATCAGAATTTGTTGATAGCAAAAAGCTGATGTTGCATCTGCAGGTGCCCTATATAGTAATCATAATATCTCGAATTACACTTTAGTTTCAAGAGATGTTCTCAGAATCCAGTGGTATCAAATAAATGAATTTTTTTCAAGGAGATGTAGTTTTACAAGTGATAATATAGGAACTTAAAAATGGTTTGTAAAAACTAGGTCAGTTTTGAAAATGAAAACGGTATATTATTGTAGTCAAGCAAAAACAGGGTCGATGTCCTTGCTGACCTATCAGCGTGAAGCATTTGAAGATCTAAACTGTACAAGGTCTGATATATTATATACAGGTCTGATATGTTATATACAGGTCTGATATATTATATATAGATGTTGAATGTTACATATATAGGTCTGATATATTATATACGGGTCTGATATGTTATATACAGGTCTGGTATATTATATACAGGTCTGATATGTTATATACAGGTCTGGTATATTATATACAGGTCTAATATATTATATACAGGTCTGATATATTATATACAGGTCTGATATATTATATACAGGTCTGATATGTTATATACAGGTCTGATATATTATATACAGGTCTGATATATTATATACAGGTCTGGTATATTATATACAGGTCTGATATATTATATACAGGACTGATATGTTATATACAGGTCTAATATATTATATACAGGTCTGGTATATTATATACAGGTCTGATATATTATATACAGGACTGATATGTTATATACAGGTCTAATATATTATATACAGGTCTGGTATATTATATATAGATCTGATATGTTATATACAGGTCTGGTATATTATATACAGGTCTAATATATTATATACAGGTCTGATATGTTATATACAGGTCTGATATGTTATATACAGGTCTGGTATATTATATACAGGTCTGATATGTTATATACAGGTCTGGTATATTATATACAGGTCTGATATGTTATATACAGGTCTGGTATATTATATACAGGTCTGATATGTTATATACAGGTCTGGTATATTATATACAGGTCTAATATATTATATACAGGTCTGATATGTTATATACAGGTCTGATATATTATATACAGGTCTGATATATATTATATACAGGACTGATATGTTATATACAGGTCTGATATGTTATATACAGGTCTGATATATTATATACAGGTCTGATATATATAGGTCTGATATGTTATATACAGGTCTGATATATTATATACAGGTCTGATATATATAGGTCTGATATATTATATACAGGTCTGATATATATAGGTCTGATATGTTATATACAGGTCTGATATATTATATACAGGTCTGATATGTTATATACGGGTCTGATATGTTATATACAGGTCTGATATGTTATATACGGGTCTGATATATATTATATACAGGTCTGGTATATTATATACAGGTCTGATATATTATATACGGGTCTGATATATTATATACAGGTCTGATATGTTATATACAGGTCTGGTATATTATATACAGGTCTGATATATTATATACGGGTCTGATATGTTATATACAGGTCTGATATGTTATATACAGGTCTGGTATATTATATACAGGTCTGATATATTATATACGGGTCTGATATGTTATATACGGGTCTGATATATTATATACAGGTCTGATATGTTATATACAGGTCTGGTATATTATATACAGGTCTGGTATATTATATATAGATCTGATATATTATATACGGGTCTGATATGTTATATACAGGTCTGGTATATTATATACAGGTCTGATATATTATATACAGGTCTGATATGTTATATACAGGCTGATATATTATATACAGGTCTGATATATGTTATATACAGGTCTGATATATTATATATAGATGTTGAATGTTACATATATAGGTCTGATATATTATATACGGGTCTGATAAGTTATATACTGCAGGTCTGATATGTTATATACAGGTCTGATATGTTATATACAGGTCTGATATATTATATACAGGTCTGGTATATTATATATAGATCTGATATATTATATACAGGTCTGATATGTTATATATAGATCTGATATATTATATACAGGTCTGATATATTATATATAGATCTGATTTGTTATATACAGGTCTGATATATTATATACAGGTCTGATATGTTATATACGGGTCTGATATATTATATACAGGTCTGATATGTTATATACAGGTCTGATATATTATATACAGGTCTGGTATATTAAATACAGGTCTGATATATTATATACAGGTCTGGTATATTATATACAGGTCTGATATATTATATATAGATGTTGCATGTTACATATATAGATCTGATATATTATATACAGGTCTGATATATTATATACAGGTCTGGTATATTATATACAGGTCTGATATATTATATATAGATGTTGCATGTTACATATATAGGTCTGATATATTATATATAGATCTGATATATTATATATAGATCTGATATATTATATATAGATCTGATATATTATATATAGATCTGATATATTATATATAGATCTGATATATTATATACAGGTCTGATATATTATATACAGGTCTGGTATATTATATACAGGTCTGATATATTATATATAGATGTTGCATGTTACATATATAGGTCTGATATATTATATACAGGTCTGGTATATTATATACAGGTCTGATATATTATATATAGATGTTGAATGTTACATATATAGGTCTGATATATTATATATAGGTCTGATATATTATATACAGGTCTGATATATTATATACAGGTCTGATATATTATATACAGGTCTGATATATTATATATAGGTCTGATATATTATATATAGATCTGATATATGTTATATACAGGTCTGATATATTATATACAGTTCTAATATATTATATACAGGTCTGATATATATAGGTCTGATATGTTATATACAGGTCTGATATATTATATACAGGTCTGATATGTTATATACGGGTCTGATATATTATATATAGATCTGATATATTATATACAGGTCTGATATGTTATATACAGGTCTGGTATATTATATACAGGTCTAATATATTATATACAGGTCTGAAGTTTTATGAAACAGACTATACCTTATAGCAGAATACCCAAGGCTGTGGAAACGGTAAAATATTCAGTCATAAAAATATTCCAGATGAAGATATCTATTCATTATCATATATTAAGCTTAAACATCTCTTGAATATTCCTGTAAACTTGTAAACCATGCCAGCTGATATTTAGACCAGAGAACGTGTGTTCCACCATTTATGTTCAAATGGAACTCTTTTGTGTTCTATTTATAGACACAGGTGATTTCCCAGATCATATCAGACATCGTTTTCTTTGACCTAATAATTGATATAAAATGTCTTTTACTAGCTTTTTGTTCTGAACAAAAGTTATTTATCAACAAGAATGAAGTATTTTACTTTATCTTCAAATAAAGAGGGTAAGTAATTATTTGTATGTGTGTTTAGTTTCGGGTGCTCTTTCCACTGACATGTCATCTGTAGGAATAGACAAAATGTGGCGAAAACTTGTGTTCCAGTTACTTAACTTGCTAAAGAAAATTGAATGCATAAAGTAGCAAAACATTTCACATGAATTATTACTTTTGAGCACCATTTTGACACTCGGTCAAAGATTTATTTTCTTGAAAAATGTAGGGGCGCCCTTATTAGGTCAAATACCGTATACTACATGGATAAAATGTAGTCTCTGTTCCTAAGTATGGGGTCCTGGGATGTAGAACAGTGTGTAAGTTGGTCCCAGGGTGTGATGCTCGTTAAATGATGCTCCATTGTGAAATTCTGTCTGTAAGGTTCTGAGCTTCCATATATAAATACCTGACTATTTTTACCCTTCAACATCCCAAGCTGTAGCATGAATGGTTTAAATCTTTCTTATCTGTCAGTGGCATAAATAAAAAAAAAATGGACAGAAATGTATCATAAAATAAATACAGGTATCTGCTAGTGGTCCTGTATCCTCCTGTTTGTACTGGTATTGGGAACAACCCAGACTTATAAATCTTATCTCAGAACTATACAGCTAACTGGTAGTGGTCACCGTGAGCTCCTGAACTCCTGATCAGATGCTAGCTAGACAAGCTGATCCCCAACTTCCTCCTGCACCTGGAGCTTTGATTGGTAGTTTGATGGAAAATTTATACTGTCTTTCATTACCACCTGTCAGAAACATATACAGGTCTTGAACCAATATAACATTATGAAATATTTCAGGACCAGCATTCCCCTGGCATGATTGTTTGTTTGGCTAATTGCTGTATAACTTAGTGTAAAATATGTTTTACAACTGGTCAGGGTCTAAAAGCCTGATTGTTGTATAGGTCCCAATTGATTTTCAGTATAGGTATGTGGAATATGATATTACTGTAAGAAGTGATTAATTAGTTTTTCTCGTCAGCCGGACCAGTTAACGATCAATAGTGGATTGCTTACTTACAGCTCTCCTTATAACCTGTTTCTTTCATGTTGTACTTTGTTTCCCATCAGGGGAGCATACACAATGGTGTTTTATAAAGAGCAGGGTCAATTAGTGTAAAATATTCAGATAGCTTTATAGGATTTATGTATTGCTGTGGAGCTGCAGCAGCAAATCATGGTCATAAATCAACAGTAATCTTCAGTACACAACCATCTCACAGACCAGATCATGGTCAAACATGCTTTTCCCATCTTGCCTTAATTGGCATCATGTCATGCTCTTTAGGATCAGTGAATAAAACAGGGGTGGGAGTGGGGAGGTGAGGTGTGGTAGACTCCCAAATAGAAATTGTCCACAAGTTAATTAATATGGATGAAACTTAAAAAAACAAATAACAGTGGTAGTGATTTATGTATCTAGGATATAATTATGAGATGACATGATGATTTGCTTTAATATATGTTGATTACAGGTTCAGGATGCTTAAAGTAAGATGTAGATACCTAGCATGATGCTGTATCATGAGGATTATAATTTTTTCATTGATCAAAGATCACACCTGCAAAGGTTGTAACATGGAGGCAGCCAAATGGAAAAGGGGCTCTCTGCCTGTCAGACTCAGCTATTTTACTTCAATAAAATAGGAAGATAGGGGATCTCTATTTCTTCAGATGGATCTCGGTGATGATTATTACGGTTTTGATGATTAGGTTAAATTTTAGAAGGTTGGTGCCTATGGGATTATAGCTATAGCTGTTAATCCCCTTTTGATAACTTTGAGTTTGTTAGTGTATAAGAGGATCTAGAAGCTAACTAGGAATATTTGAAATTGTTTTAGCTACAAAAATGGGTGCTGGTATTGAAAACACATACTGAACATTATATGGTACAGAAAGTATTGCATCAGGAAAATTGGTTTTACAATAATAAATCTCAATATTTTCATCAGATGCATCTAATGTAAATCTGTAAAAATGTCATATAGCATATATAATCATTATGTATTGATCACTAACATCAGCTAATGTTAATATTTATTTGTGTCTGAAGTATATAATTTTGTTTTTAATTCACAAAATTACATGTTTTTTTGGAAACTAACTATTTTTTCATTACCTAAAGCATTTATTTACACAGATTCCTAATCATTTTAATATTATATATAATCAATCTGAATAAATGAACTGATTTTGATAAGTTTGTTTTTTAATGTGATTGTATTATTGAATCAGAATTTGTCGATAGCAAAAAGCTGATGTTGTATTCAGTCATAAAAATATTCCAGATGAAGATATCTATTCATTATCATATATTAAGCTTAAACATCACTTGAATATTCCTGTAAACTTGTAAACCATGCCAGCTGATCTTTAGACCAGAGAACGTGTGTTCCACCATTTATGTTCAAATGGAACTCTTTTGTGTTCTATTTATAGACACAGGTGATTTCCCAGATCATATCAGACATCGTTTTCTTTGACCTAATAATTGATATAAAATGTCTTTTACTAGCTTTCTGTTCTGAACAAAAGTTATTTATCAACAAGAATGAAGTCTTTTACTTTATCTTCAAATAAAGATGGTACGTAATTATTTGTATGTGTGTTTAGTTTCGGGTGCTCTTTGCACTGACATTTCATTTGTAGGAATAGACAAAATGTGGCGTAAACTTGTGTTCCAGTAACTTAATTTGCTAAAGAAAATTGAACACATAAAGTAGCAAAACATTTCACATGAATTATTACTTTTGAGCACCATTTTGACACTCAGTCAAAGATTTATTTTCTTGAAAACTGTAGGGGCGCCCTTATTAGGTCAAATACGGTATACTAGATGGATAAAATGTAGTCTCTGTTCCTAAGTATGGGGTCCTGGGATGTAGAGCAGTGTGTAAGTTGGTCCCAGGGTGTGATGCTCGTTAAATGATGCTCCATTGTGAAATTCTGTCTGTAAGGTTCTGAGCTTCCATATATAAATACCTGACTATTTTTACCCTTCAACATCCCAAGCTGTAGCATGAATGGTTTAAATCTTTCTTATCTGTCAGTGGCATAAATAAAAAAAAAATGGACAGAAATGTATCATAAAATAAATACAGGTATCTGCTAGTGGTCCTGTATCCTCCTGTTTGTACTGGTATTGGGAACAACCCAGACTTATAAATCTTATCTCAGAACTATACAGCTAACTGGTAGTGGTCACCGTGAGCTCCTGAACTCCTGATCAGATGCTAGCTAGACAAGCTGATCCCCAACTTCCTCCTGCACCTGGAGCTTTGATTGGTAGTTTGATGGAAAATTTATACTGTCTTTCATTATAATTACCACCTGTCAGAAACATATACAGGTCTTGAACCAATATAACATTATGAAATATTTCAGGACCAGCATTCCCCTGGCATGATTGTTTGTTTGGCTAATTGCTGTATAACTTAGTGTAAAATATGTTTTACAACTGGTCAGGGTCTAAAAGCCTGATTGTTGTATAGGTCCCAATTGATTTTCAGTATAGGTATGTGGAATATGATATTACTGTAAGAAGTGATTAATTAGTTTTTCTCGTCAGCCGGACCAGTTAACGATCAATAGTGGATTGCTTACTTACAGCTCTCCGTATAACCTGTTTCTTTCATGTTGTACTTTGTTTCCCATCAGGGGAGCATACACAATGGTGTTTTATAAAGAGCAGGGTCAATTAGTGTAAAATATTCAGATAGCTTTATAGGATTTATGTATTGCTGTGGAGCTGCAGCAGCAAATCATGGTCATAAATCAACAGTAATCTTCAGTACACAACCATCTCACAGACCAGATCATGGTCAAACATGCTTTTCCCATCTTGCCTTAATTGGCATCATGTCATGCTCTTTAGGATCAGTGAATAAAACAGGGGTGGGAGTGGGGAGGTGAGGTGTGGTAGACTCCCAAATAGAAATTGTCCACAAGTTAATTAATATGAATGAAACTTAAAAAAACAAATAACAGTGGTAGTGATTTATGTATCTAGGATATAATTATGAGATGACATGATGATTTGCTTTAATATATGTTGATTACAGGTTCAGGATGCTTAAAGTAAGATGTAGATACCTAACATGATGCTGTATCATGAGGATTATAATTTTTTCATTGATCAAAGATCACACCTGCAAAGGTTGTAACATGGAGGCAGCCAAATGAGCAATAGAGGTCAAGAAAAGAAGACCTTGTCTAAGAACAGGGATACAGAGGCTGGAATTAAACAGACGGGGGCTGGTATGGACCTTCCGTCAATCTAAAATATGCCAATTACAGTCACATGATCACTTTGACCATGTGATCCTCTTGACCACTAATCACTCACCATCAGACTGGGGAAGGCAGAGTTATTGTTCATTGTCTATATGTAACCCTGGTAAATACTTGCCGCAACATACTTTTCTTGATCGGTTGAGCGTAAGACTAGTAAGCCAGAGGTCCCTGGTTAGATCCCTAGTGGAGGCAGTGATTTAAATTTAATTAATCATGCACTCTGTTACATAGATATTACCTATTGTATTTTATCTAGTTTATTATTACTAGTCCCCAACCAGTGAAACCACAGGGACTACAGGTTCCCCCCTGTCAGTCTGTCTGTCAGTCTGTCCACACACTTTTCTCAGCCATGCTTCAAGGTATGTTGGTGAAAGTTGGTAAATAACTTCAGTATGAGAAGCTGCAGATCAAAAGATCGTTTTTCAGGGTTTTTGTGTCAACGTCAAGGTCACTTTTAAGCTGTTTATTTCAAATTTCATTATTTAATTCAATTGTGTGGACCGACCAATAAAAGTTTGTACAAATTATGTAACTGATGGGTGAAATCAGATTAAATATCAAAAACCATTTGTGGTAATAGCATTAAAGGATTTAGATTTATTCCACATATCTTAGGGCCAGGTTTATGTAACAGCTTTAATGGAGTCTGGTCAGTTCAACAGCTGATGGACAGATTGATATGATACACAGGAATTCTACCGGGAGACAACTACTACACTTCCAGCTTGTGAGAGGTTATGTAGCTCGAGCAGTTGTTCATTGGTATGAAATATGTAACCAGGTAACTGATAAAAATTTTACATTTTTTCCTGTCTCCAAATAATCCCATCAAATCAGTTTCATTATAAATTATAGTAAGAATTAATGCAATGTCTAGGGTTAAAAGTTTGAGTAAACTTTCTGTTAATCAAGCTAACTGTTCTGATTACTGGTATAGGCTATTTACTGCATTGCATAACACATATACATTTGGAATGCAAAATTGAATGTGGTTACTTAATAGCTTTAGGAGACATGATTCTGTAACTAATTTGTAATAACCAATAAACAATCCCTTGGTGATATACCATATTAAACTACCTTGACAGGTACATTGTATTTCTGAAATGTCTATCATTATAGCACTTCAACAAAATTGCAATATTATATATGTTAACTCCCAACCACAGTCACGTCTTTCGGTGAACCTCAAAAGAGGTAATTATATAATGTCTTTAAAGTTTTGGGACAGATAGGAAGATAGAGATGGCCAGCTTTTGACATTGGAAAATTACTATTACTATTTCTCAAGAAGTACGTACTTGAACTTTTCTAAAATTATATATATATGTATATATGGAATATGTCATTTGCAGAATGATTCTGCCATTAACTTAAAGCATTGAAAGGATCAATCTCATTGGTTGTTAGTTTTGCATATTTAAGTTTAAAGCTAATGTAAAAAACATAATGGTTTTCAGGCAAATTTCTTGACTTACTGAAAGATTGGAAGAAAACTAAATTCTTTTCAACACATTATTATTGTAGTCAATAGCTTGAATGTCATTTTCACTTTGTAAAATAAACAAACAGAATTGTCTTAAAATGCGAAAAAGGGCCTTAAATGACAATGGAAGTTAAAGAAATCAAGTAGTTTGATGAAAAATTCAGCTACCTCCCGATAATGCTTCTCACATAAAAAGAATGAGGTGTTGATTTTGATGTACATGTATAAGTTACAACTTTAATTATTCTGTTATTAGACTAGAACATTTCTAAGATCTGTGCATTAAAAGATATACATAATGTCAGTTTGTACAGTCTATGGCCACTCAGCATGAAGTTACATGTACACACAGGATACACCCTGTTGAATTTCTCTTAGATTTGGTGATAAAAGAAATGTATATAGAAGAGAAAACACTTGATTTTTTATTGGTAAAGGATACAAACAAAAGGAGGTGAATTTCTCCAGGATTTCAGTAATAAACGGATCACATAAACAGTAATTGGTTAAGTGGTTGGATCTGTGTTTCCATTTTAGATGCAATAATTCCCAAATTGATCTGCAAAGCACACTGTAATGTGAGAAGGCAGCAAATTGATTTAAATAAAGTTGGCAATCAGAACATGATAATTCGGGGCAGTTTCTCTTCGCCCCAGATGCCAGGCCTGCATCATTACTTCTCTTGATTGGCTAACACTTTCATCCTTTCCTTTCCAAATGTGGCGAAAAATTTGTTACATTTTAACATAATCGTTTCTGGAATCTGCAAAAAAATAAATATGAGCAGTGTTTGGAAGTGTGAAGTGTTCATTTAGACTGAAACATATTTAGGTTATGGCTTTCAGACTAATTCTAGACCTAAGACTATGACGGAAACTTATTCAAAGATCTCAAGATATAGAGCTGATATGCTGCTGAACCTATCTATCCATTTATGTTTACTTCTTACATGTATGTTGGACATCTAAATGATTTTAAATTATTTCAGATAATGCATATTCAATTGTATTCAGATGATTGTTACCCATTAGTTAAGTTTTTAGATATTCTATACCTTAAAATTTCTTAGCTTATTCATGTTTTTAAGATATTGAAGGTGCTATATATGTATTAAAACCAATGCTGGAAATAAGTATGTATAGCAGATGGTAGTTAAGGTACTATGAGAGTGGTTCCTGTTGCTTGTTCAAAAACAGCAGCAGTACAAATCATTTTCTTGTAATATATATATTGTGCTTTGGTCAAAGGTCAATTTGGTCTATAACTGATAAAACATTCTTTCAGATAGAATGTCCAATCATTCTATATTATATGTTGTTTCTCTGATGAAGATGAGGTAGGTTTGTCTTAAATGTATCTAATATATATATATACCTTATAAGAAAATAATTTATGAAAGCCTTTCTACGAAGTGATGGTCAGCCTATACCATTACCTTAGGAACTTTCTCTATTTCCAGAAGACACATTAAGATCATGATGTTATCCAGTACACCTGGGATGGGGTTCTTTCAAATTTCTTCATAACCATAAGATCCTTGTGTTTCCAGCATTACCAGAAGTTGATAAATTGTGTTTAGGTCAAAGGTCAACTTGAATTGTTGCAAGCCATGTTATTGGGTACATGACCAATAACAACCTATAGGTATATATCTACAAACAAACAGTACAGAATCATGACTGGTAGATCAATGTCCTTACAACTAACTCTGGCTGTCGACAGGTTCTGGAGGAATGGACAACCCTCAGAAGCTCTCAACATGGAAACCAACAGGCTTCTAACACAGTCCCCTTCATTAGACTAATAAACCAGCTATATAGGCTTACAGCAAAGGAAATTATAAATGTGGGTGCAAGTTTTACTGTCTGGTCAAAATGCATAGACACAGGTAACAGTCCACATTGTGTATAACTTTATAAAGCATAAAGCTGAAGTAAATGCTTTTTAGGGTTCAACCCTTTAATTGCCACTTGTAAATCTGACCTATATAGAGTCCAGTGTCCAAAAATAAAGCTATTCCAGCATTCTTTTAATGGGAACATACCATCATTATTGAAAAAGTGAGAACAAAATATTGATTTGTATTGACAACTCTAATGTACATGTATTACATTGGAACACTGTTCTTAGTTAGTGGCTAGCTTTCCATGCAATATCACAGATGGTTGTAAAAGTCAACCAAAACCAAAAAAATAGCAAAATTCAATCAACCTGATGACTAAGAAAGAAATACCTTTCTTAATTGTCATTTATATCATTGTACATGTTTTAATGAAGTGTGGTAATGATGTTGTTATTAAGACTCATCTGTTTAATAATTGATAGATATCAAGTATTCATGATGGCTGCCGATTGATTTTCCCATTATTAGAATTATAAAAACAATATGTAGGAGTTTCTGGTTGTCATACTAGAGAGCTGACACAGGTGAGACTGAGTTACTGCTGTGTATAGTTGGTGTAATGTATGAGTCATTCTACCCTGATCAGCTTTCACTTGGTTTTTGATTCAGGTGTTTGTTTTAATTAGCACTAGTTACTCCATGTCATTTCCAGTACTTAATAAATTTACCAGTCCAGCAGTTAATGCTGATCACAAATGAGAATCATATTGAGGCCTTTTTACCCATTAAATCCATATATATCTTCATCTACATTGAAGCCTCATTAGGACCCTCGGAAGTGTGGGTACTTTTGTACATGTGGTAATCAGGTCGTCCATCAGGTCATCCATCCATCCATCTGCCTGTCCATTTTTTTTTTACTTTTGTACAATATCAATGGAAGTGAATGGAGAATGTTTTTCCAAATTTTTGCTTGATGAGATCCCATGGCCATGCATCCCAGTTCTGATTGGTAATAATTTAAGTGCATGGGAGTAAAAATGGCTGCTAATGAGCTATCTTTAATTTTAACTTCTTTATATTTACTGGTAAACATTTGGTTATGACATTATGAAGCAAAGTTGGTCACAATGAAACAAGGTATCAACTGACTAAAACTCAAGGTCATTGGGTCAAAGTTTAAGGTGAGATTTACATCTCTCAACTAGTTCCGTTTGTTATAACATTATGAAACAAAGTTGTTTGGAATTAAAGAATCAACTGCCCAAAGGTTATTATTCTGGGTCATTCGGTCAAAGCTCAAGGTCTGATTTTGTACTTTTTCAATGAAGAATACTTTGTTATGACATAAAACAATACTAGATGGAATTCAACATCACTCACCAAGGTGAAGGTTACTCCTGACAGAGGCCAAGGTCAAATATAGTAACTAATCACTGATGAACATTTTGTGATTACATTATATGAAGCAAAAATGGTTAGAATTAAACAATAATCAACTTACCAAAGGTCAGGATTATTGCGTTAAAGGTCGAGGCCATTTTGGTCTAAAGGTCAAGGACACATTTGATCTCTAACAATGACCCTTGATTAGATATAAAACAAATCAAACTGTACAAATGGGTATTATACTGGTGACTGTAGTGGAGGGATACAAATGTCATACTATTGTACATGTATAATGTATATTTTGCTTCCTACTTGCAATTGCTTTTGAAGCTCAATGTCAAACATGAACTTGCACCTCAGCAATATGGGGAGATGGCTTCTTGATGGAAATAGGGACATATACCTACACATGTACATGGGACCCTGGCTGATCATCATGACCTGTCAGTGTTCTAGTTGTTTGACACAAGATGGGAGATCCTTATCAGACAAGGTATCATTATATACAGAATCCCAAGGACCGATTTTATCTCTTTTATTGTGATATCACCAGTATCAGAGATATAAAATGTATGTGATGACCATCAGGCAGTGATATAAAATGTTTGAGATGACCATCAGACAGAGATATTAAATGTGTGAGATGACTATCAGGCAGAGATATAAAATGTATGAGATGACCATATCAGGCAGTGATATAAAATGTTTGTGATGACTATCAGGCAGAGATATAAAATGTTTGAGATGACCATCAGACAGAGATATAAAATGTATGAGATGACTATCAGACAGAGATATAAAATGTATGAGATGACCATCAGGCAGATATATTAAATGTTTGAGATGACCATCAGGCAGTGATATAAAATGTATGAGATGACTATCAGGCAGAGATATAAAATGTGTGAGATGACCATCAGTCAGAGATATTAAATGTATGAGATGACTATCAGACAGAGATATAAAATGTATGTGATGACCATCAGACAGAGATATAAAATGTATGAGATGACTATCAGGCAGTGATATAAAATGTATGTGATGACCATCAGACAGAGATATAAAATGTATGAGATGACTATCAGACAGAGATATAAAATGTGTGAGATGACCATCAGACAGAGATATAAAATGTATGTGATGACCATCAGACAGAGATATAAAATGTATGAGATGACTATCAGACAGAGATATAAAATGTATGAGATGACCATCAGGCAGTGATATAAAATGTATGAGATGACTATCAGACAGAGATATAAAATGTTTGAGATGACTATCAGACAGAGATATAAAATGTATGAGATGACCATCAGACAGAGATATAAAATGTATGAGATGACTATCAGACAGAGATATAAAATGTGTGAGATGACCATCAGACAGAGATATAAAATGTATGAGATGACCATCAGACAGAGATATAAAATGTATGGGATGACTATCAGGCAGAGATATAAAATGTATGGGATGACTATATCAGACAGAGATATAAAATGTATGAGATGACTATCAGGCAGAGATATAAAATGTATGAGATGACTATCAGGCAGAGATATAAAATGTATGGGATGACTATATCAGACAGAGATATAAAATGTATGAGATGACTATCAGACAGAGATATAAAATGTATCAGATGACCATCAGACAGAGATATAAAATGTATGAGATGACTATATCAGACAGAGATATAAAATGTATGAGATGACCTATCAGACAGAGATATAAAATGTATGTGATGACCATCAGGCAGAGATATAAAATGTATGGGATGACTATATCAGACAGAGATATAAAATGTATGAGATGAATATATCAGACAGAGATATAAAATGTATGAGATGAATATATCAGACAGAGATATAAAATGTATGGGATGACTATCAGACAGAGATATAAAATGTATGAGAAGACTATCAGGCAAAGATATAAAATGTATGGGATGACCATCAGGCAGTGATATTGAATTTAAGAGATGATTATCAGGCAGAGATATAAAAGGTATTAGATGATAATCAGGCAGAGATAATTAATGTGTGAGGTATTTTAGCAGAGGCATTGTTATATAAGATGCTGACATAGTTAATAAGCATTTGTGAGGTTTTATTATATTCTTTAGATTGACAGAGACTGAAAATTCTGAATCAAAGTACATGTATATCTATACATATATTTAATCATGAATATATATATATATAGACAATGTGGAAACAGATGTTGAAGATCTTAAAAGATATGTTAGTTACAAGTTTTCAGAATAAGATTAGCTTTAATTTCCTTAATGCAAAGTTGAAAATGAATATGAGCAAATTGTATAAATTACATACATATAATATTAAGCAGCCTTAAACAGATTCCATTGACTGAAAATGAATCTGTGGAAGCCCAGGATAGAGTATGTGTACATGGTGTTGTAGACTGGGTAAACTGATGCCGGAAGTTGTACTTGTTATATAAATGCTGATCTTTATATACACACGGTTTGATTTCAGTTCTAAGGTCAGGAAGGTGGCTGTGAGTTAATTTAACTTGTTGAGATATGCATCAGACAAGACATGTTGATATGTTTCAATTTATATTTAGATGGTTTCCTGGATGTCTGCAACACAAATATTGTAGGTCATGTTATAACACAGGTGTACACAGACGTTTGAAAATTTAGTAACCTTGCTATTTTAACTCCAATTATTTAACTCATGTTATGCCTCATAAAAAGTGCTGAACAATAAATTACATTTATAGATTCCTAAGTAGTTAATAATAAATGTTAAGTGTATGTGGTGCAGGTACAGTCCATGATGTACCTAATTTTCTGTACATACATTTTGTATGTATTTGTATTCATACAGTACACCTACATCACTATAGATATACATAACAAGATTTCATGGTTTAAGGTGTCTAATTAAATAATGATGAAGTTTGGAGATTTAAATGTCATGCCATATCAATGTTTTATCTAATGCATTGTTTAACCATGTTTATTTTAGCATCAAGACTTTATCCTATTAATAACTCTGTTATTGTAAACTTTGCATGTAAAGATGGACTGGAATAGTTTCTGTCCCATCAATTGTTATCACTCTGGAAAAAAACCCAGATGTTCCTAGAAAAATGTTTTTTTTTTTTTAAATTTGCTTCAATAGCTTGTTAAACTAATGGAGGTTGTGCATGAGTTACTGAAACCTGGTACATACGCAGAGAAACCTGGTACATACGCAGAGAAACCTGGTACATACGCAGAGAAACCTGGTACATATGCAGAGAAACCTGGTACATACGCAGACTGCATTACATCTGTAAATCTAGTTACCAACAATAAACTCAAAATATTATACACCTTCACAGGAATTTTACATCTGTATACTTATTTGTTTGCACCTGTATATGATTTCCAATTATAGTGGAATATCAGCCTACCAGTAACTCCCAGTAATGACATGTTATAGAAATGATTTTATATTCAGCAAGATCACAATGATGTCCATTCTGTTATATATTTTAATATAACCGTATAGTACAGTAAAAAGTCGCGTTAAAGTGTGATAATCATGTTAGTACAGGGGTAAGTCATTGAAAGCTTCAGAGAATTTAAATGTCCATTTATAGGCATTCAGTACATTTCTAATCTTCTGGGAAAATTGAATTAGTCATCAAGGTGGGTTTTCTGTCACTGAGTCATACAAGGCACCAAAACTTGGACAATCTACATACATTTAAAAAAAAAAAAGACATCTTGATAAAAAACAGATCTGAGTGGGTGAGGGGGCAGAGGAATTCTAAAATTCATTGATCGACTTGGACAGCTGGGAACTTTGTTGGTACATAGTAGGACGTGTATGTTAGAATACTGTATACTTTGGGCTAAGTTATACCTGTACTAGTTCCTAATGAACTTCTGAAAACCTTATGAAATTTTACCTGGTGAACTTGTGCTAACATTGAAAAGAAAAGTGTTTGAGTCACTGAACGTACGAGTACAGTTGATTGACACAGAGTGTGAACATGTGGGATCACACGTACAGAAATATATACATATATAAAAAAAACCAAAAAAAACACTAATATGTCACTCATCTGAATCCCTAATGTTTGGTTGATTAAAATTTATCTTTTGTATCTAGATCTGCTTTAGTGTGTCCAAACAACTGTCTAGTGTTAAACAGATATTTTAGGGATCACAATTTGTTTCTCTTAGTTTTATTGTGACTCTCTTACAGGAAAAAATATCCTAAGGCTTTGTTTCATTAGCCTCATAGGAAATATTTTTTATAATAAAATTGCTTTTTGTCCAGCATCAGGCATCTGTCCATCCATCCTAAACAATTGCTATTTCTCTTTACAGATCTTTCTCAAATTTCTTATGTAGGTTCCCCTTGGAATTGATCCTTACTTGTCAATGCTCCTTTTAGAGACTTAACAGAAAACAAGATGGCTGGCAGGTGGCCATATTGAATTTTGACTGTTGAAGATCTTCCACAAATTTCAGCTGTAGGTTCCTTGTGGTCATTAGCTGTGCATGTTCTATTTTGAGATTGAACAGAAAACAAGATTGCTGACAGGTGGCCATTTGGAATTTTTACGGATGAAGTTTGTTATTGTTATTTCTCAGA
The DNA here is from genome assembly GCF_902652985.1 of Pecten maximus. Lineage (NCBI taxonomy): Eukaryota > Metazoa > Mollusca > Bivalvia > Pectinida > Pectinidae > Pecten > Pecten maximus. The sequence continues at coordinate 10,363,195 of NC_047016.1, forward strand.
AATTGTTCATTGATCTTATGTAGGTTCCTCATGATCCCTAGTTGTGCATATTGAGTTTCAAAACTGATCAGAAACAAAATGGCCGACACACAGTTTTTAGCTCACCTGGTCCGAAGGACCAAGGTGAGCTTATGCCATACCGTGGCGTCCGTCGTCCATCATCCGTCCGTCCGTCGTCTGTCGTCCGTCGTCCGTCCGTCCGTCAACAGTTGACTTCTTCTTCATAACCACTGATCAGAATTTGACCAAATTTGGTCAGAAGCATCCCTATGGGTAGGGGACTCAAAATTGTACAAATGATGGGGCTGACCCCCCAGGGGCCTGAGGGGCGGGGCCAAAAGGGGTCAATTGGGCTATATTGATATAAACGACTTCTTCTCTGAAACCGAGCAAAGGATATTGCTCCTATTTGTCTGGAAGTATCACTATGGGGTGGGGATTCACAATTGTACAAATGGTGGTGCTGACCCCCAGGGGCCTGAGGGGCGGGGCCAAAAGGGGTCAATTTGGCCATATTGATATAAACGACTTCTTCTCTGAAACCGAGCAAAGGATATTGCTCCTATTTGTCTGGAAGCATCACTATGGGGTGGGGATTCACAATTGTACAAATGGTGGTGCTGACCCCCTAGGGGCCTGAGGGGCGAGGCAAAAATGGGTCAATATAGCTACCATATGGATATAAACGACTTCTTCTCTGGAACCGAGCAAAGGATATCACTCATATTTGCCTGGTAGCATAACTTTGGAGTGGGGATTCAAAATTGTACAAATGGTGGTGCTGACCCCCTAGGGGCCTGAGGGGCGAGGCAAAAATGGGTCAATATAGCTACCATATTGATATAAACGACTTCTTCTCTGGAACCGAGCAAATGATATCACTCATATGTGTCAGTAGCATCACTTTGGGGTGGGGATTCAAAATTGTACAAATGATGGGGCTAACCTCCAGGGGCCGGAAGGGCGGGGCCAAATGTGGTCATTTGGGCTATATTGATATAAACAACTTCTTCTCTGAAACCGAACAAACGATATTGCTCATATTTGCCTGGTAGCAACACTATGGGGTGGGGATTCAAAATTGTACAAATGGTGTGGCTGACCCCCGGGGGGCCTGAGGGGCGGGGCCAAGAGGGGTCAATTTGGCTGTATTGATATAAACGACTTCTTCTCTGAAACCGAGCAAAGGATATTGCTCCTATTTGCCTGGAAGCAATCACTATGGGGTGGGGATTCAAAATTGTACAAATGGTGGTGCTGACTCCCTAGGGGCCTGAGAGGCGGGGCAAAAATGGGTCAATAAAGCTATATTGATATTAACGACTTCTTCTCTGAAACTAAGCAATGGATATCACTCATATTTGCCTGGTAGCAACCCCCTAGGGTAGGGATTCAAAATTGTACAAATGACAGGGCTGACCCCAGGGGACCTAAGAGGCGGGGCCAAAAGGGGTTATTTTGGCAAAATTGATATAAACAACTTTTTCTCTGAAAATAAGCAATGGATATCTTTAATATTTGACTGGTAGCATTCACTTTGGTTAAGGATTCAAAATTGTACAAATGATGGGGCCGACCCCCTGGAGGCTGAGGGGCTGGGCCAAAAGGGGTCAATTTGGCTAAATTGATATGAACAACTTCTCTGAAACAGCCCATATTTGACTATTAGCATCCTATTGGGGTAGGGATTCAAAATTGTATAAAGGAAGGAGCTGACTCCCAGGGGGCAGAGGGCAGGGCCAAAAGGGGCCAATTGGTCTAAACAAAATCTTCTCTGAAACTAAGCAATGGATATCACTCACATTTGTGTGGTAGCATCCTTATGGGGTCGCGCCAAAAGTCAATTTCATTTCATGGATTAATGTACCTTTTGGCATTTTTAGTATTAAAATAAAACCAATGTACATGTACCCATATAAAATGCTTATGATATATGTTGACATAGCAATACCAGCAACAAATATACTTAAGCATCATTCTTGTTTCATATCTCATGAAACCAGGTGAGCGATACAGGCCCTCTGGGCCTCTTGTTATACTCCCGACGAAAGACGGGACTTATTATGTTATCATGTTGGCGTTCGGGCGGGCACATATGGTGTCCGGACCATAACTCCAATACTACTTGACCCAGGCTCTCCATACTTGACACAAATATACATCTTGATGAGCCGGAGTGTCGCATACCAAAATCATGCCCCTTACCCCCGTATTTGCGGAGTTATTCCCCTTTGATGATTTTACTTCGGGCACATTTGGTGTCCGGACCATAACTCCAATACTACTTGACCCAGGCTCTCCATACTTGACACAAATATACATCTTGATGAGCCGGAGTGTCGCATACCAAAATCATGCCCCTTACCTCCTGTATTTGCGGAGTAATTTCCCTTTGATGATTTTACTTGTCCAGACCATAACTCCAATACTACTCGACCCAGGCTCTCCATACTTGACACAAATATACATCTTGATGAGCCGCAGTGTCGCATACCAAATCATGCCCCTTACCCCCCGTATTTGCGGAGTTATTCCCCTTTGATGATTTTGTAATTGCTCACCATTCACTTAATGGTATTAGGAGGCTGATTCTTTGCAAAGAGGTTCTTTTAATGTATGTATTCTGTAAATAAACATGTGAACTAATTTTTGTGTTGTTGTGTCTAAACCAAGGTTTCCCATGTATTTGCAACATATATACATCCCATCATTTAAAGTTGCCCTTCGGTTTTGACTACACACCATTATGTGTATCAATATCTCCTTCCAACTTTCCAACAATGATACTTCATTTTAAAGCATTAGAACCTGTGAAACTACCCCCTTCCAAGTGTCAAATATTGCGGCGGGCATATGTTGTGGCCCTCCAACGGGCCCTTGTTTGACAGCTATTTCTAAGAAAGATCTTCATGGATCTCTCTCAAATTTCACATATGTTCCCCTTTGTCTTCAGTGGTGCATGATCCATTTCTAGACTTATTGGAAAATAATTGGCCAATAGACACTCATTATAAATTTTGACAGTTGAAGTTTATTATAAATATTTCTTAGAAAGTCCTTGATGGATTTTTCTTGAATTTTGTTTAGATTCAGCTTGTATTAATTGAAGTTTGTTAACCCTATATTTTGTAAAGAGTGAATGATGGATCATTCACTTTTTATTTTTACCATTTAAAGAAATTTTCTCCAATGCTTCTGTCATGTTTATTTTTGTCTGTCTGTGTGTGTGTGTGTGCGTTCTCTGTGTGATGGTGTGTCCGAGTATGCGTCTGTCTGTGTGTGTGTGTGTGTGTCTGTTTTGTCTTGTGTGATGGTGTGTCTATGTGTGTGTCTGTCGGTGTCTATGTGTGTGTGTGTGTGTGTGTGTATGTCTGTGTAATGGTGCGTCTGTCTGTGTCTATCTGTCTGTCTTGTCTGTGTGATGGTATGTCTGTCTGCTTCTTTCTCACTCTGTATAAATTTAGGTTAGGTTATGTATGTGTGTTAATATGTAAATGATGTAAGTAGATGTGAGGCTTGTGGTTCAAGCTTAAAATAATCGTGATGAAGATGATGTTTTTTGTGTGATGATAAGGATGATGATGTTTTATTGTGATGAAAAAAATGATAATAATTTAAGTATGGATGATGATATCATGATAGAAGATGATGATGATTAAGTGTGATTCTTTTGATGATGATGATGATGATGATGAGTGGATGGTGATGAGGGTGATGATGATGATGGTGATGAACAGATGATGATGAGGAGGAGTAGGATGATGATGATGATGATGCTGATATGATGATGATGATGTTTGATTATGTATGATGATGATGATGATGATGATGATGATGATGATGATGATGATGATGATGATGATGATGTTATTGAATCATGAGTAAGGACTATAGTTACTGTGGGTGTAAGTGTGAGAATGTGTGTGCATATATGTTTCAAATGTTTTGTATTTATGAAAAAAATCTTGAAAAATAAAAAAAAATAAAAAAAAAAAAAAACAATTATGTAAGGGCTGAAAAAAAAAGAAAAAAAAGATAAGAATTATGTATAGGCTGGGATTGTAATAGCCAGCAATCTTCATGGTTTTACTCCATTCGTACTCACAAATGTTTACTCTTCACCACATTTCAGTTTATTTTTTTTAAATAAGTATTAGTTTTTTATCACAATGTGTAAACTTTGGATGTTTTTAAAAATAAAATAGTAACACATATATATAGCTGTATGGAGTTATATCTGTGCATAAGAGCAGGAAGTAGTTGGTATCTATTGTAAATGGTTTGAAAGGTCACAACCTATTGCAATAACAGGATTTGATACAAATTAAAAAAAACAGTTCAGGAAATATTTCCTTCATTGTGTGTACATATGTACATATATAAGGAAATGCTGCCTGCTAGATAAGGATGGCATGTTTTGTTTTTGTTCCTTAATGGCAATTAAACAATTGTAACAGCTGAAACTTTTGTTTCTTTTTAATTTTCAAATTGAGATATAATTAAATCATCTGACTAATATGATTACCTAATGTAATGTACACAGCATGATTTACATATGTTTAAAGAAAGACAACTCCAGTAAGCTTATGATCACACCAGCTAGCTGATATCAAGGGAGACCATTCTTGCATGCCTAGTTCAGTTTTGTTGGTTTACAGGTTTGAAGAAAATTTAATCAACTTGCTTTTAATATGTTACATTTTACTTCTGTAGTTAGATATGTTTATTTCTAAATATGTATACACTGTGTATGATTATGATTTTCTGTAGAATACTTTTTTGTGTCGATCTATCATTTAATAATTCCTTGTTTTCTACAGAGAAAGCATCTGGTTCTAAGATGCTGAAGAAGGCCAAGTCGTTTCGTGATGACGTGAAAGGACTGATCAAGCGACGGCCATCCTCTTCAGCTCATGACAACTCGACCTCAAGTTTCAGCCAGCGCATCAAACCTCGCCCCATCCGAGGGAACAGCTTGGGCGACACGGCCAGGTTTGACGTACCTGAGAAACCAGAAGTAAGTGCCTTCTTATATCGGGCCACGGTGGCCGAGTGGTTAAGGTGTCCCAACACTTTATCACTAGCCCTCCACCTCTGGGTTGCGAGTTCGAAACCTATGTGGGGCAGTTGCCAGGTACTGACCGTAGGCCGGTGGTTTTTCTCCGGGTACTCCGGCTTTCCTCCACCTCCAAAACCTGGCACATCCTTAAATGACCCTGGCTATTAATAGGACGTTAAACAAAAACAAACCAAATCTTATATCAAATACAATAAAGCACAATCATATAGGGTGAAAAAAAAATAGCTCCATATATTTCCACTGAGAAGCAAAATTTACAAAGTATATTCATAATATAGAAGTTGAAATATAAGAATATTGTCCGTCCGTCAGTCCGTCCGCTCAGTTTTCCACACTTTTCTCAGCCATGCTTCAAGTTATGTTGGTGAAAGTTGGTATGTAACTTCAGTATGAGTACCTACAGATAATGTTCGAGTTTCAGGGTTTTTGGGTCAAGGTCATTGTTACTATTTTTAGTATAGGTACATGTATTGCTATAGCAGTACCCAGATCGTTTTTGTTTGTAATTTTTGCCTGGAAAATATTTCCCATATTGTAAAGCTCGCTTTGCATCATTCACCCTCTAAGAAATTTTGAACAATTTGATTGAATTTGAAGTGCTACTATTGTTTTCTGGCCTTTGTTGAATATGGGCTATGACCGAAAATGAAAACTGAATGGTTCAGAAGGTAATTGTTCAATATTCTCTACATACACCAAATTACTTGCTGATTCATTAAGGCAAGAAAAATATTATTAAGATGCAGGGATTCTGACTGTTAAATACTTTTTTGTTTTCATCTAGACAAATATCTGTACCTTTCACACAATTCTGTATAATGATTAGGTTTTACTATATTTTTTAAAAGGCAAGGGAGATAACTCACAATAATCACAAATTTATTGTACAGTGCATATGATGGATGTTTTTATAAGCCCACCATCATCTGAAGAAGGGCTTTTCAATTCACCCAGGGTCTGTGGTCTGTCTGTCTGTCCATCAGACTATCCATAAACAATCCTTGTTATGGCTATTTCATGAAAAGTACTGAAGGGATATTCCTCAAACTTCATATGTAGGTTCCCTTTGGTCCCTAGTTGTGCCAATTCAATTTAGCTTTTGATCAGAAAAGCAAAATGGCTGATAGGCTGCCATCCCAGATTTTGAGAATAAAAGATTTTTACTGAAAAGGTAGGAAGTTGTGGGGATAGTAGTGTAAAAGGTGGATGGAAAAAAAGGGGTTTTGTTTTTAAAAATTTTTTCCCTTTTGGAAAATTTTTTTTCCATTTGTACCTTTCCCAAAATTCTTTAAAGTTTTACAAAAAGGGCAAAGGGTGAATACTATCCAAATTTGAACTAATGATTTTAAAAAAATTGGGTTTAAAAGGTTTGTGGGATCGTTAAAATTTTGGGTTTCTTGAAAAACTGGTTTCCCCAAATTTAAAGTGGAATTTGGGATATAAAAAGTGAGGAAGTGGGGATACCCCTATTGGAAAAGATTTTCAAAGGTTGGGGGCGTTAGGAATATTAAAATGGGTTTCGGGGAAGTATGAAAGGTTTTAAATGTGGTTGGGGTTAGTGTACAGTGGATTTTGTGGAGTAAAAGGGGGGAAGTTGTGATAGAGTAAAAGGTAAAGTTGTTTATGTTAAAGGTGGAGTTTGTGGGGAATAGTATTTGTAAAAGGTGGGATTGTGGGATAGTATGTAAAAGGGGTTGGGAATGGGGGAATGAGTGTAAAGGTGGATGTTGTGGGAATAGTTAAAAGGTGGGATGTTTTTGGGGATATAGTAATTTAAAAAATTTGAGTTTGGGGGTGAAGTAGTAAAGGTGGGGATGTTGTGGGATGTAGTATTAAAACGGGGGAGTTGTGGGATAATAGTAGGGAAAAAGGTGGGAAGTTGTTGGGATAGTGTGTAAAAGGGGAAATGTGTGGGGATAGTAGAAAAGTGGGAGTTGTGGGGTTTGTAGTGTAAGGTGGATGTTGTGGGGAGTAGGAAGTATTTGTAAAAAAAAGGGGTGTTGTGGGGAAGTAGTTAAAGGTGGGATGTTGTGGGGATCGTTATAAAAGTGGATGTTGTGGGGATTAGTTTTAAAAAGGTGGGGAGTTGTGGGGGATAGTTAGTGTAAAGGTGGATTTTTTTGGGAGTAGTAGTTGGTAAAAGGTTGGGATGTTGTGGGGATAGTAGTGTTAAAAGGTGAATTTTGTGGGGATAGTAGTGTAAAGGTGGGATGTTGGGGGAGTAGTGTAAAGGTGGGAGTTGTGGGGATAGTAGTGTAAAAGTTGGGATTTTGTGGGGATAGTAGTGTGTAAAGGTGGGTGTTGTGGGGATAGTAGTGAAAAAGGTGGATGTTGTGGGGATAGTGTTTAAAAGGTGGGGATGTTGGTGGGGTAGAGTGTAAAGGTGGGATGTTGTCGGGGAAGTAGTGGTAAAGGTGGGTTGTGGAGTAGTTAAAGGTGGGATTTGGGGAAGTAGTTAAAAGGTGGGATGTTGTGGGGATAGTAGTGTAAAAGGTGGTGTTGGGGGTGGAAAAGGGGTTTTGGTAGTGTAAAAGGTGGGAAAGTTGTGGGGTAGTAGTATGAAAAGGTGGGATGTGGTAGTGTGTATGGAGGTGGGAAGTAGGTAAAAGGTGGGATGTTGTGGGGAAATAGTAGTTAAAAGGTGGGATGTTGTTGGGGGGTGAAAAAGGTGGAAGTGGGGGATATGTGAAAGGTGAGTGTGGGGTGTTGGGGTTTTAGTAGTGTAAAAGGTGGGAATTTGTGGGGATAGTAGTGTAAAGGTGGGAAATGTTTGGGGATAGTAGTGTAAAAGGTGGGATGTTTTGGGGATGTATTTGTAAAGGTGGGGATGTTGGGGGGAAATAGTAGTTAAAAGGTGGGATGTTGTGGGGGAAGTAGGGAAAGGGGGATGTTGTGGGGATTTTAGTTAAAAGGGGGTTGGGGAGTAGTATGAAAGGGAGATATTTTGTGGGGGTTTAAAAGTGAGAGTTGTGGGGATAGTAGTTAAAGGTGGATTTGTGGGGATAGTAGTGTAAAGGGGATGTTGTGGGGATAGTAGTGTAAAGGTGGGAAGTTGTGGGGATAGTAGTGTAAGTGGGGATAGTAGTGTAAAAGGTGGGATGTTGTGGGGAGTAGTGTAAAAGGTGGGATGTTGTGGGGATAGTAGTGTAAAAGGTGGGATGTTTGTGGGGATAGTTAGTTAAAGGTGGGATGTTGTGGGGATAGTAGTGTACAGCGTGGGATGTTGTGGGGAGTAGTGTAAAGGTGGATGTTGTGGATGTTGTGGGGATAGTAGTGTAAAGGGTGGGATGTTGTGGGGATAGTAGTATAAAAGGTGGGATGTTGTGGGGATAGTAGTGTAAAAGGTGGGATGTTGTGGGGATAGTAGTATAAAAGGTGGGATGTTGTGGGGATAGTAGTGTAAAGGTGAGATGTTGTGGGGAGTAGTGTAAAGGTGGGATGTTGTGGGGATAGTAGTATAAAAGGTGAGATGTTGTAGGGATAGTAGTGTAAAGGTGGGATGTTGTGGGGGAGGAGTGTAAAAGGTGGGATGTTGTGGGGATAGTAGTGTAAAGGTGGGATGTTGTGGGGATAGTAGTGTAAAAGGTGGGATGTTGTGGGGATAGTAGTGTAAAGGTGAGATGTTGTCAGGATAGTAGTGTAAAGGTGGGATGTTGTGGGGAGTAGTATAAAAGGTGAGATGTTGTGGGGATAGTAGTATAAAAGGTGGGATGTTGTGGGGATAGTAGTATAAAAGGTGGGATGTTGTGGGGATAGTAGTGTAAAAGGTGGGATGTTGTGGGGAGTAGTATAAAAGGTGGGATGTTGTTGGGAGTAGTGTAAAAGGTGGGGAAGTTGTGGATAGTAGTGTAAAGGTGGGATGTTGTGGGGATAGTAGTGTAAAAGGTGGGAAGTTGTGGGGATAGTAGTGTAAAGGTGGGATGTTGTGGGGATAGTAGTGTAAAAGGTGGGAAGTTGTGGGGATAGTAGTGTAAAGGTGAGATGTTGTGGGGAGTAGTGTAAAAGGTGGGATGTTGTGGGATAGTAGTGTAAAGGTGAGATGTTGTGGGGATAGTAGTGTAAAGGTGGGATGTTGTGGGGAGTAGTGTAAAAGGTGGGATGTTGTGGGGATAGTAGTGTAAAAGGTGGGATGTTGTTGGGATAGTAGTGTAAAAGGTGGGATGTTGTGGGGATAGTAGTGTAAAAGGTGGGATGTTGTGGGGATAGTAGTGTAAAAGGTGGGATGTTGTGGGGATAGTAGTGTAAAGGTGAGATGTTGTCAGGATAGTAGTGTAAAGGTGGGATGTTGTGGGGAGTAGTATAAAAGGTGAGATGTTGTGGGGATAGTAGTATAAAAGGTGGGATGTTGTGGGGATAGTAGTATAAAAGGTGGGATGTTGTGGGGATAGTAGTGTAAAGGTGGGATGTTGTCAGGACAGTAGTGTAAAAGGTGCAAAGTTGTGGGGAGTAGTATGAAAGGTGGGAAGTTGTGGGGAGTAGTGTAAAAGGTGAGATGTTGTGGGGATAGTAGTGTAAAAGGTGAGATGTTGTGGGGATAGTAGTGTAAAAGGTGGGATGTTGTGGGGATAGTAGTGTAAAAGGTGAGATGTTGTGGGGATAGTAGTGTAAAGGTGGGATGTTGTGGGGAGTAGTATAAAAGGTGGGATGTTGTTGGGAGTAGTGTAAAAGGTGGGAAGTTGTGGATAGTAGTGTAAAGGTGGGATGTTGTGGGGATAGTAGTGTAAAGGTGGGAAGTTGTGGGGATAGTAGTATAAAAGGTGGGATGTTTTGGGAATAGTAGTGTAAAAGGTGGGAAGTTGTGGGGATAGTAGTGTAAAAGGTGAGATGTTGTGGGGAGTAGTGTAAAAGGTGGGATGTTGTGGGGATAGTAGTGTAAATGTGAGATGTTGTCGGGATAGTAGTGTAAAAGGTGGGATGTTGTGGGGATAGTAGTATAAAAGGTGGGATATTGTGGGGATAGTAGTGTAAAAGGTGGGAAGTTGTGGGGAGTAGTGTAAAAGGTGGGATGTTGTTGGGAGTAGTGTAAAAGGTGGGATGTTGTGGGGAGTAGTATAAAAGGTGGGAAGTTGTGGGGAGTAGTATAAAAGGTGGGATGTTGTGGGGATAGTAGTGTAAAAGGTGGGAAGTTGTGGATAGTAGTGTAAAGGTGGGATGTTGTGGGGATAGTAGTGTAAAGGTGGGATGTTGTGGGGATAGTAGTGTAAAGGTGGGATGTTGTGGGGAGTAGTGTAAAAGGTGGGATGTTGTGGGGAGTAGTATAAAAGGTGAGATGTTGTGGGGAAAGTAGTGTAAAGGTGGGAAGTTTTGGGGAGTAGTATAAAAGGTGGGATGTTGTGGGGATAGTAGTGTAAAAGGTGGGATGTTGTGGGGATAGTAGTGTAAAGGTGGGAAGTTGTGGGGATAGTAGTGTAAAGGTGGGATGTTGTGGGGAGTAGTGTAAAGGTGGGATGTTGTGGGGATAGTAGTGTAAAAGGTGGGATGTTGTAGGGATAGTAGTGTAAAAGGTGGGGATGTTGTTGGAATAGTAGTGTAAAAGGTGGGATGTTGTGGGGATAGTAGTGTAAAGGTGAGATGTTGTGGGGATAGTAGTGTAAAAGGTGGGTAGTTGTGAGGAGTAGTGTAAAGGTGGGAAGTTGTGGGGATAGTAGTGTAAAAGGTGGGAAGTTGTGGGGATAGTAGTGTAAAGGTGAGATGTTGTGGGGATAGTAGTGTAAAGGTGGGATGTTGTGGGGATAGTAGTGTAAAAGGTGGGATGTTGTGGGGATAGTAGTGTAAAAGGTGAGATGTTGTGGGGAGTAGTGTAAAAGGTGGGATGTTGTAGGGATAGTAGTGTAAAAGGTGGGATGTTGTAGGGATAGTAGTGTTAAAGGTGGGATGTTGTGGGGATAGTAGTGTAAAGGTGGGAAGTTGTGGGGGAGAGTAGTGTAAAAGGTGGGAAGTTGTGGGGATAGTAGTGTAAAGGTGAGATGTTGTGGGGAGTAGTGGTAAAGGTGGGATGTTGTGGGGATAGTAGTGTAAAAGGTGGGATGTTGTGGGGAGTAGTGTAAAGGTGAGATGTTGTGGGGAGTAGTGTAAAAGGTGGGATGTTGTGGGGATAGTAGTGTAAAGGTGGGATGTTGTGGGGATAGTAGTGTGAAGGTGAGATGTTGTGGGGATAGTAGTATAAAAGGTGGGAGTTGTGGGGATAGTAGTGTAAAAGGTGAGATGTTGTGGGGATAGTAGTGTAAAAGGTGGGATGTTGTGGGGATAGTAGTGTAAAGGTGGGATGTTGTGGGGAGTAGTGTAAAAGGTGGGATGTTGTGGGGATAGTAGTGTAAAAGGTGGGATGTTGTGGGGATAGTAGTATAAAAGGTGAGATGTTGTGGGGAGTAGTATAAAAGGTGGGATGTTGTGGGGATAGTAGTATAAAAGGTGGGATGTTGTGTGGAGTAGTGTAAAAGATGGGATGTTGTGGGGATAGAAGTGTAATGGTGGGATGTTGTGGGGATAGTAGTATAAAAGGTGGGATGTTGTGGGGAGTAGTGTAAAAGGTGAGATGTTGTGGGGAGTAGTGTAAAAGGTGGGATGTTGTGGGGAGAGTAGTGTAAAAGGTGGGATGTTGTTGGGATAGTAGTATAAAAGGTGGGATGTTGTGGGGATAGTAGTGTAAAAGGTGGGATGTTGTGGGGATAGTAGTGTAAAAGGTGAGATGTTGTGGGGATAGTAGTGTAAAAGGTGGGATGTTGTGGGGATAGTAGTGTAAAAGGTGGGATGTTGTGGGGATAGTAGTGTAAAAGGTGAGATGTTGTGGGGAGTAGTGTAAAAGGTGGGATGTTGTAGGGATAGTAGTGTAAAAGGTGGGATGTTGTTGGGATAGTAGTGTAAAAGGTGGGATGTTGTGGGGAGTAGTGTAAAAGGTGGGATGTTGTGGGGATAGTAGTGTAAAAGGTGGGAAGTTGTGGGGATAGTAGTGTAAAAGGTGGGATGTTGTGGGGATAGTAGTGTAAAAGGTGGGATGTTGTGGGGATAGTAGTGTAAAAGGTGGGAAGTTGTGGGGAGTAGTGTAAAAGGTGGGAAGTTGTGGGGATAGTAGTGTAAAGGTGAGATGTTGTGGGGATAGTAGTGTAAAAGGTGAGATGTTGTGGGGAGTAGTGTAAAGGTGGGATGTTGTGGGGATAGTAGTGTAAAGGTGAGATGTTGTGGGGATAGTAGTGTAAAGGTGAGATGTTGTGGGGATAGTAGTGTAAAAGGTTGAGATTGGATGTGTGGGGAGTAGTGTAAAGGTGGGATGTTGTGGGGATAGTAGTATAAAAGGTGAGATGTTGTGGGGATAGTAGTGTAAAGGTGGGATGTTGTCGGGATAGTAGTATAAAAGGTGGGATTTTATGGGGATAGTAGTGTAAAAGGTGAGATGTTGTGGGGAGTAGTGTAAAAGGTGGGATGTTGTGGGGATAGTAGTATAAAAGGTGAGATGTTGTGGGGATAGTAGTGTAAAAGGTGAGATGTTGTGGGGATAGTAGTATAAAAGGTGAGATGTTGTGGGGATAGTAGTATAAAAGGTGGGATGTTGTGGGGAGTAGTATAAAAGGTGAGATGTTGTGGGGATAGTAGTGTAAAGGTGAGATGTTGTGGGATAGTAGTATAAAGGTGGGATGTTGTGGGGATAGTAGTGTAAAAGGTGAGATGTTGTGGGGATAGTAGTATAAAAGGTGAGATGTTGTGGGGATAGTAGTATAAAAGGTGGGATGTTGTGGGGATAGTAGTGTAAAGGTGAGATGTTGTCGGGATAGTAGTGTAAAAGGTGGGATATTGTGGGGAGTAGTATAAAGATGGGATGTTGTCGGGATAGTAGTGTAAAAGGTGAGATGTTGTGGGGAGTAGTGTAAAAGGTGGGATGTTGTGGGGATAGTAGTATAAAAGGTGAGATGTTGTGGGGATAGAAGTGTAATGGTGGGATGTTGTGGGGATAGTAGTATAAAAGGTGGGATGTTGTGGGGAGTAGTGTAAAAGGTGAGATGTTGTGGGGAGTAGTGTAAAGGTGGGATGTTGTGGGGAGTAGTGTAAAAGGTGGGATGTTGTTGGGATAGTAGTATAAAAGGTGGGATGTTGTGGGGATAGTAGTGTAAAAGGTGGGATGTTGTGGGGATAGTAGTGTAAAAGGTGAGATGTTGTGGGGATAGTAGTGTAAAAGGTGGGATGTTGTGGGGATAGTAGTGTAAAGGTGGGATGTTGTGGGGATAGTAGTGTAAAAGGTGAGATGTTGTGGGGAGTAGTGTAAAAGGTGGGATGTTGTAGGGATAGTAGTGTAAAAGGTGGGATGTTGTTGGGGATAGTAGTGTAAAAGGTGGGATGTTGTGGGGAGTAGTGTAAAAGGTGGGATGTTGTGGGGGGATAGTAGTGTAAAAGGTGGGATGTTGTGGGGAGTAGTGTAAAAGGTGGGATGTTGTGGGGATAGTAGTGTAAAGGTGGGATGTTGTGGGATAGTAGTGTAAAAGGTGGGAAGTTGTGGGGAGTAGTGTAAAAGGTGGGAAGTTGTGGGGATAGTAGTGTAAAGGTGAGATGTTGTGGGGATAGTAGTGTAAAAGGTGAGATGTTGTGGGGAGTAGTGTAAAGGTGGGATGTTGTGGGGATAGTAGTGTAAAGGTGAGATGTTGTGGGGATAGTAGTGTAAAGGTGAGATGTTGTGGGGATAGTAGTGTAAAAGGTGAGATGTTGTGGGGAGTAGTGTAAAGGTGGGATGTTGTGGGGATAGTAGTATAAAAGGTGAGATGTTGTGGGGATAGTAGTGTAAAGGTGGGATGTTGTCGGGATAGTAGTATAAAAGGTGGGATTTTATGGGGATAGTAGTGTAAAAGGTGAGATGTGTGGGGAGGAGTAGTGTAAAAGGTGGGATGTTGTGGGGATAGTAGTATAAAAGGTGAGATGTTTGTGGGGATAGTAGTGTAAAAGGTGAGATGTTGTGGGGCATAGTCGTATAAAGGTGAGATGTTGTGGGGATAGTAGTATAAAAGGTGGGATGTTGTGGGGAGTAGTATAAAAGGTGAGATGTTGTGGGGATAGTAGTGTAAAAGGTGAGATGTTGTGGGGATAGTAGTATAAAAGGTGGGATGTTGTGGGGATGATAGTAGTTGTAAAGGTGAGATGTTGTGGGGATAGTAGTATAAAAGGTGGGATGTTGTGGGGATAGTAGTATAAAAGGTGGGATGTTGTGGGGATAGTAGTGTAAAGGTGAGATGTTGTCGGGATAGTAGTGTAAAAGGTGGGATATTGTGGGGAGTAGTATAAAAGATGGGATGTTGTCGGGATAGTAGTGTAAAAGGTGAGATGTTGTGGGGAGTAGTGTAAAAGGTGGGATGTTGTGGGGATAGTAGTATAAAAGGTGAGATGTTGTGGGGATAGTAGTGTAAAAGGTGGGATGTTGTGGGGATAGTAGTGTAAAAGGTGGGATGTTGTGGGGATAGTAGTGTAAAAGGTGGGATGTTGTCGGGATAGTAGTGTAAAAGGTGGGATGTTGTTGGGATAGTAGTATAAAAGGTGGGATGTTGTGGGGATAGTAGTGTAAAGGTGAGATGTTGTAGGGATAGTAGTATAAAAGATGGGATGTTGTGGGGATAGTAGTGTAAAAGGTGGGAAGTTGTGGGGAGTAGTGTAAAAGGTGGGATGTTGTGGGGATAGTAGTGTAAAGGTGGGATGTTGTGGGGATAGTAGTGTAAAAGGTGGGATGTTGTGGGGATAGTAGTGTAAAGGTGAGATGTTGTGGGGATAGTAGTATAAAGGTGGGATGTTGTGGGGAGTAGTGTAAAAGGTGGGATGTTATGGGGATAGTAGTGTAAAGGTGGGATGTTGTAGGGATAGTAGAGTAAAGGTGAGATGTTGTAGGGATAGTAGTGTAAAGGTGGGATGTTGTGGGGATAGTAGTGTAAAAGGTGGGAAGTTGTGGGGATAGTAGTGTAAAGGTGGGATGTTGTCGGGATAGTAGTGTAAAGGTGGGATGTTGCGGGGATAGTAGTGTAAAAGGTGGGATGTTGTGGGGATAGTAGTGTAAAAGGTGGGAAGTTGTGGGGATAGTAGTGTAAAAGGTGGGAAGTTGTGGGGATAGTAGTGTAAAGGTGGGATGTTGTCGGGATAGTAGTGTAAAGGTGGGATGTTGTGGGGATAGTAGTGTAAAAGGTGGGATGTTGTGGGGATAGTAGAGTAAAAGGTGGGAAGTTGTGGGGATAGTAGTGTAAAAGGTGGGAAGTTGTGGGGATAGTAGTGTAAAAGGTGGGATGTTGTGGGGAGTAGTGTAAAAGAAGTAGATCACTTTTGCGTCATGTTAGATAATGTCTCTGGTCATTCAGCTGATAGAGCATGTTTTTTTTAGCACAATGAGCCAGAGACTTGGGTTGGAATCCTGTCAGATGGCTTAATAGAAATGTGTCCTGTCTATAAATATAAACATTCTAGGTAGGCATTGTTAAACTGCAACATATCATTTTTTTTAGGACATCAGTTTGACAATGTGAAATGGCCCATGAATTTCAAAGCACATAAATCACAATTTTCATACCAGTCTAGACAATTTGTCAATTATTCCCTACTATGTGTTAATAGCAACACATACATATTTAAAAGGTTGGTCAGTTTACTATTATAAACTGATATTTCAGGAAACTCAGACATTATGTCCTGTGATCATCAATTATTATATAGGAACTGTAATGTACATTATATATATATATATAGATCAGATATTCTAGATTAACTTATTTCTATTTGTTATAATTTGTTTGATCTAATCAATTCCTTCCGCAGCACAGCATGTTATGTGATTGATTTTTGATAAGTACACATGTTTCATATTACTGGCCAATAAGGAATGGACACTCAAAGTGACTCATTCCCATTTTGCCATTTTCTAGGATTGACACATGGGGTTGTCATATGTAGACAGTGCTGGACTGGTCAATAGTGTCTGTACTGTCAATGCTGTGTTTAGTCAGGACAGCTCCTCTCTCTTGTCTCTACAGGGACGCAGTGCTGTGTTTAGTCAGGGATTAAAGAACAGAGCTTTATTGAACTCCTCTGTCTCGTCTCTGTACCGGACACAGTGCTGTACGTGTTTAGTCAGGATTTATAAGAGCAGAGCTTTATTGAAACAACTCCTCTCTATTTCGCCTCTGAACAGGGACGCAATGCTGTGTTTTAGTCAGGGGTTTAAAAGAGAAGAACTCCTCTCTCTTGTCTCTGTACAGAGACACAATGCTGTGTTTAGTCAGGGTTTATTAGCTCACCCACCCGAAGGTTTAAAGGGCTACCAAGTTTGTTCAAATGTATAACCTTGACCTTCATTCAAGCTCACATGGGTCAAATATGCTAAAATCTTCAAACAACTTCTAAATGACCAAGAGGCACATGGAGGGACTTGATATTAGGCCTGTAGCATGCTGGGGTGAAGGGCTACCAAGTTTGTTCAAATAAAGGACTTTGACCTTCATTCAAGGTCACATGGGTCAAATACTTTATAGGCTAAAACCTTTAAACAACTTCTTCTCTATAACTGAAAGGCCCAGAGACTTGATATTGGGCCTATACCATGCTGGGTTAAAAGTCTACCAAGTGTGTTCAAATAAATGACATTGACCTTCATTCAAGGTCACATGGGTCAAAAAGGGTCAAATCTTCAAACGAGTTCTTATGAATAATCAAGAGGTCCAGGGACTTGATAGTAGGCCTAGGCCTGTAGCATGCTGGTTTAAAGGGCTACCAGGTTTGTTCCAATGAATGACCTTGACTTTCATTCAAGGTCACATGGGTCAAATATGCTAAATCTTTAAACAACTTCTTCTCAATAACAAAGAGGCCTAGAGATTCAAAGACCTGTTATTAGACGGATAGTTTGCTGGAATGAAGGACAAACAATTTATTGACACGAATATATGCAGAAATGACCTAGATAAACTTCAAAGTTGCTGTAGAGTCAGGTGAGCGATACAGGCCCGTTGGGCCTCTTGTAAGAGTATAGCTTTTGGGGGGAGGGAGGGGGGCTTGTATGTATGTAATGCCCAAGTTTGTCAGGGCTCTAGTGGCTTCAGTCCTTTAGGGATTTGATCAAAACTTCACAAATCGATAAAGGACCAAAATATCTTGAAAAAGTGTGAGTTTCAGGGTCTTTGGGTCAGGGTCACTGATACTTTTTTTAGAGGGGGCAGGTAAGAGACAAGCAATACTCAGTATGCTTGTTGAAACATATCTGTAACAGTGATCATCTTTCTTTGATCAGGTAAAGCTGCTTTGATTTGTCTGTCAGTTGACCTGGTAAAATTAGGTCATTGTGACATATGCATGTTGTATGCATAGATCAGTTGCTTCTGCATTAGAGTTCACCTTTCTATGACCTGTTAGTCCAATATTCCAATGAATATTAACTATACCAATGTTACATTGATTTATATATGTAATTTCTCTAAGCTGCAGAATACTATTTTCGGGTGTATATCCATGAGAAGATCTATAAGCTTGACCAACAGGACTTTCCATTATATGTAACGATTCTATTACAGGTGATATTAGAATACTAGTAGAAAGCTCAGAAATAAAATCTAAATCTTGTCATCAGAAATCTGTAATAAGCCACTAGACGAAAATAGATGGTTGTATTATGTTTCAAGGCAGACCTATAAACCTGTCAGAGTAATACTAGAAGGGTTTATCCCTGCGGACTGATATTACTCATGCCATTGTTTAGGGTAATTATTGGTGAGTGCCTCAATCAGACAGAGGTTTGTAATTCAAGATCAATATGTTCATAAGCAAACGTTTACAAGGCTCTGATCAATAGCAAGGATTTGTGTACCATTATGTACCAGCTGCAATGCCTTCCATCGGAAATGAGACAGAGATATGGAGCACAAACAATCCAGGAACCGGGGAAACAATGGACTGAAATAACAGTAAAAAATATGCAATGCTGAACGGTTTGTTCAGTCTATAAAAACAGACAATATTTTTTAATGTTTGGTTGAATGAAGAACCATCATGCTTCCCTTTATATATCTCACATATTATACTTCGACCATTGAATAATACAATATATATATATAAAAAAAAATAACAAAAACAGAACAATCAAAGGAAGAGTTGTTTTAGATAACTCTTTGAATATAAAATGTTCTCGCCGGTGGTCAACCCAGTCCAGTTCCTCTACATTCTTCCCTCTTTCAACAAAGTCTTTGACCCTGAAGACATGCATGACTCTATATACCACCTTCCATCTATGTTTAGTTCAGCACCAAATTAACAGGAGAGGAAAATGACCAGACCGGGACTCAAACCTGGGACCTCCAAACTCTAGTTTATGCTCTAATCATTTACCTGGCCACCAGACTTTAGCCCAGTCTAGTTTGTGCTCTAATCATTTACCTGGCCACCAGACTTTAGCCCAGTCTAGTTTGTCCTCTAATCATTTACCTGGCCACCAGACTTTAGCCCAGTCTAGTTTGTCCTCTAATCATTTACCTGGCCACCAGACTTAAGCCCAGTCTAGTTTGTGCTCTAATCATTTACCTGGCCACCAGACTTAAGCCCAGTCTAGTTTGTGCTCTAATCATTTACCTGGCCACCAGACTTTAGCCCAGTCTAGTTTGTGCTCTAATCATTTACCTGGCCACCAGACTTAAGCCCAGTCTAGTTTGTCCTCTAATCATTTACCTGGCCACCAGACTTTAGCCCAGTCTAGTTTGTCCTCTAATCATTTACCTGGCCACCAGACTTTAGCCCAGTCTAGTTTGTGCTCTAATCATTTACCTGGCCACCAGACTTTAGCCCAGTCTAGTTTGTGCTCTAATCATTTACCTGGCCACCAGACTTTAGCCCAGTCTAGTTTGTGCTCTAATCATTTACCTGGCCACCAGACTTTAGCCCAGTCTAGTTTGTCCTCTAATCATTTACCTGGCCACCAGACTTTAGCCCAGTCTAGTTTGTGCTCTAATCATTTACCTGGCCACCAGACTTTAGCCCAGTCTAGTTTGTGCTCTAATCATTTACCTGGCCACCAGACTTTAGCCCAGTCTAGTTTGTGCTCTAATCATTTACCTGGCCACCAGACTTTAGCCCAGTCTAGTTTGCGCTCTAATCATTTACCTGGCCACCAGACTTTAGCCCAGTCTATTGTGCTCTAATCATTTACCTGGCCACCAGACTTTAGCCCAGTCTAGTTTGTGCTCTAATCATTTACCTGGCCACCAGACTTAAGCCCAGTCTAGTTTGTGCTCTAATCATTTACCTGGCCACCAGCCTTTAGCCCAGTCTAGTGTGTGCTCTAATCATTTACCTGTCCACCAGACTTTAGCCCAGTCTAGTGTGTGCTCTAATCATTTACCTGTCCACCAGACTTTAGCCCAGTCTAGTTTGTGCTCTAATCATTTACCTGGCCACCAGCCTTTAGCCCAGTCTAGTTTGTGCTCTAATCATTTACCTGGCCACCAGACTTTAGCCCAGTCTAGTTTGTGCTCTAATCATTTACCTGGCCACCAGCCTTTAGCCCAGTCTAGTTTGTGCTCTAATCATTTACCTGGCAACCAGACTAAGCCCAGTCTAGTTTGTGCTCTAATCATTTACCTGGCCACCAGACTTTAGCCCAGTCTAGTTTGTGCTCTAATCATTTACCTGGCCACCAGACTTTAGCCCAGTCTAGTTTGTGCTCTAATCATTTACCTGGCCACCAGACTTAAGCCCAGTCTAGTTTGTGCTCTAATCATTTACCTGGCCACCAGACTTTAGCCCAGTCTAGTTTGTGCTCTAATCATTTACCTGGCCACCAGACTTAAGCCCAGTCTAGTTTTGCGTCATATATGTGATTTTCTTTTGTCAGACTCGGGCCAACTGTAATACAACACCACTCAACCCATTTGGTTACACAACACAAATACTCTTAGCATGCAATTGAACTCGGATGAATCAAATGACTCAGCTCATATAAGTACATATATATAAGCCCTGACTCATTTGACTAAGCATTCTTCCAAATTTACATTCTGGTCATTAAAAAAAATATCCCTCATACAGATATGGATTAGTCACATTCTCCTTCTAATACGTTTGATTCTATAAACACAAAATCTTTCCTAACTCTCAAGATTGACTAAATACTCCCTCCTATATCCAACCATTCCTTATAGACTGACATACGAGTCAAATAAAGCTTCCATTTGACTCTAATTGGACGCAGTAAAATACTTATCTTTACTCAAATGAATGTTATTATAGTCCACAGTAATTTAAAGGTAAGTTAGTCGTTACTCCTTTAACTCTTGTGAGGAAACTGTTTATTCTGACTAAAACATTAACCTGACACAAACTCAAATGAGTTCAATATTGGAAGGTCAACATATGGAATCATTATGATAACAAATTACTCAATTCTGGTCTATTTTATGGGTTGAATAGCTGGATAAAGAGTAATACACTAGGATCATCAAATAGGAATAACTGTGTTGATCTCCTTTGTACTTTTCTCATCGTAGCCTCCATTTGAAATCAACTCCGTCAATATATGTAATGTTCGGACCCTATTTTAACCATTGGGCATTTTAATAAAGACAAATGTTCATAATATGAATTTAAGTTTAAGATGTTATCCAGAATGAAATAAATTAGCAATGATCACTCTGAAAAGATTGTTTTCATCGGGAAAAAAAAAAAGATTTTCATCGTTTCATTGGGTAAAAAGTTTTCATAGAAAAGATTGTTTTAATCGGAAAAACAATCGTTCTTTACAAAAAGTAATTGCTTTCACAAAATATTTTCTGTTTCATTTCTTCCATTGTTGATCAGACATTCGAAAGTGGGGGATGGGCTTATTCCTGAATATGGGCCTATGCAGAGAAAATGTGAAAAAATAGGGGGTGGGCTTGTCATAAAGCATAGGCTTATATCTGGTAAAATAGGTACTTGTTCATGATTGAGAATATTATTGTTTTGGAAAATTAAAACGATCATCTATTAGACTCTTATGATTTATAATTAACTTCTATGATTTATAATTAACTTCTATGATTTATAATTAACTTCTGGAAACCTTCGGTTAATGGCAGTAGTTTCCCCATCACACCATTCCAGGATGAAGTTAAAATTCCCCTTGTGGAGCCTCTACAAGCCACTCTATATACATGCAACATGTCTCAAAAGCATGCTCACAGTTCCCTGAAATCATTGATCTCTTGATGGTCCACCTCTCCTTCCCAATCCCAACTTCTTTCTTTCACCATTATAGACCTGTAATTGGCTCACCACAGACAAATTTTGGCTATCTGTTAATTGAATCTAGTTAATTAAGTTATAAAAAAGGAAATGTTGACAAATGTAATTGTATTGAGGTTCTTGTGTCTGTTTCTCTAGTTTGGCATACGTTAGTATTGTAAAATGTTACATGTATCCGCTTTATAATTCACTGTTATCATATTATAAAAGAAGATCAAAATATACACTGTGTATTTTGTGCCCTTTATGTAATTTCCCTGTGGTATATACATATATACACTTGAGAGAAAACTAGAAATGCCACACTTCAATATGCCCTTTGAAATACATTACTGCATATATATATATACATTACAAGATGATGACCAGGAAAACCTTTATAATCTCCCCTTTAATGGCCTCAATAGAAAACTGTTTATTGACATAATGTTATATTGGAAAAGATTACCCAGCAGCGTTTGACATCACTATGGTAATACACACCATTGCCTGAGGTCATATTAAAAACAAGTAAATATTTATGTCTTCCCTGTGGGGCGCCAGAGGTAGGTAAAGATTCATACATAATATGTAGCCAGAATCCAATAAGAATAAAAAGATACAATTTGTATGTGGTTTGCCCGTGGGAGCCTCCAGTGGTAGAGATAGTGCACCTCTCCCTCTGATTACTGTTCAGCCATCCTACAGGCCTTCTGATGCAAATGCCAGGCGATTTGTGCTGCTGAATAATACAGGGCCTGATTCATCCTGGTCTCCCCACATACACATGTACTTAGGACTAACACTGCTGACAGATGACACAGGATTCTTATTCTTCCTTTATATCCTTACTGGAGGACCACATCTCTCCATCCACACAGACAAACTTCAGGATTTTGTGTTGAGTTGGCTTCTCCTGCATTGATAGATATATGTGTGTAAGAACTGTTTATGGCGTTGGAAGTGTGTTATAAACAGTGTATTATAGGAATATTGTCTCCTCTATTGTAATTGTGAAGTCTACAGAGGACACTATACCTGTAGTTGTGTTGATCTCCATCACATCACACCTGTGCTGACAGAATGTTATCAGTTAACCTGTGTTTTCATTGGATTTAAAGCAAATGGCCCTTTAATTCTAACTACCATTTGGGTCATTACGAGGAAGCACATCATTTCATTGATACCGATCTTATAGCATTCTGGAAACGTAAAGAGATGCAGCCTGTTTCGTATATAAGGAATTGAATGATTTTTTTTGGTTGGTGGGGACACATCAGTTGGCTGTCACCGCAACAGTGATGCATACTCACACAGGTAAAAAGGGAAAGCATCCCTCCGACAAAGCCAGTACTCTCGACAAGAAGAAAAAGAAAGGGCATATTGAAGAAGTTAAGGTATACACATATATTGATTACCAGTTTTGTCATATATTCTGGAGCCTTATATTAATATGCTGTTTTTTTCCCCACTTTTTTCTGTAGATTTTCTAAATCTATTGATTCTTATGTAGCTTTAAAGTTTGTATAGATATAAAACTTGCTTAGGTACAATGCTAGTACTTACTATTTAAAGCTGTATTGATATCTTGCTGCCTTACATAAAAATCTTGTACCACTTGTAACAGTTTAATTGTTTTGATTTGTAATTATATTATTTGACACCATTCCCTGTATAATGTGAAAAAAGCCCAGATCAGAAACTGGAATTAATTTCTGTGAAAATGCCAATCCTTTTTATCTGGAAATACCAAACAATTATGTTGTCTAGTAATTTATTTGAACTCTCTTTATGCTAACTTCATTCCACATGGTCTGAATGGGAATTCCTGTGGTATCTCTGGCCTAATTCTACCTAGATACACTCTCAAAAACAGACCAGATCAGCCTTTTTACTCATCTCATCATTAGCACTAATCTACACTGAGAGAAGTAAGTGTTCGAGAACTTTGATCATATCAAAGTTAACCTGTTGAACATGAAATGCTTGGAAGGTTTCATTAAAAAAAACAAAAACACTAGTACATATTTATTCATGGCATAGACATTCTGATTCAAACTTCTTCACAACAATATCAAAACATTTTAATTATTATTGATGTATTATCATTATTTAATCTTTACCATCAGACTTGTGAAAACTGCAGTGTTTGATTTTAATCACTCTGAAACATGTTTGACTTGTTGTGTAGTAGTCAGTGACTTGTTGTGTAGTAGTCAGTGACTTGTTGTGTAGTAGTCAGTGACTTGTTGTGTAGTAGTCAGATCGTGTATTGATGATGGGAGACTAGACTGGCCCCTGTCTCTAGAATATTGAAATTATAGATATAATTGAGCTTTATCATTTTGGTCCCTAGGATTCTAGAGTTTGAAACGAGGGGCAGATAAACTAGTATTAGAATTTAGCTTGGTAATTCTTAACAAAAAGAAATTAGGGTCTGGTGGCCAGTTTAATGGGAGACCTGAAGAGAAATGATTGTGGAACCTTAAAATTATGTCTTGATTGAAATGAGGTTATTAGACCAAAGATAATCATTGGAAGTTTTAAGAAATTGAATGAAGGGTGATAGCCCTGGACATCGCATGATATCCTCAGACACTGAGTGATGTCCTTGAACCTTAAGGTCAAAGGTCAAATAAGTGCAACTTACTATTGATTTTTGTCCAGGTGATAACTTTTAAAAGATTTAAGATATCATTATGAAAGTTTCTGTATACCTTTACCACACACTGTCAGAATGCACTGCTCTCTCATTTGACCATTGTGACCTTGACCTTGTTTATATAATAGATTCCAAAGGACTAGATAAAAGTTTATTACATCTTAAATTTGTTATAGGATTTCAAAATAAATAAGTTTAGTCAAATTTGGGGATTTAGACTTACCTCATTATAAGCAAAAATTTTGTATCGATTAATTAATTATAAGCTTGTCCACCTTAAGTACTTAAGTTTGTTTATTTTGTTCACATTAAAACTATCTCAAATACATGCAGGGATGTGTTTGACCAGTCTGGTATAGACTATAGACTCAAGGGCAGAATTCAACATGTCAAAAGTGTAAAACATTGGAGCATAGACTTATAATTATATATGATCTAGAACCTTCTGCCATTTTAGCTTTATATCCTCTTTAGACCTCATGGCTATCTTTGATGTTTAATGCTGTATTACAAACAGGTTGGGACCATGTTGCTGCTATTTCTTCCTTGTTGGTTTGCTCATATTTACAGACAGTAATTGAAGTATTTGTTTCATTCAATAAGTTTCATTGGAGGAGAATGTGTATGACCAACAAGTAGTGGTGTAATCGGTGATTGTTGTACCCTTTTCCTACAATAAGCCCCCACTTTACATAAATACATAATGTGTGATGGAGCTTGGCCTGAGTTCAATACATACTGTGGAATGTGTGCCATGCGGTAGATGTTGTAAGATATTGTAATAGCACAGCTCGTGATTAACCCCATTATACACAATATGTGTAGGAAACAATAAGTTTCTCTTTCCTGGCACTACATGAACATCATGTGAGTCATGGTCAGGATTATGTCAGTGTGACTTCATATTTTTTTTTCTTTTTCTCTTAAGTACCTATTTGGTTTTTAAAATATTGACTAAGATGTGTTTACTGGATGCTAAACTATATCTTTATTGTTAGATATCCCTAGTTAGGGAAAATATTTTATTGTTTCACTTATAATAGACTATGCAATCTGTATGTCTATAGCACTGGTCACAGTGGTAACACACTTGCCTTTCACCTAGGTGGATAGGGTTCATTTAAGTCCCCAATCGTACATGAAAAGGTATGGATGGGGTCACCTGGCCGACCACATGGGTGTTCTTCATGTACTCCGGCTACCTCCCATAGAAGTCATTTTATCATTGTTAAGCTGCCAATCATTTAAGTTATTAAATTTTGTTTTCAATTCATTAGACCTTCGACTCATAAACTGTTGATTTGTATTTAAGGCATTAGGATCTGAGATATATACACAAAACCATTGTCCATTTTGATTGCTTTAACTATAGATGTATAGTGTGTGAAAGTCTCTTTTACCTTGAATGTTACATGTGAAATGCAATTTTTGTATGTTGAAAATTGGTAAGGATTGTAATGAGTCAGCAGAAAGCAATTATCAAGATCAATTTAATTATGATTATGGAAGTGAAAACAAAACAATATAAGGTATTTTTCAATTCATTTATATTCAACTTGAGAGTCGTTTCCCTGAAAACTGAACATATAATTTTCACATTAATATTGTAGACCCTATGACTTTAATTATGTTGGGGATTAAACTTTTTAGATGTCGATAGAAGAAGATAAACTGTTTGGTAAATGGGATGGGATGTTGATCAATAAAATGAAAGCAGGATGTACCCTGGTGATAATAAAAAAAAAAGTGATGTTTCCTGGCAGATATATAATGTTTAACTACAATGATTTAGGTACATGGGGTTTACATATTGGGTCTTTGTATCCAAAGGAGCTACAGAAATGTTTAATTGACAAGCATCAAGTTTTCCATCATGGGGACCCCATGGTCATTAAAAGCCAAGTACAGGTTTGATGGCTGATAAGAGTGGTGTTAAAGGGAGATCTGTGTGTATTGATGAGGGTGTCACACTGGGGGCTCCAGAAAACCTGACACCCCTCCCCCACTCCACATCAGTAATCTCACACCTACAGACACCCTTCATCAGAGATTGTATCCCCCTCGTGAGAAATCCTACTCCCCCAGCCTGGAGCCTTTCCTGTTATCTCACAGGAAAGTATTCAGAGTCTGGTGATAAGTTTATACCACAGTCACTGATGTTACAGTAAAATGCTTCCTTTCCCGGACATGGGTACTGCACTGCTGACAATTTACAGTGGTAAATCTGGTTTTAAAAATAAAGGAGGAAGAAGTCGTCATCATTTACAAGAAATGCTGTATAATATGCACTTGGTGACCTTTGTGTAGTTCAACCTCCACCCTTATGTGAAGTAGAGGTTGGATTGGTTTTGTGGAGGTGAGGCGTAAGCAGTACCTCCTCTCAATGACAGTCTGTTGCTCTACAGTGCTGACAAGATTTATGTGTTCATCAGAACCACCATTCTAATCAACCAAATTAGTGTGACATAAAACACATTTTGACAGAACACCCTTTAATGAATTACTCATAGGCCAGGATTCCATAAATAGTCTACACATTGCTTCTACTGGCTTCTCTTTCTGTATCAAAATATCCCTCAAAACCTTGATGGGTCTGTGTCAAAATAACCCTCAAAACCTCAATGGGTCTGTGTCAAAATAACCCTCAAAACCTCGATTGGTCTGTGTCAAAATAACCCTCAAAATTTCAGCAGTATGATGTTTTGTGTTTGAAATAACCTTCCAAATCTTGTTCATCTGTGTTTCAGTTTAATAGCTCAAAATCTCAAGAATATGCATCCATTCGTTACCCTCAAAGCCTACAATCCACACTATCTTTGCAATCTGTCTTAACATAACCAACAAAATCTGTCATCTGTCAAAATAAAAATCTCTACAATCTTTGTTTTAATAAAAAAATGACCCGGCATAATGCCTTCTGTCTCTTTCAACATACCTTATATATCATGTAATATTTAGCATGGTGCAGTTTTTGCCAAAATTACAAAATTGTACTATTCAGATTAAAATTTCTACAGGAAGTCACAATGTACAAGCTTGAAATTCTTGTTTAAATCAATTGATTACAATGTCTGTTAATTTTCAGTCAGATGATGGTACTTTTGCACAATCAATAGCTCCAATCGTTTTCAAAGATTAAACATGTTTAAAAATGGCTCCATTAAACATATATTGAAGATCAAATAGAAAATGGAACCTTGACATGCACAAAATTGGCAAATTTTGGAATTTATAATCTTTTTGGATCCTGATATGGTTGCAAAATTCGCAAAAATTAGGTGTGCCCAAAATATACCTGATAAAGGTATGCATATGGTTATATCCCACAATTCAAGCTTATACATTATAATTATCCTGTCACTTTTAACTATATTTGTCTGAAAATGTATTTTACTGTTTTATATTGTACCTGGCCTTGCTGGTTACCAAGAGAACAGGACAGTTATAATCAGTTCCAAATCACATGATAGAATCTTAAAATAATAAAAAATCATATTCATTTATGAAACATTTTGAGTGTTCTTGAACTGAACACCATACTTGTCAAAACTCCTCTGAAGAACCTCTAGCCTTTATATACCTATGTACTTTTGAGAATGATAGTAATTGGTAACATTTTGTATGAAAAAGTATGTACAAAAGACCATTAAAACGACAAAAGCCTCCAGTACAATGTATTTGGGCCACCACAAACATGCACCTACATCATGTGTACTAAATAAAATAAAGGAAACCACAACTCATGTACTAAAATAAGAAATGTGAGGTATTTTTTGGATAAGTTGTTTTGTATGATATGTTAAAGGATCTATAAAGCATGCCAATGAGCTGAAGTTTCAGATATCGTGTTTTGTTGGTGTATTTTTGTGTAGGCGACAGTTGTCTGTATCACATAGACCCTGTAACAGGCAGTAATTGGTCAGCACTGTGTACGATTGGTATACAGGGAGAAATTGCAGCCATTTATGGAAGAATTGTGTAAATTTCCATTATACTGCAAACTCCTTTTCTTGGTTTGAGAACAAATTCTATCCAGTCATCATTTTCATATAGGAATGAAGTAAAGTATTCAACAATGTTGATTAATGGTCCTGCCCCACCATCTTTACTCTTGAAGCCATCGGCAAAACACAGGCAATAATGATGGTATTGATCTTACTGTGTGCTGACTATTAATAATTTTACAAGGGCACCTGATACAGTCAGAATTGCTGATAATGCTCAAGTCTTTCTCAATAGGATGACATCATACAAGACCCTCAAATCATTGCAGATCAATTCAATCTGAGGGCTTTACTGGCTAGTATGACATCATTCAACTCGGGAATCGATATTGATCAAGTATGACGTCATTTGTGGTCAGTAATGAAGAATAAAACTGAGGTCAAAGGTCAAGCAGATTAACAAAAAACTGATCACTGATTGATAAAGAAAAACATTGTTTATCTTCTATTCTTTTTTATTGAAAAAAAATACATTGATTGGACTTCTCAGTACACTTTATACAAAAATGGTGTCATGAGAACTTTCTATCTTTATCTTTAATTAAGACTTGAGGCATTTTTATGACCTCAAACAGGATTATATTGGCTTTAAGAGGATAACATGACCCACATAACATATCTAGAGATCTTTGAGTATTTTAGATGGTAAAATGAGTGAGGATTTTTTCTCTCCAGGAAGCATAACATCCTATCAATAGGAATGGAAATTTATGTACAACATATATTTGTGTAATGTATTAGCACGGTAATGGAATACTTCATATAAATATATATAAAATAGCTTTTGTTGATATTGAAAATTATTGCCAAAATTGAAACAGCTTTGAAAACATTTCAGTACTTTTCGGCATATTTATAATAAGCTTTACTTTCTCAACTTCACAACCTCTGACTGATGATAGACTGTGGTACAGTTATGTTTACAAAAGTGCCATGTCAGCAGAAGCCAAAGGAAGTCTTTACAGCTTTGAAATCCCTTAACACATGCAGGTTTAATTGGCTAAATTTCCACTGCTGTCATCTTCTTACAATTTGTTCAGTTGTATAAGATCAGACCAGCCTAGTTAATTGGGAAGACCTGCATTGCTGGATCTCGGAGGATTAGCTATATTACTTATGAACTGATTTAAAAGTGCATGTTTCTGATACATGATGGATAGTCGGAGACCGTTGTCTGAATCAAGGTACTATTTCCATGTGTTGAGATACAAATGATCATGAATTTTCAGAGATTTTTATCCCCTGGGATATAGGGATGTGCCCGCCGTACATAATATATTTGTCCGGAGCATAACTTTTAAACCATGCATGATGTTTCATCAAACTTGATACACAACAAGACCACATCAAGGCAGAGTGCATTATGCAAGAACCGTAACTCTTGCTTCCGTTTTAACAGAGTTATTCACCTTTATAAAAATATATATATTTACCTTGTCCGGAGCATAACTTTGAAACCATGCATGATAATTTCATCAAACTTCATACACATCAAGATCACATCGAGGCAGAGTGCAGTATGCAAGAACCGTAGCTCTTGCTTTTGTTTTCACAGAGTTATTCCTCTTTGTGAAAAATGTTACTTGCTCACATATTTTCTTACATCAAGTATTGCTACAGAGGATATCAAAATGCAACATCCAAGAACCGTAACTTTTACTTCAGTTTTCACACTTCGGTTTTCACAGAGTTATTCCTCTTTGTGGAAAAATTAACTTACATCAAGTTTTTCTACAGAGGATATGAAAATGGAGTGTGCAGTATACAAAGTTGGGTTAGTAAGCTATTGTAGATTATTTTAAACAACCACTGAAATGCAAAATTTTCATTTTTATATCAGTTTTTGACATTACTTGAAAAACTGCTCAGCACAATGATGGCATATGGACAGCATGGAGTCCTGATGAATTGTTTGATAAATTGTCTCAGTGCTATATATAGCTACATAATATCACTTTCATTGATGTCACCATTTATGTTCACATCTTTTCTTCCACACCAGGAGTTCAAATACAAATACAAATGCATTCGAGTATCAATTTGTTGTTAAAAAACAAATCACATTCCACTTGTGTCAGCCTGTTCAATTCATAATTGACGTTCATCGTCAGGGTATGCTGGGAGGGGATTAGTATCGTTCCGCGATGCCTTTTTTTTTTTTTTTTTTTTGTATAGGAAACTCTCTTTTTATTATTTTGTTGCCCAAAACCAGATTGAGGGAAATATGTCCACTATGTACCATTTATTTGTGACATTGTATTGGAGAACAAATCAATGAAAGGTTCAAGTACTGCAACAAACAGATTATCTAAAACATATGACTGTTGTCTGCGGAAGTTGTACTTCCATAAATTACATGTGTGATGGTAATATAAACAAAACGGTGTATACAACTGTATGGTTTTCAGTCGTAGTTTGTAAATTATGACCTTGTCATCAAAATATTGCATGTTATTTTGTCTGAATGTTATTTCTACATGCAAGAGTTCCTTATATTGCATTATCTGCAGACTTAAATATGGACGCGGACATTCCTGGTTCAGATGCTGTAGAGTCCTGTGTGAATGGGAGGGGTACACATTTTATTAAGCAGCTTTCTGGTTCAGATGCTGTAGAGTCGTCCTGTGTGATGGGGAGGGGCTATTGATCTGTTACATGGCAGAGTAGGCTAACTTTGAGCTGAGTAGCCGGGAGAAAAGAGCCAAATTGAATCGGATGCCATTATCTCCACGGCATCATGATCTGTATATACATTGGGGTGTGTATATATGCTTTTAAAGCTAGAATAAGAGATGGGAGCTGTAAATAGTCTCTAATACTGATGGCTCACAAAATACTTTGATTGGTATTTAGGGCATGTAAAGCCTGAGTGTCAGGGATATAAAAATCTGGTTTCTAGTACATGTAACTATTAAACATATATATGGAGTTCTACACCAACAATATAACAGCCTTGGCTGTTACCAACAAAATGTGTCATATTTACCACACCATAAGAGCTTCAGTGATGTTATTGATTTAGGTCAAAAGAATCCCTGCCAGGGAAATGAGGAAGTGGAAATACTTTTTGTCTGAAAGCATATCAATGTGTTGAATTCAGAAAATAGAAACATTTGTAACCTATTCATGAAGGATACTGAGCAGAAAATGACTATTGGTAAACTTGTTAACTTCCCCTACCTTTCACTTCCTTACCTGTTTCCTCGTTATCTTTGTACTGGTCTACATATAGTTTTCCCCAGAGTTTTCTTCCTCAACCATACTATGTCCCTATTACTCAGGATTTTCTTCATTACTGTTTGAATTTCCTAGAGTTTCCCTACTTCACCAATAGTTATCTGCTATTAATTTCCCACTTTTCTTCCATAAAGCGACTATAATATATTAAAAATCACTAGGCGAAAAAGATATAAAACAGTGATATTTTCCAAGAATATGTTTCATAACTAACACTTTCTATTTATTACAGTGAAACCTCTCTATTAAGACCACTAGGGAGATTGAGTGAAAGTGGTCTAGATAGTGGGGTGGTCTTGATACCGAGGTTGACCACATTAACCTTTTGCTTGGTTGTGTTAATATACTATTACATACAGAGTTATCCCCCCACCCCTTACCAGCAGTGTCATTACCTGTCGTTTGGTTGTCTCAGTATACTATTACCTACAGAGTTATCTCCCTTCCAAGCAGTGTCATTTCCTGTTGCTTGGTAAGGTGTGGCAGTATACTAATACATACAGAGTTGTCCCCCTTCCCAGCAGTGCCATTACCTGTGGCTTGGTTGTATTAATATACTATTACATACAGAGTTGTCCCCCCTTCCCTGCGGTATCATTTTCTGTTGCTTTGTTGTTTTCTTCGTATACTATTACATACAGAGTTGTCCCCCTTCCCCAAAGTGTCATTACATGATGTTTAGCTGTCCTTATTTTACAGATTGGCCCCAATAAATAGATGAGGTCAAAACAGATTTTTAAAAATTTGCCAATGATACTTTGGTTTTGACATGTGGTATGCTTTCTCTACCAATCTCCTCTGTCTGTTCCTTTCCTGCAATAAAGAAGAAAAACAATGGGTGAAATAAGGAAGAGACTTATGTGTAGACA
Organism: Pecten maximus; assembly: GCF_902652985.1. Lineage (NCBI taxonomy): Eukaryota > Metazoa > Mollusca > Bivalvia > Pectinida > Pectinidae > Pecten > Pecten maximus. The sequence goes on from NC_047016.1 coordinate 10,395,244, forward strand.
CAACAGTACATGGGCCAGCTGGTACTGTCTGGTGCTGACTGGAACATGTGTTACTAATAACCTACCATCTCTACACAACATCTATCTGTCTGTCATCATAACTCCATCAGCCCCCAACAGCCGAGCAACAAAAAACCATGGCTGTCATCCTCCATAGAAGCCACCTGGACAAATGCTAAGGTATTACTCAGTAATGTAGCACTTGCCCCTAAGGAGCTCACTGATTTTCTTCATTGTAAAACCAGATGCCTATGCTTGCCTTGGTGACATACCTTGCCAAGACTTATGACTGTGGATGTCTCTAAATATCTATTCTATACCTTTTATCCCCGACCTTCAGAATTTTTGTAAGATTCCAATTTCACAAGTTAAAATGACATCAAGATCAAAGGTCCAGATTTTTCAAGTTATTAGAAAAATCTGGATCAAGTTATAACTGTTTAACATTGAATTATTTAGATGCAAAGGAATGCATCACTAATTATTTAAATATAGGGTTTGAATATTGAACATTCCCTGTCGCTGCAAAGAGCTTCTCGTTTAAGCTGATTTAGGTCTGCCTGGTAGTGAGCAATTAACTATTAAAATTAAATGAAATTCATTTGAAATTTGTAACAATCTATATAGAAAAACAAATCTGATAATTAAAGTATTTATCCAAGCAGTTTCTAGTTTAATGCTGGACATTTGAAGTATCCCATCTAAGTAAGAAGTAGTTTAATTCCAAAACTTGACTCATGAGAATTTATCTTTGCAAAAGTATTGATCAAATTCCTTGATATGTTTTGAGTAGAGTGAGGTGTTCTTTCAAGTTGGCCTCAGAAACAAGCACTTAGGTGAATTTGATTTGGAGATCATGTATTGGTATAAAACCCAGCAAACCACAAACAAAAATAAAGGAAAATGTGTAGATTAGTAGGGTATTTTAAGATAAGAACATGTGTGTTGCATTACATACATAATTGATGGCAAAAGATGTGCTCCAGATAGCTTTCATTTGAGTGCTTTGAAACTAACAGGAACATATAGGCTGTACATAGTGTCAGGTGCCACGTATGCTTCTTCATTTTCAATTTTTATAACTGATTGGTAATTTATTTCACATTTCACATAGTGTCAGGGGGGAAAGGGTGTCAATGCTAGGATTCCACAAGATAAATGGAATTAGAGTCTTTATGGAAATCTTACGAGTGACGTGTTCGATGAGTTGTCTCGTCAGTTGAACTGGTAATAGATCTGGAAGGAAATAAAAAAATGTATTAGTTTTACTTGTATGGTAGTTTTTTAACCTTTGAGAAGTTGATATGTGATTATTTAGATTGAGAATGTTTAATGGTTTATACTACCTGATACATGCCAATGTATACATAGATCTGCACACAAACATCTTGTGGATGGATATTACATACACTACTGTCATGTATATATATATATGATTAGATACAGCCTTACAGACCAGACAGTAAAGTATCTGCCTCATAACACAAGCCACAATGTACATCATACTAAATCATAATGCTGCATTCTACAGAAATCCTCCTCATAGCTAAGCTATATGTATGTGTTATTACAATGTAAGTTTACAATCATACCATGCTGCCCTCAAATATTATCTATAATCATTCCCCATCATGTGATAATACTGGTAATGTCGTCCTCCATTCCCCATCATGTGATAACATTGGTACTGTTATCCTACATTCCCCATCATGCGATAACATTGGTAATGTTATCTTCCATCATTTGATAACATTGGTAATGCTATCCTCCATTCCCCATCATGTGATAACATTGGTAATGTTATCCTCCATTCCCCATCATGTGATAACATTGGTAATGCTATCCTCCATTCCCCATCATGTGATAACATTGGTAATGTTATCCTCCATTCCCCATCATGTGATAACATTGGTACTGTTATCCTCCATTCCCCATCATGTGATAACATTGGTACTGTTATCCTCCATTCCCCATCATGTGATAACATTGGTAATGCTATCCTCCATTCCCCATCATGTGATAACATTTGTAATGTTATCCTCCATTCCCCATCATTTGATAACATTGGTAATGCTATCCTCCATTCCCCATCATGCGATAACATTGGTAATGTTATCCTCCATTCCCCATCATTTGATAACATTGGTAATGTCGTCCTCCATTCCCCATCATGTGATAACATTGGTTCTGTTATCCTCCATTCCCCATCATGTGATAACATTGGTTCTGTTATCCTCCATTCCCCATCATGTGATAACATTGGTTCTGTTATCCTCCATTCCCCATCATGTGATAACATTGGTTCTGCTATCCTCCATTCCCCATCATGTGATAACATTGGTTCTGTTATCCTCCATTCCCCATCATGTGATAACATTGGTAATGCTATCCTCCATTCCCCATCATGTGATAACATTGGTTCTGTTATCCTCCATTCCCCATCATGTGATAACATTGGTACTGTTAACCTCCATTCCCGATCATGTGATAACATTGGTAATGTCATCCTCCATTCCCCATCATGCGATAACATTGGTACTGTTATCCTACATTCCCCATCATGTGATAACATTGGTAATGTTATCCTCCATTCCCCATCATGTGATAACATTGGTAATGCTATCCTACATTCCCCATCATGTGATAACATTGGTAATGTTATCCTACATTCCCCATCATGTGATAACATTGGTACTGTTATCCTACATTCCCCATCATGTGATAACATTGGTTCTGTTATCCTCCATTCCCCATCATGTGATAACATTGGTAATGTTATCCTCCATTCCCCATCATGTGATAACATTGGTAATGTTATCCTCCATTCCCCATCATGTGATAACATTGGTAATATTATCCTCCATTCCCCATCATGCGATAACATTGGTTCTGTTATCCTCCATTCCCCATCATGTGATAACATTGGTAATGTTATCCTCCATTCCCCATCATGCGATAACATTGGTAATGTTATCCTCCATTCCCCATCATGTGATAACATTGGTAATGTCGTCCTCCATTCCCCATCATGTGATAACATTGGTAATGTCGTCCTCCATTCCCCATCATGTGATAACATTGGTACTGTTAACCTCCATTCCCCATCATGTGATAACATTGGTACTGTTATCCTCCATTCCCCATCATGTGATAACATTGGTTCTGTTATCCTCCATTCCCCATCATGTGATAACATTGGTTCTGTTATCCTCCATTCCCCATCATGTGATAACATTGGTTCTGTTATCCTCCTTTCCCCATCATGTGATAACATTGGTACTGTTATCCTCCATTCCCCATCATGTGATAACATTGGTTCTGTTATCCTCCATTCCCCATCATGCGATAACATTGGTAATGTTATCCTCCATTCCCCATCATGTGATAACATTGGTAATGTTATCCTCCATTCCCCATCATGTGATAACATTGGTTCTGTTATCCTCCATTCCCCATCATGTGATAGCATTGGTACTGTTATCCTCCATTCCCCATCATGTGATAACATTGGTTCTGTTATCCTCCATTCCCCATCATGTGATAGCATTGGTACTGTTATCCTCCATTCCCCATCATGTGATAACATTGGTTCTGTTATCCTCCATTCCCCATCATGCGATAACATTGGTAATGTTATCCTCCATTCCCCATCATGTGATAACATTGGTAATGCTATCCTCCATTCCACATCATGTGATAACATTGGTAATGTTATCCTCCATTCCCCATCATGCGATAACATTGGTAATGTTATCCTCCATTCCCCATCATGTGATAACATTGGTAATGTTATCCTCCATTCCCCATCATGCGATAACATTGGTAATGTTATCCTCCATTCCCCATCATGCGATAACATTGGTAATGTTATCCTCCATTCCCCATCATGCGATAACATTGGTAATGTTATCCTCCATTCCCCATCATGCGATAACATTGGTAATGTTATCCTCCATTCCCCATCATGTGATAACATTGGTAATGTTATCCTCCATTCCCCATCATGTGATAACATTGGTAATGCTATCCTCCATTCCCCATCATTTGATAACATTGGTAATGCTATCCTCCATTCCCCATCATGTGATAACATTGGTAATGTTATCCTCCATTCCCCATCATGTGATAACATTGGTAATGCTATCCTCCATTCCCCATCATGTGATAACATTGGTTCTGTTATCCTCCATTCCCCATCATGTGATAACATTGGTAATGCTATCCTCCATTCCCCATCATGTGATAACATTGGTTCTGTTATCCTCCATTCCCCATCATGTGATAACATTGGTAATATTATCCTCCATTCCCCATCATGCGATAACTCTCACTCACTTTTGTTATCATCTTCTCTGCTAAACGAACTATTATATGACCTCTCTCGTTCATATTGGATGATTTAATATCACAATCTTCTGAACCAAACTTGAATTTCGATTAGTTGCAATTGTCCAACTAAGCATTTTGAATATGTTTACGATTGTTTAGTTTGAGGTATATCTCACATATTGTGGAACCAAGAGTTGCCAATATATAGAGTTTTGTGTATAAAAATCGGGTATCACACCCACTTTAACTTTGTAACCAGCATTTGCCAAATTTCATGTGAGAAATACTGGTGCAATGGTAGAATATACAGATAGGACCATGATAGAACAATGGACAATGCTACCTTAGGTGGAGATCTGAGTTGTATAGAACAATGGACAATGCTACCTTAGGTGGACATCTGAGTTGTATAGAACAATGGACAATGCTACCTTAGGTGGAGATCTGAGTTGTATAGAACAATGGACAATGCTACCTTAGGTGGAGATCTGAGTTGTATAGAACAATGGACAATGCTACCTTAGGTGGAGATCTGAGTTGTATAGAACAATGGACAATGCTACCTTAGGTGGAGATCTGAGTTATGTAGAACAATGGACAATGCTACCTTAGGTGGAGATCTGAGTTGTATAGAACAATGGACAATGCTACCTTAGGTGGAGATCTGAGTTGTATAGAACAATGGACAATGCTACCTTAGGTGGAGATCTGAGTTATATAGAACAATGGACAATGCTACCTTAGGTGGAGATCTGAGTTGTGTAGAACAATGGACGATGCTACCTTAGGTGGAGATCTGAGTTGTATAGAACAATGGACAATGCTACCTTAGGTGGAGATCTGAGTTGTGTAGAACAATGGACGATGCTACCTTAGGTGAAGATCTGAGTTGTATAGAACAATGGACAATGCTACCTTAGGTGGAGATCTGAGTTGTGTAGAACAATGGACAATGCTACCTTAGGTGGAGATCTGAGTTGTATAGAACAATGGACAATGCTACCTTAGGTGGAGATCTGAGTTATATAGAACAATGGACAATGCTACCTTAGGTGGAGATCTGAGTTATGTAGAACAATGGACAATGCTACCTTAGGTGGAGATCTGAGTTGTATAGAACAATGGACAATGCTACCTTAGGTGGAGATCTGAGTTGTATAGAACAATGGACAATGCTACCTTAGGTGGAGATCTGAGTTATATAGAACAATGGACAATGCTACCTTAGGTGGAGATCTGAGTTGTATAGAACAATGGACAATGCTACCTTAGGTGGAGATCTGAGTTGTGTAGAACAATGGACGATGCTACCTTAGGTGGAGATCTGAGTTGTGTAGAACAATGGACAATGCTACCTTAGGTGGAGATCTGAGTTATATAGAACAATGGACAATGCTACCTTAGGTGGAGATCTGAGTTATGTAGAACAATGGACAATGCTACCTTAGGTGGAGATCTGAGTTGTATAGAACAATGGACAATGCTACCTTAGGTGGACATCTGAGTTATATAGAACAATGGACAATGCTACCTTAGGTGGAGATCTGAGTTTATAGAACAATGGACAATGCTACCTTAGGTGGAGATCTGAGTTGTATAGTTCTTTCCTTTGACTATTTGTGTTTCATGGTAAGCTGAGAAATCGTAGACCATACTGTGTTTTGACTTTATACTCTACCCTTGTTCTAGATGACACTTTACTCCAATTGCCAGCCATGTATGTTGTTCAGGGAGGTAGTTACCAGCTACTACATTGAGACTCAACCTCAAAAGGAACTTGGCTGTTCACAGGATGCTAACTAAGCAAATAAACAAAAATATTGCTTTTGGTTATTTTAAACATGTTTATCTAGATGTTTTGAATCATTGGTTTTCTCACAGTTCACAGCTTTATTATGTTTATGCACTTATAATAAAGTGTTATGATATCTACATTCATGGTCTGTAGTAGACCTGTACCTTGTCAGTGAACAGAAGACTGATGTAGTGCTGATAAAGGGTACCTCAGTATCACCCAGCGCTACCTCCAGATTACTAGTCTGTCAAACACATTTCTGTAAAATACATTTTATTTATCAGTTAGTTTCGTACATGGAAGCATATACAGCTAATGTCAGACAGATGATGGGTCCAACAGCTTACTTAAGATGGAAGATGATCATTATATGCACACTATTCACAACCTGCACCAAGTCAATGCACTGATATAGCTGTAGTATTATCAGGAAACTCTAGTTGGAAAGATACAACTCAACATTTAGTAGATAATAATAGTGACACTAGGTACAACACTCCCTATTCCTACAAATATATCAGTGAAATTGCTTGCAAAAATTATATTCATACTAGATAATAATAATTCAAACATTGCAAAGAATCAACATAGGACTAAAGTTTATTTTAAACCTCATGATCACATGTACATGTGTACATGCATTATGTATGGTGAGAGTTAGCTCCCCTTCGAAACTTACTGACACTTATTATTGATGGCTGTTAAAATGTTTACATTACTCAAATACTATCTGGCCAAATGCAATATTTATTTTCTGTGTTGATAAACAGAAAGGGAGATTTTGTTGATTCAGTAACAACACATTTAGGTGTGAATCTTCTCGGAGAAAACATTATTCTTTACTTCCTGTGTCATATAATTTGTGAGAGCTATTTAATAAATATGCAGTACCCTAGCTCCTACTAAGGTATTGATGGAACAGAGGTTAATAGCATTTACTCAGTGTACATCGATCTTTCCTATACTATTTGTGTAAACATTTCTCAGTCAACAATTGTTTAACCATGCTGATATTTTATCTTTGAGGTCTGTCTGAGCCTTCACATATTGGCTGTTATGGAGTTTATGGATTTATTTAGTAATCAGAGTGATATTCTAAACTATTTTGTATGTAACGTTTTTTTTAAGTCCAAACTTTGGATTTATTGTTTCCAGTAAAGCAGGAGCGGAATACTTTTATAAACATTCTTTAGTTTTAATTTTCTTGTATGAATAATCCCTAATGATAATGCGGTGAAATAAATTTTAATTATATCTTTACATCACTTGTATGTTTCAGGACTCGGACAAATTGCAAGAGGAGGTCAACAAAGTTTACCGTTCACTTAAGTACATCCGGGCCGTAGTGGACAATGAAAAGCTTCAAGTTATCCCAAGCACAGCAACTGTTGTCCTTGAAACAGTCATGGATGTCTTTACTCTTCTCAATAACTTCTTTCTCACAAAGGACAGGTAAAATATTTGATTAATGATAGGAAGATGATCGGATATGCTTTAGTAACTTATTGTTTAACATAAACTGATGCAATAATTCATTGTAATCTTTCATTATCAGTCATTAACAAATGTAAATTATAGGGTCAAAGGTCACATTTGACACATTCAGAATAGGACACAATGTGTCCTTTTCCATTCTGAATCAACGGGATACCTCGAGAATCCCTCAACAGAATTGATTCACATCTATATCGTAGTATATCATAGCACCAAGTTCTGTTCACATGAGAATGGCATTCATGTCTTACAGACACTTTCTAGTTGAGTTTATTTTACAAAGATATAGTATGACTGTATGAATGTTTCATAGTAGGGCCGCGGTGGCCGAGTGGTTAAGGTGTCCCGACACTTTAACACTAGCCCTCCACCTCTGGGTTGCGAGTTCGAAACCTACGTGGGGCAGTTGCCAGGTACTGACCGTAGGCTGGTGGTTTTTCTCCGGGTACTCCGGCTTTCCTCCACCTCCAAAACCTGGCACGTCCTTAAATGACCCTGGCTGTTAATAGGACGTTAAACAAAAACAAACAAACAAACAAGTATTCATAGTATGACTGTATGAATGTATTCACAGTATGACTGTATGAATGTATTCATAGTATGACTGTATGAATGTATTCACAGTATGACTGTATGAATTTATTCATAGTATGACTGTATGAATGTATTCATAGTATGTGTGCTGTCCCATAAACAATGTACAGCCAGTTTACCTCGTACAACATCCTTTATTTCCAACTAGTTTGTTTTACATATAGTTGTAGTGTTTTGGTGTTGAAAGGTGTTGAAAAATGGTAAAAGTCTGTAATAAACAGAAACAAAGAAACGTAAGAATACGCGTAAAAAATTGAATTTACATGTATAGCAATTTTAGCATTGTCAGTTATATGGTAACTATGAGCTTCCATACATTGAAAATTTTGACAAACTGACGATTCCTTCGACCACGAAAATTCCATAAATCTTAATAACTGTCGTAGTTTCAATGTTCAACAATGATTGGCATCAATAAATCTTCAATTCAAATAGCAGCATTGTTATTAAAAGTTCACAACTGACAGTCATAGCTCCGTCTGCACATCGTATAGTGACACCACGTGGTACGAGCGCAGAGGTTTCACAACTGTTGAAATAATCGTACTTTGTAAGAAATAACAGCCACAAATGAACAAAAACCACTTATATTACTTATATAAGTTCTGATAACTGAAAGTACTTACACCGTGGTGGCTGCAAGTTACATACAACATCTTTTTCTTTACACGAAGTATGCATCAACCGTAGTAAACAACATTGTCAATATTGAGAGTTCTTCAAAGGGAGATAATCGCGAGACTACTACGGAAGCCGCGGCGGCACACTCCTCGCCTGATGTCACTAGACAACACTACCGAGTACCACATAATACACTTTCTATGTCACATTCAGCCTTTGTTGTCTCCAAGAAGTAAGATCAGTTCGTTGATCGGTCGTACATATAACACAGGCTTTCCTTGTCCGGAAGTAATCTTGACCTCTGCCGTTCGAACTAAACCGTCATTGCTTGGGAAGACCCTTGCGACATAACCCAATGGCCAGTTGTTCCTTGATACCTCCTTGTCCCTAAGTAGCACAATATCCCCTATCGCGATATTCTTGCGCTTGTCATTCCATTTCCGTCGAGGTTGTAGAGTATGGAGGTATTGGGCTCTCCAGCGCTTCCAAAATGTGTCGGCTAGAACCTTCACTCTTTTCCACTGCGCCTTGTGCAAACTAGAATTATCAAGAGGCACAAATGGTTCGATGATGGAGTCTGGTTTCTGTGTCAGAAGTGTAGCCGGACTGATTGGAAATGGATCCTCCGGATCTGAAGACACGGGTACTAGTGGCCTGGCGTTAACGATCGCGCAAACCTCAGCTAGGAAGGTAACTAGTACTTCGTGAGTCAAATTAGTGTCCATCACTGTTGTCAGCATTGACTCAAGAACGCGACGTGAGACACCTATCATCCTTTCCCAAGCCCCGCCCATATGTGATGCGTGCGGTGGGTTGAAAAGCCAGGTAGTTCCGCGGTCGTATAGGAATGTCTTCACTGCTTCTTCCTCAACCTTAAAGGCGTTAATCTGCAGATCATCCACCGCGCCAATGAAATTAGTGCCACGATCTGATCGGATCTGTTTTACATGGCCCCTCACAGCGGTAAACCTTCTGAAGGCATTAATAAAAGACGACGAACTCAATTCTTCTACCACCTCTATGTGGATAGCCCTGGTGGTGAGGCATGTGAACATAATTGCCCAGCGTTTTGCTTGGGCTGAACCACCACGAGTACGCCTGCTAACAATCTGCCATGGACCGAAAGTGTCCACACCGACGTTGGTGAATGGTGGGCCAGGTTGAAGTCGGTCGGAAGGTATGTCTGCCATCAATTGGTGCTCCAATTTCCCTCGAAGTTTACGACATTTCACGCACGCATGCAAGACCGTTGATACCAAGCGCTTACAGCCCGTTATCCAATATCCGGCTGTCCTCACGGCTCCTTCTGTGAAATTTCGCCCTTGGTGTTTAACCTGTTCATGAAATAGTCTCACGAGAAGTAATGCGACATGATGCTTCCCAGGGATGATGATTGGATTCATTTCATTCTGTTGAACATGGCTTTGATTTAGGCGTCCGCCTACTCGTAGAATTCCATCCTGATCCAAAAATGCGTTCAGTGACAGAATCGAACTTCCGTTTGGAAGAAGTTGATCGCGTTCGAGACTGTTTAGTTCTTCCGGATATGCCTCTTTTTGCACCTCCTTCACCACGAATTGTTCGGCCTTGTGGTAAGCAGCAACACTTCTGTCCTTACTGCAAATATGCCAACCCCTACACTCGGACTTGCTGACAATGGACTGTGCCACATGCGTCAGTGTCATAATAGCCCTGATAAGGGTCCTCCAAGTAGAAAATCTTGCAAAGCGATGAGAACCAAGTGGTGACTGTTTGACGTCTGTCTTTAGACTTTGAACCTGGGGCCTTACCTCTTTGTCATCTTCTGGTTCATGCAGATCAAACACATGCTCTGATGTCATATCATTAATCGTAGTAAGACGAGTAGGTCCATTGAGCCACATGCTGTCTTGAATAGCCTGGGCGGGTACTGATCTTGTCCCTTCATCTGCTGGATTTCTATCTGTTTGCACATACGACCATTGATCTGCGTCCGTCACGTGTACAATGCGTTCTACCCTATTGGCTACATATGTATAAAACCTCCTTGTTTTGTTGTATATGTAACCAAGTACAACTTTGCTATCGGTGTGGAATCGAAATTTCTCAAGAGGGATATGTAAGTGGTCTGATACTGTCTCTGCTATGTCCACGGCCAATACTGCAGCACACAATTCCAGTCTCGGTATCGTATGGCCATGGAGGGGGGCTACCTTAGCCTTGCCAAGAATGAATCCAATATCTTGTTTTCCGTTTCCATCCTTTGTATGTAGATAACTTACTGCAGCGATAGCTTTCTCGGAGGCATCAGAGAAGACATGGACGGTACTGTCAATAGATAGTTTGAATGAAAACTGTGCGTAGGTCCGAGGTATACGAACATGTTGTAGGTGTTCAAGAGAGTCTCTCCAGAGTTCCCATTGTATGCGATGTTCTGCGGGGAGAGGTTCATCCCAATCTTTGGTTCCATGAATAAGAGATCTCAAAAAGTGTTTCCCATCGATTACTATTGGAGCCAAAAATCCTAACGGGTCGAAGATCCCGTTGACAGTTGACAGTATGCCCCTGCGCGTGTATGGTTTAGCTTCTGTTGAGACTTGATAAAGAAACGAGTCGGTTTCCAAACTCCAACTGACTCCCAAGCTACACTGAATAGGCAGTGGTTCACATCCTAAATCGAGATCCTTAACACCTTTTGCAAGGTCGTCTGCAGGAAAAGAGTTCATAACTTCATCACTATTAGAGGCAATTTTGTGTAAGCGTAGTTTCCCTCCTTGGTGAAGTGCATGCTGTGTTCTTTTCATAAGGTCAACAGCTTCGTCGACAGTTGGTAATGAGGTAAGCCCGTCATCCACGTAGAAGTCATTAGTGACAAAGTCGGAAACGTCATCATCATTTCCTTCGGCTGACTTTCGAAGTCCTAAGGTGGCAATGGCAGGAGAAGGACTGTTTCCGAAGACGTGGACGCACATGCGATATTCCACCAACTCATTTTCCGGATTGTTGTCCTTGTACCATAAGAACCTTAAGTAGTTCCTGTGGTCTTCCCTTACTTGAAAGCAATAAAACATTTGCTCAATGTCTCCTACTATAGCCACCGACTCCCTTCGGAACCGCATCAGCACTCCAAGCAAGCTATTTGCAAGGTCTGGACCAGACATGAGGACATCGTTCAATGAAACTCCATTGTGCCTTGCCGAGGAGTCGAACACTGCTCTAAGTTGCTCCGGTTTCCGCGGGTGGTATACACCGAAAATTGGTAAATACCAACATTCTTCGCTGTCCTTAAGCGCCGGCGCTAACTCGGCGTGGCCACTACTGAATATCTTTTCCATGAAGTCTACGAAGTGCTGTCGCTTCACGGGGTTCTTTCGCAGACTGGTATCCAGGGTTCTTGCTCGTTTAACGGCTTGTGTTCGGTTGTTAGCCAATCTTGGTCGTGGATCGCGGAATGACAGTGGAGCTATCCATTTACCATCATTACCTTTCACAAGCTCTTCTTTCATGATGCCGAGAAACCTTCGGTCTTCCTGTGACATACTGACTTTCTCATCCTCTTTTGTACGATGGAACACATGTTTTCCTAATACATCAAGCTCCTTTAAGGACCTGTTCGCATCGTAGATGCACTCAAATTCGTTCGGACAGGGTTTGAAGAGTGATGGTCGGCCATCTGCTAGGAAATTGGTTTTACAAACATTTACTAGTTCTGGAATGTGAGTCCTTCCTAAGCAAGCCTCTCCGATTATGACCCAACCGAGAGGGAGTTTCTGGGCATATGGCGTGTTTGATGGTCCTATTCTCTGGTCCAAAACATGATGAGCTCTAATTACGTCCCTTCCAATAAGCATCAAAATGTGAGCAGTGTTGTCAATAGGAGGAATACACTTGGCAACGTCTCTGAGATGGGCGTAGTTTTCGGCTACCTCAGGAGTAGGTATTTCATCGCGAATTTCAGGGACGCGGTCACATTCTAACAGGATGGGAATGTCAAGACTTATAGACCTGTCTACAGGTTCAACGATAACCTTAGTCGAGTCTCTGCCTGTGGTCTTCGAAACCCCGGACACCGAAGATAACACGTAGTTGTGTTGTTTTCCTTTAATGCCAAGTTGGCCAAATAATTGTGATTTGGCCAGTGACATGTTGCTCTGGTCATCAATCATAGCATAAAGTCTTATGCGGTCTGTGGGTCGGTCTTGATGGAACGCGTCAACAAGAACAATTTTGGCACATGATTTCCCTTTGAACTTATTGCCACAGATCTGCGTGCAGTTAACTTGGACAGGAGATTTAGATACCAGTGATGCAGGCTCCTCGCCGTACTCTAAGGAGCCTGAATTTGACTGATGCTCAAGATGGAGTGCTGTGCAGTGCCTTTCACTATTACATTCGCTACAAGGTTGTTTCACATCACAGTTGCGACTGATGTGTGACGTCGATTCACAGCACCGGAAGCAGACCTTCTTATCCCGCAACAACTTCTTCCTCTCCTCCATCGACATGGTAAGGAAGGCCCTACATTTGTTTAGAGTGTGGGAACTAACGTTGTGTAGAAAACAAGTCTTTCTGTTTCTGTCACTGTTTTGTATGCTATCAGCGTTGGTTTTCCTGACTGAGATGTTCTTTCTCTCTTGAGGATTCCTTTGTACAGTCTTATCATTCTTGCTTCCATTAGGTTGGTCATATGTGAAACTGGGATTGTTTTTCACTTTACTTAGATCTCTCAAAAATTCAGAGAAGAAACTGAATGGAGGAAATGCGACATGGTGTGTTTTTGTAAACTTTATTGCAGCATTGGTCCATCTCTCTTGTAGGTTATGTGGAAGTTTGGACACAATTGGCGAGACTCCTGTCGATGAGTCGAAGTATCCTAAAAGAGACTTATATTGGCTATCCTCCTTGAGTGATTCAATTTCGGATGCTAAATCTGATAGATCAAACAGTTTCTTGGTGTCTCTTGGTGTAAGCTTAGGAAAGCTCGCTAACCTCTGTCTAAGTGAAGCTTCTATCATCTCTGGTGCCCCAAACCGTTCGTCAAGACGCTCCCATACTCTCAAAAGTCCTCTTTCTGGGAATCCGAAGTTTGAAGCTTTGAGACTTACGACATGTCGTTTAGATTCGGGTCCACACCATTTCTCAAGCAAATCCATCTCATCTCTTGGGGTGACGTTAAGATCTGCCATGATTGACTTAAAGCTTGATTTCCAGGTTTGGTATGACTCTGGTCTGTCATCAAAATTTGTTAACCTTGAGAGAAGAAGATCCTTCTTCAACAGAAAACGGGTGAGGTCCATAGCTATACCTGTGTCCGTATTGGTTGCCGTAGTAAAAACAGGTGCATTTGGATTCATAGGTAAATGCAATTGTGGGTCTGCTGTCACCGGGAGTTCAGCACTATGATCATGAAATACTGTTTCTTCGACATAGGCTCTTGTTCGTTGCTGCGTGTCAAATTTCGGAATAGCCTTTATCCTATCGTGGTTATGAGTTAGGTTAAACTCCTCCGAGTCCACAAGGGCTTCCGCTTCCGCTTCCGCAGCAGCGACCTCCTTCTTTTGTGTAAGTAGGTCAAGATCGGCTTCTAGGTCGGCTTTCTCCAGTTTGGCTGCTGCGCTAGCTCGAGCACTTTCCAGTTCAAGCCTTGCCTGTCTCTTCTTTAGGGCCGCCTCTTGTTCAGCATATTGCAGGCGTGCCTTCTGTGCCTCAGCCTTTGCCTTTTTTCTAGCGATGACAGAAATCACACTTGAATTTTTCGAACTAGACCCAGCACTGGATTGTCTCGAAGATAATGCAGGCTCAATTGACTTTTGCTTCTCTGCCCGCTCCATACACGTGCCTAATTCCTTAATAGATTGATCTATGACTAACGTATGACTGTGCCATCTCAAACTCTGGTTATCAAGAAGTTCAAGGCTCTCTTCTGTGTTTTTGCGTTTCAGATAATCGAAGAAACTGGATTGGAGTTTATCAAGGCTACCAGTACATTCCCGTATGTTTCTCTCAAGGTCGATCAGGGAATCGAGATCTAATTTCCTACCTTCACCTTTTACACGTCGAAGATGGGAATCTAATTCTATCCACATATCCTCATAAAATTTGTTGTGACTTTGGACTGCATCCTCGTACAGTTCCTTAGCTTTGGGAGTTAACGTCCTTACCCTAGGCTGACTGGTGTGTGTTGCCTCACTGAGCTCCGTTACTTGATGTGTGTTGTCTGTGTGGTGGTCCATGCTGTATGAATTCGTGTAGGCGTAGACCGATGTCTGTGTCCTTGACGTAGACGTTGTCCCGTTGCCTGTTGAAATCGTAGCTGGATCTCAACTTCAGCCGATTGGGTACTTTTACTGTGCTGTCCCATAAACAATGTACAGCCAGTTTACCTCGTACAACATCCTTTATTTCCAACTAGTTTGTTTTACATATAGTTGTAGTGTTTTGGTGTTGAAAGGTGTTGAAAAATGGTAAAAGTCTGTAATAAACAGAAACAAAGAAACGTAAGAATACGCGTAAAAAATTGAATTTACATGTATAGCAATTTTAGCATTGTCAGTTATATGGTAACTATGAGCTTCCATACATTGAAAATTTTGACAAACTGACGATTCCTTCGACCACGAAAATTCCATAAATCTTAATAACTGTCGTAGTTTCAATGTTCAACAATGATTGGCATCAATAAATCTTCAATTCAAATAGCAGCATTGTTATTAAAAGTTCACAACTGACAGTCATAGCTCCGTCTGCACATCGTATAGTGACACCACGTGGTACGAGCGCAGAGGTTTCACAACTGTTGAAATAATCGTACTTTGTAAGAAATAACAGCCACAAATGAACAAAAACCACTTATATTACTTATATAAGTTCTGATAACTGAAAGTACTTACACCGTGGTGGCTGCAAGTTACATACAACATCTTTTTCTTTACACGAAGTATGCATCAACCGTAGTAAACAACATTGTCAATATTGAGAGTTCTTCAAAGGGAGATAATCGCGAGACTACTACGGAAGCCGCGGCGGCACAGTATGACTATATGAATGTATTCACAGTATGACTATGAATGCATTCATAGTATGACTGTATGAATGTATTCATAGTATGACTGTATGAATGTATACACAGTATGACTATATGAATGTATTCACAGTATGACTATGAATGTATTCACAGTATGACTGTATGAATATATTCATAGTATGACTGTATGAATATATTCATAGTATAACTGTATGAATGTATTCATAGTATGACTGTATTAATGTATTCATAGTATGACTATGAATGTATTCATAGTATGACTGTATTAATGTATTCATAGTATGACTGTATGAATGTATTCATAGTATGACTATATGAATGTATTCACAATATGACTATGAATGAATTCATAGTATGACTTTATGAATGTATTCATAGTATGACTGAATATATTCACAGTATGAGTGTATGAATGTATTCATAGTATGACTGTATGAATATATTCATTTTATGGCAAATTTGAACACATACTATGTGATTAAAAAACTACCTGATTTTCAATTATGAATTTGCAGCTGATGTCCAATCACAACCTATTTGTCTGAATGTTCCCACAAAAATTACAATATCAACATGTTTTACAATGCTATATTGTCTTTGTACAGTTCCACCATGCTATCACGCCACAACAAAGTCTGTCAATGCTTGGCACGCTTCATACAGTGGGCAGACGACATTTTACTTAATGGCAAGAAGGTGCTTAACAAAGAGGCGGCGCATGAAGTCATCACCGCTTTATCAGACGGTGTGGAGGTAGGTAGTGAGTGATGGCATATCATCACATATACAAACTTGTAGTTACTCAGTACACAAAGACATCACTACTCTATCAGACGGTGTGGAGGTAGGTAGTGAGGAGGTGGCATATCATCACATATACAAACTTGTAGTTACTCAGTACACAAAGACATCACTACTCTATCAGACGGTGTGGAGGTAGGTAGTGAGTGATGGCATATCATCACATATACAAACTTGTAGTTACTCAGTACACAAAGACATCACCGCTTTATCAGACGGTGTGGAGGTAGGTAGTGATGAGGTTTAATGTCATTGCAGACTTGTAGAAATCTTTCCAGTTTTACGATATACTGATTGTTTTGAAAGAAGTTCATGATGGTAATGCTATTTTATATTACTGCCATTCCTGAAGACTTTTATGCAATAGTTCTGAAATAACCATTGATAAACATTGTCCTGCCTTTCTGTTACTCCAATAACCATGTATATACATTGTCCTGCCTTTCTGTTACTCCAATAACCATGCATGTATATACATTGTCCTGCCTTTCTGTTACTCCAATAACCATTGATAAAGATTGTCCTGCCTTTCTGTTACTCCAATAACCATTGATATAGATCGTCCTTCCTTTCTGTTACTCCAATAACCATTGATATAGATCGTCCTGCCTTTCTGTTACTCCAATAACCATAGATATAGATCGTCCTGCCTTTCTGTTACTCCAATAACCATTGATATAGATCGTCCTGCCTTTCTGTTACTCCAATAACCATGTATATACATTGTCTTGCCTTTCTGTTACTCCAACAACCATTGATAAAGATTGTCCTGCCTTTCTGTTACTCCAATAACCATTGATATAGATCGTCCTGCCTTTCTGTTACTCCAATAACCATAGATATACATTGTCTTGCCTTTCTGTTACTCCAATAACCATTGATATAGATCGTCCTGCCTTTCTGTTACTCCAATAACCATTGATATAGATCGTCCTGCCTTTCTGTTACTCCAATAACCATTGATATAGATCGTCCTGCCTTTCTGTTACTCCAGTAACCATAGATATACATCGTCCTGTCTTTCTGTTACTCCAAGAACCATTGATATACATTGTCCTGCCTTTCTGTTACTCCAACAACCATTGATATAGATCGTCCTGCCTTTCTGTTACTCCAATAACCATTGATATAGATCGTCCTGCCTTTCTGTTACTCCAATAACCATTGATATAGATCGTCCTGCCTTTCTGTTACTCCAATAACCATTGATATAGATCGTCCTGCCTTTCTGTTACTCAATAACCATTGATATAGATCGTCCTGCCTTTCTGTTACTCCAGTAACCATAGATATACATCGTCCTGTCTTTCTGTTACTCCAAGAACCATTGATATACATTGTCCTGCCTTTCTGTTACTCCAACAACCATTGATATAGATCGTCCTGCCTTTCTGTTACTCCAATAACCATTGATATAGATCGTCCTGCCTTTCTGTTACTCCAATAACCATTGATATAGATCGTCCTGCCTTTCTGTTACTCCAATAACCATTGATATAGATCGTCCTGCCTTTCTGTTACTCCAATAACCATTGATATAGATCGTCCTGCCTTTCTGTTACTCCAATAACCATGTATATACATTGTCCTGCCTTTCAGTAACTCCTTCCTTAGACAGTTAGATCTGTATCTCCATCAATAAACTGTAAAGAGGTTTCCTAACATTGATGTTGTGGAGTTTGATAATGACAAAAAGAAACCATTTTAAAGCTCAAATACATTTTGAACTAAACCCTTCTTTGGCCCAAAAAAAACTAAGTATTTTAAATTTTGACTAAAGGTTATATTTCACAAATACTTGTTATTATTTTTAAAATTTTTGGTTGATAATCTTTTGTAGGAGCTTAAGCAGATCAGTCTTGACAAATTACATGACAAGAAGATGAACCCTTCTATGCGAGTTGCTGACCAGATCTATGGGTCGCTGGCAGACAGGTGAGAATTAAATCACTCTCTAAGATCCAGGGTACTGATATAATGGGCCAGTAGCATGCTGGAAAGAAGGGGTTTTCAAATCGATGACCTTGACATACTTTCAAGGACACATGTGTTAAAGTCTTTAAATGACTTCTTGTCAATAACCAAGAGGCCTGGGACCATGGTGATGGGTCAGTGGCATGACGGGATAAAGGGCTACAAAGTAATGAATTACCTTGAACTACTTAGTATCTTAAAGGTCACAGGAGTCAAATGTACTAAAAATCTTAAACAACTTCTTCTCAACAAGGTCAATGACCATATAATGAAGTAGTAGCATGCTGGTATGAAGGTTACAAAGTTTGTTCAAATGAAAGACCTTGACCTATTTTCAAGGTCACAGTGATCAAATGTATTAAAAATTTATAAGCAGCTTTCTTTCAATAACCAAGAGGCTCAGGGTCATGATATTGGGTCAGTGGCATGCTGTAATGCAGACCTTCCAAATTTGTTCAAATGAATGACCTTGACCTACTTTCAAGGATATAGGGCTGGGATGTGTTTAATGTTGGTTTAAAAGCAAAACTTTATCTGTGTACACATCAGAACTCAGGTGACTGTTAAGGCCCCTGGGCCTCCTGTTGAGCAAGATATGGACAGTATGTTCTTTACATTATGTTGGTTTGACAGAGGAGTAAAATGTGTTATAGTTGGGTGGATATATGGCTATATCACTCCATATGTATATATCTCCTTAGTAACGTTGTAATGATGATACATGTGTATCGAAAACTCAAATTTGCTGATCTTGAATTGAATACATTTTCGATGTGTCCCTTTTTTGTCACAGCAACAAGAGGTCATCCCTTCCTGAAATCCCTCTAACTCCGAGGGAAAAGGAGATCCTAGAACACACTAGTGAGATGGGGATATATGATAACACACCTTTTACCACATCACGCTCCAGTGACAGCATCAGTAGCAACCACCTGATGATGAGAAAGGAAACATCTCCACCACCTAAACCACCACTTCCCAGAGATCAGGCTGTGATACATAGGTAAATCAAATGATGCTTTAATTGACTCAATGATTTAATGCAGATAAAGAATAAACGTAAACAGATTTTGCTATCATGGATATTTGAATTAAAAGCTTTTTTCGTTAGCTGTAATAAATGTTTTTTGTAAAAGATCACAATTGTTAGATGAAAGTGGAATTTATTTGTCCTGCCAATATTTTTTTCTACTCATAGATTGGTCCAACAACGATCACAAGAGAGTCTGCCCCCTGGTGTTGAAGGTGACTTCTCTCCTCCTCCATTACCAAATAAAGAAAACAGACGATCTCTTACCAACACGTTGGAAATCCTATCTGGCATGCCAAACCCACTGGGCCATGTGAGCCCAAACCAATCCCCACATACTAGTGTGATTTACACAAACACTCCCTCAGAACTGTCATCCAGTCCGGGGCATATAACCCTCAGCAACCAATCAGATCTGAGTATATCCCCTCTCAGTCGGTCACCGGGGAGCAGTGTTGGCTCTGGACTGAACCGGTCATCAGAGGACCTGCTTGACTCCACAAGCCAAAATAGCAGTCGTACAAATAGCTTCTCTCGGACTTCTTCTGAAGCTAGGATAGGCAGTTCCTTTAGTTCCAGTACAATGAGCAAAAGTTCATCACAGTCAGATGGGACGGTAGACCAGATAAACCAGTTGACAAAAGAAATTAATCGTCTTACATCTGATATTGCTATTATGACCAAAAAAAATGGAAACCAGGGTGAGAGCTGTGAAGGGCAGGAACCTCCAACACTGCCCAAGAAACTGAATCGTCTGCCCTCCCAGTATGATAACATGAATGAGAGTGGCATCCAAGTAACGACAGGCTCTGCAGGCAGCAGTCGAGTCGTTTCTTACGAAGCACGGATGTCTTCATCTTCAACGAGTAGTTCCCAGTCATTTGCAGGGTTCCAGATGCAGAAGTCTAACACTATATCTTTCACACAGCGTACTAGTTCCCAGGAGACCTACTCCAGCTCGGAAACATTTTCTAGTGCCAGTCACTCTAGTCTGGAGAGTCTGCCTAAACCACCACCGCTACCACCAAAGAAACGTCACAGTATGTATTTTGTATTAAGATTCAGTTACCTAAACTACACCACTACCAAGTACTAGGCATATTTAAATGTACAACCAGATAAACATCAGAGTACATGTTGCTCAAACCAATGCATTTATCATTCCTCTACAAACAAAGAAAATGGAGAGTTAAATTTTATATCAATATATTGTTATAATTGATAACACCCTGGGGATATTGTCAGTGTTAATTCAGGTAGAATGGTTGTAAATTTCTTTGGATTAATTTTTTTTATCTATGAGTTAACTTTGTATTACAGTACAAGCCTACATGCAGACCTATTTTTTTTTATCTATGAGTTAACTTTGTATTACAGTACAAGCCTACATGCAGACCTTTGGAAACTACACCCAACCTAGTGCAATAACTGAGTGTGTGTACTCGCGTCACTCTATCAACTTCTACGAGTCACAGTGGCAGAACCACCAGATGGAGCTGCAGCCTCAGATCTATCCACGCTCAAATACGATCAGTGTTATCTCCGACCTCAGCTCTGACTCTTCCTTCAGTGGAAGTGCCCCAAACAGTCCAATGATCCCTCCCCTTCCCACAAAACTTAGAGTAAGTCATATCTTCAATAGTGCCAAGGTTCCAGAGTAAGTCATATCTTCAAAAGTGTCAAGGTTCCTTCCTTTCCTACAAAACTTTAGTAAGTTAAATCTTCAATAGTTCAAAGGTTTCTTCCCTTCCCACAAAACATTAGGGTATCCCTCCCATTCCCATTGAGAATGTAAACGATTCAACAGCTCAATGGTCTCACCTCTTAAAATACATACAAAAAATTAGAAATTTATATCAGATCACCTTCTGTTAACTTCTGATAAATTGAGTGTTTTTGCGGGTGATGCCTTTTCTTAGCCAGAGACACTCAGCTATAACATCTTTTACATGTTTTGGTGACACTCAGCTATAACATCTTTTACATGTTTTGGTGACACTTTTACAGGACAATGTCAATCGTGACAGTCAGCTGTCCACTACTTCCAGCCAGTCCGATTTCTCTGCACCCGAGTTTGCTGCTGAGATGTCGCGTGAGAAGGCTGCGAGTCTGATAGAGGGACCAACCCAAGGAGCGGCTTCAGATGTGTACGTAGATCCTGTATCACATGTACATGTGCGCTTTAGAGTTCCTCCAAAACTGCTTAGGTTGACAAATTCAGTAAAGTTAATTGCATGTGTTACTTTTAATGTGAAGAAATCTCATCCAATTGAAATGTAACTGTATCTGCAGTGAGCCAAAACGGTCTTCAGCTCCTCCAGGACAGATCCCAGCCAAGGATATACTGGCTCTGGCTTCTGTTGAACTCCCAACCATTACCACAACAAAACCGGAGATCCAGCGGGATGCAGACTCGGACTTTGCTGAACTCAACCCACTCGATGATGTTGATGTGTCTGACCAGCTTATAAAGAAAAAAGAAGTGAGAGGAAATTTGTTTTAATCATCTAATTCACTATCAACATTATGTGTGGTGTTATATTTTGGTCATTTTATGTGAATTGTTAATAACTTTTCTTTTATCACATAACTGGTACGTTTTACCCTGTAATATGGCCATGTCATAAATAACGTAAGACACATGATTAATAACATTACGACATTGTGACATCATAAAATATTTTCATATCTTTGACGTCATAATTAATTTATGGCGTCATATTAACTGTATGTTGTATGTTTTACTTACATTCTCACAAGCAATGTGATAAACAGATACACATACTTATGTCATGTGGAATTTATTAAATTTGTTCAATAATTTCATATGCAAATGCCACCCATGTAAGATTCTCTGTATCAAAAATGTAAGCATCATACTAATGTTTTTTGTCAGATCAAGGTAGACATATTCAGGATTTGGGATGTATCAGTAGACAAGTATTTCTTTCATTTTTTTTTTTTTTTTTTATGAAATAATTTTGTTAAGTTTTTACAAAGTTCATTTCTTGGATACATTTACAAAATCCATTTTTAGCACCTTTTCAGACACATTAGTTCTTAATGAAAACAGATTTACACAGAAGTTTTCATAGTTTTTGTCTGATTTGTTTACAGAATGAGGATGGTCCGGAGATACGTGGTGGCTCGGTTGATGCCCTAGTGGTCCATGCTTCAGCTGCTGGCAAGTCAGGTATGTATCATACGTCACCTTCACTAATAACCGCGCTTCCAACAAGCTGAAGTCTTTAGCACCCCCAAATATGTTCGCTGCAGAAATATTTTACATGATTTACAGAAATTGTTTACCTTTTTTCCCCAATTGTTAAACTGTAAAATAGTTGTCTAATACCTGTTGTTAGTATCTGTGTATATAGTGTCCTTCCACAATCTTCAGACAGTCCCAGATAGTCTTGTGTAAACCACCTCATAAGTCTTGTTTCCTCTAGTAGAACCCAGATAGACTGCCTAAAACTTGTTTGACATGAAGTCTTCTTTCCCAGATAAACTGCTCTGGACAAGCCTGATATATATTGGTCCGGGGACATCCCCCGTAACGCTGCCCCAAGAAATGTTCCATTTATACCTCTTCCAGCGACTTGCCTTCCAGATTACTCCAGACATGTACCCTCCAGAGTGCTCCAGACAAATCCCCACTAGACTACCCCAGAAATCACCCTCCAGACTGACACAGAAATGTCCCCTCCAGAGTGCCCCTGATAATCTCCCTCTAGACTGCGCAAGATAATCTTCTTCCAGACTGACACAAAGATGTCCTCTCCAGACTGCCCCTAATCTTCTTCCAGACTGACACAAAGATGTCCTCTCCAGACTGCCCCTGACATATCCCCACTAGACAGACACTAGACTCCAGACTGTCCCTGATGTGTACACTCAAGGTTGTCCCTGACATGCCCCCTTTAGACAGCCCCAGACAAGCCCCCTATAGGTTGCACCAGACAAGCCCCCTCTACACTGTCCCTGACATGCCCTCTCTAGGTCGCCCAGACAAGCCCCCTTTAGAATGTCCCTGACAAGGCACATCTAAAGACTAGAGACGGTCCTAAACCGTCGGTAATTTAGCCCACCAGCCTACTTTCCCCTAGATCACATTCCTCTGTCTGTTACCATGGTTTTCACCTGTTAATCCATGTAACATCAAAACATCACATCACATAATGACAGGTGTGTTATCCCTAGAGGAGATAATCGTACTGATCACTAACCGGTCACATCTCTCAACCAAGGCTTATATAGATTACTTCCTACATCTACCAGTAACTATTAATAATACTCTAACTGGCTATCAGTTTTGACAATGAAATTGGTTTTTTTAGTGCCATTTAAACTCTGTCCATAATAGTAAAAAATAGTAACAGAAGTCACTTAAATGAATATTATCAGGGTTGAATGAATAACTTTACTTCCAAGTGAAAAATAACTATTTAATCTGGTTTACAGATAAATCCTTTCATCTCTATATAAATGTACTGCTATTCTTTTGCAACCTGAATGCTCTCCATTAGAACATGTATGCCAATACATATATCTTGGTCAAGGGTTTGTAATCTTAGAATGTTATATGAACCGGGATATATATGCTGCTTCTGTCATTATACTCTTTATCCTTATAACTTCTGCTTTGTTTAGTGACAGGTGGAAATTTTGTAATTATAAGATCTACAATAAATTAGGTACATTGTGCCATAAGTGAATGTTTACAGTTGATATATTTTAAGAATATGTAGCTTTCAATAGTTCCTTGTAGAGATGTATTTATGCTGTGAACAGATAATTCCTTACCTCTTTGCTTCTTAGTTATAAAACTTTTGATGATACAGAGTAATCAGCTTTTAGTATTGATATATAGTACCATACCTGGTACAGCATCCCACGTTACAAGGGAGTGATATAAGACCCAGCGGTACTCTTTATTATCAACATTAAAATAATAAGGTTATAATGAGCATATACCGTCACTAATGATACATGTTTCTAATTTCATCACTAGTAAGCAGTTGCTATTTTCACTAATATTTGAAATAAGTCATACATAACAATTTACACATGATGCTTAAGCTTGTAGAATCATGTTAAAAGTGGCTGGAGACATGACCACCATCGTTATGGAGAGGAATACATGTAGGAATGTGAGAAAAATGTACAGCTATTTAGGGTTCAGTTTAACTGGTACCTACAGGGGAGCCGGTTTTAGCTATTATGTTGGAAGATAAGATCTAGCAGTATTCAGTATTGTGGGGAATTGAATATCTTGAATGTAGCAAGTATATTGATATATGAGCAACATGGTGAAGCAGGAATAGATATTCTATACAGTAAAACCATTGGAAACAATACGGTAATGTGTTCCAAATATTGATTTAGAAATCCGTTAATTTTGTTTCTTAACATTTCCCCTCTAAGGGTCGGACACTGATTTGGCTTCATGTTATCAGGAAGGTGAGTGGTTAGAAAGTGTCATGTTACATATCTACTTGGCCAATTACATCTGTTGTACCATTGTGTGTCGTCGATGTTTCCCCACTTAAATCGTTGGTAATTAGAATTTAAATCACTAAGACGTTGAGTGATAGATCATTTTCATTCTCCTGGCAAAAGTAGGAATAAAAATATATTTACCAGATTTTACAATGAATCTTTTGTCTTATAAATCAATTCAAACTAAAAGTATTTAAAGCAATACCAAGTGGGGAATCATTGTTCTTGTGTATATCCTTAGAGCAATCATTGAACCTATTGTGCATGTATGTATCATTATCATGTGTGTCCCTACGTGTACATATCTAGCGCGATCATTCGAGCACATGTGTTCAATATATGTGTGTCTCTATGTATACATAGTGTTTACCCTTCCTTATGTTCCACACATATTACACACAAGCACACATTTAATGACATATGTTTATAATCGCATGATATATTTATTAATCATTGAATAATTTCTTACAGATATTATGAAAATGATGTATATTTGTAGTTTTTCTGCCATAATCTGCCTTTCTATTGTGTTCTATTGATATTCCATGAAAAGCCTTTGAACTTTGTATGAATGCCATGGGTATGATGCATTGTGTTGCCTGATGTATTTAAGGCTTGTGTATTTGGTATATGATAAGAGTCCTATACATCAGTCTCACTATAAAAGTTCTGCCAATCGTTATATGATAGACAAACCAATAAAAGTAGAGTATTTCAAGATTAGCTAGAATCTTTTTCTCTGTTGTTATACAAATTTTTGTACCAAAAATATTGTTTACAACCAATTTTCCTGCTAAAATGAAATATCACTTTGAGGCAACCATGATCTTCAAATTTCTCTGAGACATACAATGTATTAAGAAATCTGTGTTAAATTAATATATTCCTGTTACCTATTAATTGATATCGATTAAAATTATAATTATGTGCCTGTTACATAAAGAGTCTGTCAGATATGGATATTTGTATCCAGTGTCTCATATTAAAAAGCCTGTTGCATGGACATGGTGATGG
Source organism: Pecten maximus (assembly GCF_902652985.1). Taxonomy (NCBI): domain Eukaryota; kingdom Metazoa; phylum Mollusca; class Bivalvia; order Pectinida; family Pectinidae; genus Pecten; species Pecten maximus. The sequence continues at coordinate 10,421,419 of NC_047016.1, forward strand.
TTTAGAAAGTAGAACATCTCTGGTAGAAACATCTGTAGGTGGCTCTGACTATATATTCTAGTAATGTACTGATGTTTACATATCTGCATGTTTTGGATGTTCTTCTGGTTAGCGGTCAGTCTTTCTTCTTCTATCTGATCGTCATGGTATGTTGTATCTATTACCATCCTATTACCTGTTTCAGCTGATTTTCTGATTTGTTAAAAATAGAAATCTGTTAACACATTTCTCATTGTTGTGGATAATTGAAATATAATTATTTTTTTAAAAAAGCAACTAATTTTCCATTTTTCTTTAACAAACTATGAAAGAAAGAAGGGTGTTAAACAGTGTATATACATCATGTATATGTAGAAGATATGTAGTTATTGGTGAAAGGTCAAACTGATTGTATGGCATATGGTGTTTGGTTTTCTGGAATATATTTCTAGTATATAAAGCCCAGCATGACAGAAAATGTCTTTGATAGATATGACGAGCTAAATATTTACCTTTCAGAAAAATTACACAATGAAATAATAGAAAGCTTTGTGCACATTTGCAGAATTCATGTACCAGGAGGCATTTTTGACAACATACCGGACATTCATCTTGCCCCGTGATCTCATTGATAAAGTCTTGTATAGATTCAACAAGTTTCAGCGAGCTGGGGACAACAAAAAGAAACGACTGGCACGAAATGGCTTTTCCCTACTTGTCCGAATCATTGATGAACTTAGGTGGGTGATCATCTCTTCAACAAAAACTTTCATAATTCATTAAGCTTCTTCAGTAGCAGAAACAATTTCGACAAATTTAACTGCAAAACATTATATTTCAACTAATTAAATTCAATTGAAGATATATCGAAAAAAATCCTGAAAGACCTGTGTGTACAGAATGTATCAATGAGAATGGTTTATCTGACAGTCACGCTGAGCTAGAAGATCAGATCATACAGAAAATGATGGAACTGGTATTTGAGCTCCTGTGTCAAGGAAATCTCATGCTGGCCCGCATCCTCAGAAAAAAAATCATTGAGAAGTGTGAGGCAAAGAAGGCTCATGGTGAGGTCACACAGACCATGAACATCACCTCCTCTATATCACTGGCCTCCAGGTAGGTACACATATAACATTGTATCAAGGGGAGGTCACTCAGACAGAGAACATCACCTCCTCTATATCACTGGCCTCCAGGTAGGTACACATATAACATTGTATCAAGGGGAGGTCACTCAAACCATGAACATCACCACCTCTATATCACTGTTGTAGATAGAGTTAGGTCCATAACATTCATCCCTTTGCCATATTACCTATTAAAACTTTGCTTGAAAAATGTGGTTATCATTTGGATCATTCTGCAATCACTCTCAAAGCTTTCCCAATCCTTACAAATGTTCACTTTTAATAAAAGGTTTATCCTACATTTAATCCATGTTATTATTGTTCATCCATATTTCAGCCCGTCTGATCTCCTACACCTCAAATCACATGATATTGCAGAACAGATGACATTGATGGATGCCGAGTTGTTTCAGAAAATTGAGGTAATATGTGCAAAAGTTTAGATGTATGTGAAAACTGAAAGTGAACTATCTTATCTTGTTTACATTCAACCCATAGCTCATGTGTTCTATTCTTTTGGCAGTGCAACAGGCTACAATATAATGAGGTTACACTAATGTTTTACCAGCTACTTCAATTAGAAGAAAAACACTGAACCTTGTTAGAGACTTTGAAATGAACCAACATATAATGCAGAGTTTAATCATTAAAAATAATGTCTAGATTCCAGAAGTTCTTCTCTGGGCCCGAGAGCAGTCAGAGGAACTGAGTCCAAACCTGACAGAATTCACAGAACATTTTAATAAAGTTTCTTACTGGTAAGTAAACTTGTTTTTGTGAAATTGCAGAATATAATTCCATGGTACAACAGATTTTGTCTTGAATATGACGCCATGGTACAGCAGAGTTTGTCATGAATATCCATATGGTACAGCAGAGTTTGTTATGAATATGACTCCATGGTACAGCAGAGTTTGTTGTGAATATGACTCCATGGTACAGCAGAGTTTGTCATGAATATAAATAATTCCAAGGTACAGCAGAGTTTGTTATGAATATGACTCTATGGTACAGCAGAGTTTGTTATGAATATGACTCCATGGTACAGCAGAGTTTGTTATGAACTCGACTCTATGGTACAGCAGAGTTTGTTATGAACTCGACTCTATGGTACAGCAGAGTTTGTTATGAATATGACTCCATGGTACAGCAGAGTTTGTTATGAATATGACTCCATGGTACAGCAGAGTTTGTTATGAATATGACTCCAAGGTACAGCAGAGTTTGTTATGAATATGACTCCATGGTACAGCAGAGTTTGTTATGAATATGACTCCATGGTACAGCAGAGTTTGTTATGAATATGACTCAAGGTACAGCAGAGTTTGTCATGAATATAATTCCATGGTACAACAGAGTTTGTCATGAATATGACTCCATGGTACAGCAGAGTTTGTCATGAATATGACTCCATGGTATAGCAGAGTTTGTTATGAATATGACTCCATGGCACAGCAGAGTTTGTTATGAATATCCATATGGTACAGCAGAGTTTGTCATGAATATGACTCCATGGTACAGCAGAGTTTGTTATGAATATGACTCCATGGTATAGCAGAGTTTGTTGTGAATATGACTCCATGGTACAGCAGAGTTTGTTATGAATATGACTCCATGGTATAGCATAGTTTGTCATGAATATGACTCCATGGTATAGCAGAGTTTGTCATGAATATGACTCCATGGTATAGCAGAGTTTGTCATGAATATGACTCCATGGTACAGCAGAGTTTGTTATGAATATGACTCCATGGTACAGCAGAGTTTGTTATGAATATGACTCCATGGTACAGCAGAGTTTGTTATGAATATGACTCCATGGTACAGCAGAGTTTGTTATGAATATGACTCCATGGTACAGCAGAGTTTGTTATGAATATGACTCCATGGTACAGCAGAGTTTGTCATGGATATAATTCCATGATACAGCAGAGTTTGTTGTGAACATGACTCTATGGTACAGCAGAGTTTGTTATGAATATGACTCCATGGTACAGCAGAGTTTGTTATGAATATGACTCCATGGTACAGCAGAGTTTGTTATGAATATGACTCCATGGTACAGCAGAGTTTGTTATGAATATGACTCAAGGTACAGCAGAGTTTGTTGTGAATATGACTCCATGGTACAGCAGAGTTTGTTGTGAACCCGACTCTATGGTACTAACACCTTAGTAAGCAGGGAGCAGAGTTAAATGATTTTTTATATTAGAGAAAACCTAGGATAAATTTTAATGGATTATAAACAATATCTGTCATATTTCAACCTACAACGCTAATGATATCAAACATCATCAAGAATTTACTGTCTTTGTTTCAGGTGTAGAACACAAATTCTTATCCAAGAGGAAGCCAAGGAGCGAGAAAAATACTTAATCAAATTCATAAAAATCATGCGGGTAAGTTCTGTTGACAACATCCAAATTAGGATATCTTGATTTGTTGTGTTGTATTTAAACACATATTGTTTTTTCATGAATTTATAGAACACGCCTTCATATTGAATTTTTTTTTATCACCGTTTTTAACAACAGAGTTGTAGGGCTCTTTAATTGACCATTTAAATCATACTTGATAATTAACAAATTCTTTGTATGTTAAGTAACTATGAAAGTTGATGAATTTGTTATGTGTATCAGTACAATATAATTATTATATAAACCATCAGTAGGCTATTCTCCTTGATTCACCTGTTTCCATGACAATTTCAGCACTTGCGGAAGCTGAGTAATTTCAACTCGTATTTGGCCATCCTCTCAGCAGTGGATTCAGCTCCCATACGACGTCTGGAGTGGCAGAGACAGAACCTTGAGGTACAAACTATATGTATATGATCCAAGGAGTCCTATTCAGTGATTTAAATTAGAACAACTGTATTTTGTAAAAATATAATACAAGCTTAAATAACAGTGATAAGTTAATTATTGTATTTATAGGATTTTCAAAATAAAAATCTAATATTGTGTATTTATTCTTATCGAAGTTGATAAAAAAAACAAGTGAAAAACACATGAAGTCTATAACGTTGGTGTGTGAACTTCCCTCAAATGACACCAGTATATGCATAATGAATTCTGCCTATACAGACAAAAAATATCAGGCTGTGCTTTCTGCTTGTCAAAGGTCAACAAGCACAATAGACACAAACCCATTGCCAGTTGTGATCCTATGAAAATATAGAGTAATGTTCTGTGTGATGTGTTTCAGGCCCTTAAAGAGTTCTGCCAGCTCATCGACAGTTCTGCATCATTCCGTGCCTACAGACAAGCCCTAAGTGAGACTGAGCCCCCCTGCATACCCTACATGTAAGTCGGCTGTAGATATCTATTCTCTGAAAAGCTAATTAATGAATTTATATTTAGAATTTTTTTTTCTGAAATTAGTATTTATTTTATATGCTGGCATGATGATATCAGTTGGGCATACTGTAGGGGAATAGTTGCTGACCTTTTTCAGTCCTCTACTTTTGACACATTGTTCAGTAGTTGTTTGAAAGCATGCTAGATATTTTCAAAGTTTATATTGAATTTGTTGGGAGGTTTATGTGAGATTTGTTAAGGGTGATTTGCTAATCTTGTGCTGATTGATGAAGCTATTCTCTAGCACCTGTGATCCCCAGTTACATTATATGTATTATTGCTACAGTGGACTGATCCTTCAAGACCTGACGTTTATAAACATCGGTAACCAGGACTTCCTGCCAGACAAAAATGTGAACTTTGCTAAACGTTGGCAGCAGTTCAACATACTTGATAGCATGAGAAGGTTCAAGAAATGGTAAGTATCCACTATTTTTAAGGTTTACTTTAGGCAAGAAGCATTTGATTATATATGATGGCAGAGAGTTTTGATATTTTCTCTTATCATGATACTGTAAATTACACATTTTGCCAAATATTAGCCAATAATGAAACTAAAAGAGATTAGCACAATGATGATTATAGAGCACACAATATGCGTGCTGTAAAGACAATGTAAAGAAAGTGCAGTCATAAATTAGTGAAATGTTTTCAATATTAAAAGCCTAAAGTAAGTTTATTACTAAAATGAGTATGTTAACATTATATATATTCTGCTGTAAAAGCTACTGTCAGTAATGTTTTCACACATGATAAAATGTGTATCCAGTCAGAGACCATATTTTGTATGTTTTCTTAAAATTTCATTCTCATTACAGTAATTATGAATGCAAGAGGAACGAAAAAATCATGACTGTGTTCAATAACTTTGAGGATTACCTTAGTGAAGAAAGTCTGTGGCAGATATCAGAAAAAATCAAACCCAGAAGTGTGAGGAAAAAACCTGAACCAGCTGAACCGTAACCATTCAACCTCTAACTGAAAGTGTGATATTTCCCAGGATGTGACCTTTATAACAGGATGTGACCTTTATAACAGGATGTGAACTTTCTACTTTTGCTTGGATTATGAAATATAACAGGATGACCTTTCATCCTCTGGTTGGAATGATCAAATGTGAAACTTAATTATTCGACCAGAAATGTAAAAAGGGAAAGTGTCAAAAGGTGTGATCTTGGTGTTTTGTGAAAACATCAGTAATTGATATCATTCAAAAGTGGAAGAACCCTTTAAAGGTTGATAATAAAAACATAGCTATTGCAAAACAAAGGAGGTCATCCTGGTGAACTAGTAGGAGAGTATCTAGATAGGTAGTTTTGTTTAGTGTTGGTTGGTGCTATGCTTTTAGATAAGGATTATACAATGGGAATTACAATATCAGATACGATATTGCCAGCTGAGGATCGATGTACTCACACATAGGTCTCTGTCAGAATTAGGTACAGTTAAACCTGTCTATAAAGGTCACTCATGGAAGCAGGGAAAACAGGTAGTAGCCTTGTGTGACATACGGTTCTGTTAGCCTTGTGTGACGAAAGGTTCTGTTAGCCTTGTGTGACGTAAGGTTCTGTTAGCCTTGTGTGACGTAAGGTTCTGTTAGCCTTGTGTGATGTAAGGTTCTGTTAGCCTTGTGTGACATAAGGTTCTGTTAGCCTTGTGTGACGTAAGGTTCTGTTAGCCTTGTGTGACGAAAGGTTCTGTTAGCCTTGTGGGACGAAAGGTTCTATTAGCCTTGTGTGACGAAAGGTTCTTTTAGCGTTGTGTGACGTAAGGTTCTGTTAGCCTTGTGTGACATAAGGTTCTGTTAGCCTTTGTGACGTAAGGTTGTGTTAGCCTTTGTGATGTAAGGTTCTGTTAGCCTTGCGTGACGTAAGGTTCCGTTAGCTTTTGTGACGTAAGGTTCTGTTAGCCCTGTGTGACATAAGGTTCTGTTAGCCTTGTGTGACATAAGGTTCTGTTAGCCTTGTGTGACATAAGGTTCTGTTAGCCTTGTGTGACGTAAGGTTCTGTTAGCCCTGTGTGACATAAGGTTCTGTTTGCCCTGTGTGACATAAGGCTCTGTTAGCCTTGTGTGACGTAAGGTTCTGTTAGCCTTGTGTGACGCAGATATATCAGGTTTAAGCTTTATGCATTTTGCTTGTTTTGCCATCATAAAAGTATCTCTATTGGAAACAGCATCAGTAGATAAACCTTATTATAAGTCTGGGAATATGAAATGATAAAATATATTCAAAATGTACAAACCATTGGTGTTAACTCATATGCTGTGTTTAAAACTGGATATCATGACTTCCCTATCCCTGTTATTCTGTTACCAACAGGGAGATAATATAAGGGGTAAACACTTCTGATTGATGATTGAGACCTGTTTTTTATCTCGGATGATGATTGAGACACGCTTTTATCTCGGATGGTGTAATATCATTGTCTTATTTTAGTGCTTTTATTTAAAAGTTTCAGATTTATTGGATAGGGCCTCTTATATGCAAAGTGGTTACATTGACATTTATCACAGGGTACTGTATATGCAAATAATAAATATATTCTAGTCCGTTTGTAGTGACAACTAGGGCAGACATTAGGCTGTATAATGTTGACAATATAAAGTCAGAAACAAAATCATTTCATTCATAATAAAACTATGTGCATGTACAAAAATTCCAATCCATTGTGTAGAATTGTCCTATTATTGTTAACATCCACTATTAAGGCCTGTTGGCCTTTCAGTGGACAACCCATAATTATCCTAATTTTCTTACATTACATATTTACATATTTCATCCATTTCCATTCATTGAAGATGTATTCATTCTATTCAAAGAACATAGAATTTTTTTGTTTGCCATTCATCATGATAATAATATAGAAATGTGATTGTTACTGTAGGATGGTATGTGATCATACAGCCTAGACACTTGTTTGGTAGAAATTTATGGCCATGTACTTACTAAGATCTGTAATCAATAGTGAAACAGTATAATCGAGATTTATCTCAACTGTACTCTTTAACAATCAGTTATTATACTATATCAACATGACATTGTGTGCCTGGCTTTTGTCTTGTTGGCAGAAAAAAACTGAGAAGTTGTGCGAAAATATATAAAGAAATATTATTTATTTCAATATTGTAAAGAATTTGTAGGTGTAGATGTAGGCCAGTGTTTTTGAACAGAGTATATGTGTTTATAGCTGTGTATGTGAGTGATAAGTGATGAGACTAATAGTGTGTATGATAGTATTGTTGTGTTTATAATTTATTGAAATAGATCTTAATGCAAAAGTGTGTTTTTGTGCTGGTGACTGTACACATGGAGTATGATACTATACTACAGTAGTACAGCTGTTGGACCTCTCACAACCTGTACCTGTAATGTACAAATACACAATAGTACTACACTACAGTAGTACAGCTGTTGAACCTCTCACAACCTGTACCTGTAATGTACAAATACACAATAGTACTATACTACAGTAGTAAAGCTGTTAGACCTCTCACAACCTGTACCTGTAATGTACAAATACACAATAGTACTACACTACAGTAGTACAGCTGTTAGACCTCTCACAACCTGTAACTGTAATGTACAAATACACAATAGTACTACACTACAGTAGTACAGCTGCTGGACCTCTCACAACCTGTAACTGTAATGTACAAATACACAATAGTACTACACTACAGTAGTACAGCTGCTGGACCTCTCACAACCTGTACCTGTAATGTACAAATACACAATAGTACTACACTACAGTAGTAAAGCTGTTGGACCTCTCACAACCTGTAACTGTAATGTACAAATACACAATAGTACTACACTACAGTAGTACAGCTGTTAGACCTCTCACAACCTGTACCTGTAATGTACAAATACACAATAGTACTACACTACAGTAGTACAGCTGCTGGACCTCTCACAACCCGTACCTGTAATGTACAAATACACATTCAATGGTAATAGTGTATACCTGGTAGTCAGAGTGTTTTCAATGTCCACAGTGACTTGTCAACAGTCTACACATCTAACTCCATTGATCAAGTATTCATTTATACTTGGATCTACAGACAATTTGTCGCTATCTACAGACAATTTGTCACTATCTACAGACAATTTGTCACTATCTACAGACAATTTATCACTGTCTACAGACAATTTGTCACTATCTACAGACAATTTGTCACTATATCTAGACAATTTGTCACTATCTACAGACAATTTGTCACTATCTACAGACAATTTGTCACTATCTACAGACAATTTGTCACTGTCATCATGACTATAGACTATTGAGCCATTGAGCACCGAAACACCAAAACAGCTATATTGAGTGTATGCAGTTATATGTGTAGTGATATAAAGCCAAATTGAATGTGTAGCGATGTTGAATGTACATTACCGCCATATTGAATGTGTAGCGATGTTGAATGTACATTACCGCCATATTGAATGTGTAGTGATATTGAGTGTGTACAGCCATATTGAATGTGTAGTGATATTGAGTGTGTACAGCCATATTGAATGTGTTCAGCTAGGTATATTTAGCTTGTATAGATGATTATATACATATGTATTATACAGTATATTGAGCACTTGTTAGTGTAAGCGCACCACAACATACAGTCATTACAGTGTAATGTTTATTTAATATGTTATTCATTGTAAATATGTAAGTATTAATGACTTAAGGGACAGTTGTAATATATCATTACCATTAGTCATGGTAACAGTTTGCCGACTATTAAGGGGACAGCATGACAATAGCTGGTGTGGGACAGGAGAATCAGATAACACTGGCAAATATTTATCTCAAACAGCAGAGTTTATTCCAATGAATATGAAATATAGCAGTCACTACCAGTTTAAAAAAAAAGATATTTCAGCTGGACTTAACACTGATGGCACTGATTGACCCAAATTGTCAATTGGTTGTAAAACGATACAAAAACACCCTGTTCTACTTTTAATGAAATGTGGCCAAAGAGGAAATGAGGAACCTGATGTATCTGGCTTAATGGATACAAAAATAGATTGGTACATACCATTGTACAGCTATGTTGAGGTTTGGTAAAGAATCTATATACCATTGTACAGCTATGTCGAGGTTTGGTAAAGAATCTATATACCATTGTACAGCTAGTCCTAGGTTTGGTAAAGAATCTACATACCATTGTACAGCTAGTCCTAGGTTTGGTAAAGGATCTACATACAATTGTACAGCTGGTCCTAGGTTTGGTGAAGAATCTACATACAATTGTACAGCTAGTCCTAGGTTTGGTAAAGAATCTACATACAATTGTACAGCTAGTCCTAGGTTTGGTAAAGAATCTACATACAATTGTACAGCTAGTCCTAGGTTTGGTAAATAATCTACATACAATTGTACAGCTAGTCCTGGGTTTGGTAAAGAATCTACATACCATTGTACAGCTAGTCCTAGGTTTGGTAAAGAATCTACATACCATTGTACAGCTAGTCCTAGGTTTGGTAAAGAATCTACATACAATTGTACAGCTAGTCCTAGGTTTGGTAAAGAATCTACATACAATTGTACAGCTAGTCCTAGGTTTGGTAAAAAATCTACATACCATTGTACAGCTAGTCCTAGGTTTGGTAAAGAATCTACATACCATTGTACAGCTAGTCCTAGGTTTGGTAAAGAATCTACATACAATTGTACAGCTAGTCCTAGGTTTGGTAAAGAATCTACATACAATTGTACAGCTAGTCCTAGGTTTGGTAAAGGATCTACATACAATTGTACAGCTGGTCCTAGGTTTGGTGAAGAATCTACATACAATTGTACAGCTAGTCCTAGGTTTGGTAAAGAATCTACATACAATTGTACAGCTAGTCCTAGGTTTGGTAAAGAATCTACATACAATTGTACAGCTAGTCCTAGGTTTGGTAAAGAATCTACATACAATTGTACAGCTAGTCCTAGGTTTGGTAAAGGATCTACATACAATTGTACAGCTATGTTAAGGTTTGGTAAATAATCTACATACAATTGTACAGCTTTGTCGAGGTTTGGTAAAGAATCTACATACAATTGTACAGCTTTGTCGAGGTTTGGTAAAGGATCTACATACAATTGTACAGCTATGTCGAGGCTTGGTAAAGGATCTACATACAATTGTACAGCTATGTCGAGGCTTGGTAAAGGATCTACATACAATTGTACAGCTATGTTGAGGCTTGTTAATAATCTACATACAATTGTACAGCTATGTTGAGGCTTGTTAATAATCTATATACAATTGTACATGCTGGTGAGGTACAGATAGGCCTAGTAGCAGGACACCCTGGTATATATACATCTGTAAGAAGCTGTTGTCAATGGATAATTGTATCATGTATTCCATTGTTAATTAGCTTTTCAGAGTAATATAAAGTAAAAAAAATATATATTTGTGAGCAAATTCATGATTTAATGTCAATATTCATCATGCAAACAATATCGAAATGTATCATAAAAATTCCTGTAATTTGTACAAAACACAGTAGAATCACCATGGGAGTGCAATGATCGCCATGACAGATCTGTGTACCCTGTTACTTGCTTTGGTAGTAAAATACACTCCATGTAAGTGTCACAGACACACCATAACAGCATGGTTGTAACACAGTGACATGCTACCATTGTACCTGTGTGTGTCTTGTGTGCACCTACACAGATCTCGTGGCTCTAGGAGACCTTACTTCACTGCTGTGGTCATCCTGTGTTGTTCCTACTGTACACATATCAGAACACACAGCGCAACGGTGCATACTTTGTTCATGCTCAAAGTGCTCTGATCGAATGTCATTCTAAAAAGTCGACGAGTTCAAATGGAGATACCATGGCATTGCTGAGGTGGTGTATGGGAACCTCCTGGGACACTGTGGGGTCACCACGAGGACACAATCCTCATGTGACAGGGGTTATAACAAAATAGCAACAAATTACATCCGTTTTTATGTTCTCTTTTGTTATACAAGAGATATGTAGTTATAATCTACAGTTGATGTGATAGAATTTATGCACTATATACACAATCTAGTATCATTTATACATTATGAATTTGATCTTTTTTTTTCATAATTTACTAGTGAATATCAAAAGTTGTTAAATGTTATTCTGTTGGTCGATAGATATGAGTGAACATGTATGATTTAGGATATACATTTCTGAGTATGGTTACAATTCTTTGTGATTGTGTCTGTATGAATACCTTGCGATTGTGCCTGTATGAATGAACCTCTCTAAGTATGGTTACAATACCTTGTGATTGTGTCTGTATGAATGGACCTCTCTAAGTATGGTTACAATACATTGCGATTGTGTCTGTATGAATGTACCTCTCTAAGTATGGTTACAATACCTTGCGATTGTGTCTGTATGAATGGACCTCTCTAAGTATGGTTACAATATATACCTTGTGATTGTGTCAGTATAATGGACCTCTCTAAGTATGGTTACAATACATTGCGATTGTGTCTGTATGAATGGACCTCTCTAAGTATGGTTACAATACATTGCGATTGTGTCTGTATGAATGTACCTCTCTAAGTATGGTTACAATACCTTGCGATTGTGTCTGTATGAATGTACCTCTCTAAGTATGGTTACAATACCTTGCGATTGTGTCTGTATGAATGAACCTCTCTAAGTATGGTTACAATACCTTATGATTGTGTCTGTATGAATGGACCTCTCTAAGTATGGTTACAATACCTTGTGATTGTGTCTGTATGAATGGACCTCTCTAGGTATGGTTACAATACATTGCGATTGTGTCTGTATGAATGTACCTCGCTAAGTATGGTTACAATACCTTGCGATTGTGTCTGTATGAATGGACCTCTCTAAGTATGGTTACAATACCTTGTGATTGTGTCAGTATAATGGACCTCTCTAAGTATGGTACAATACATTGCGATTGTGTCTGTATGAATGGACCTCTCTAAGTATGGTTACAATACATTGCGATTGTGTCTGTATGAATGGACCTCTCTAAGTATGGGTACACTAGGTATGGTTACAATACCTTGCGATTGTGTCTGTATGAATGGACCTCTCTAAGTATGGTTACAATACCTTGCGATTGTGTCTGTATGAATGAACCTCTCTAAGTATGGTTACAATACCTTGCGATTGTGTCTGTATGAATGGACCTCTCTAAGTATGGTTACAATACATTGCGATTGTGTCTGTATGAATGTACCTCTCTAAGTATGGTTACAATACCTTGCGATTGTGTCTGTATGAATGGACCTCTCTAAGTATGGTTACAATATATACCTTGTGATTGTGTCAGTATAATGGACCTCTCTAAGTATGGTTACAATACATTGCGATTGTGTCTGTATGAATGGACCTCTCTAAGTATGGTTACAATACATTGCGATTGTGTCTGTATGAATGTACCTCTCTAAGTATGGTTACAATACCTTGCGATTGTGTCTGTATGAATGTACCTCTCTAAGTATGGTTACAATACCTTGCGATTGTGTCTGTATGAATGAACCTCTCTAAGTATGGTTACAATACCTTATGATTGTGTCTGTATGAATGGACCTCTCTAAGTATGGTTACAATACCTTGTGATTGTGTCTGTATGAATGGACCTCTCTAGGTATGGTTACAATACATTGCGATTGTGTCTGTATGAATGTACCTCGCTAAGTATGGTTACAATACCTTGCGATTGTGTCTGTATGAATGGACCTCTCTAAGTATGGTTACAATACCTTGTGATTGTGTCAGTATAATGGACCTCTCTAAGTATGGTACAATACATTGCGATTGTGTCTGTATGAATGGACCTCTCTAAGTATGGTTACAATACATTGCGATTGTGTCTGTATGAATGGACCTCTCTAAGTATGGGTACACTAGGTATGGTTACAATACCTTGCGATTGTGTCTGTATGAATGGACCTCTCTAAGTATGGTTACAATACCTTGCGATTGTGTCTGTATGAATGAACCTCTCTAAGTATGGTTACAATACCTTGCGATTGTGTCTGTATGAATGGACCTCTCTAAGTATGGTTACAATACATTGCTATTGTGTCTGTATGAATGGACCTCTCTAAGTATTGTTACAATACCTTGCGATTGTGTCTGTATGAATGTACCTCTCTAAGTATGGTTACTTGTTAAACAGTAGTATGTTTCAGGAGCTCCTCACCAGTGTAAATTTAAATACCTAAGACTACATATTTACGATAAGGAAAATGAAAGTAGGCTGGAGCATTGAATGGCACTAGTTACTGGATCCTTTTTACTTTATTGGTCGACTGACCCAAAGAGTCAGGTCATTATGACTAATACCAATTGTTTCATCTATTATAATACACTGTCTGCCATGTGTAAACTTTTCACAAGTCTGGACTTCATTATTTCTTTAAAGCAGTTGGGATCCCCACGCTATAACCATAAATAGCATTGTTTGAGGTTAACAAACAAAAGGAATTGAACATGAACATTATTTTGACATTTGGTCAAATCCAACCAGGTGAGCGATACAGGCCCTATGGGCCTCTTGTATTATTAAAGTTCTACCAGTGGAATTACAATACTCCATGTTGTTTTGTAGTCAGATGACAGTTAAGGCACATGGGCCTCTTATTTCTTGTACCAGGATAAAAGGACAATTTTTCATGTTGGTGGTATATAAGTTATGAGTGAGCTTGTAATTAGGTGGAAATCGAGTTGTGTTTTTGGTCGTTTTCAAGAGAGATCACTTTCATAACACAAAAATGACTGATTTATGGCCACTATGCAATGAATACAAAACTGGAAGTTTCGTGTTAGTCATAATTGTACGGCAAGACACTACATAAAGGTTATTGCCAGTGACAGATAGAGATTGTACTACATAAAGGTTATTGCCAGTGACAGATAGATTGTACTACATAAAGGTTATTGCCAGTGACAGATAGATTGTACTACATAAAGGTTATTGCCAGTGACAGATAGATTGTACTACACAAAGGTTATTGCCAGTGACGGATAGATTGTACTACATAAAGGTTATTGCCAGTGACAGATAGATTGTACTACATAAAAGTTATTGCCAGTGACAGATAGATTGTACTACATAAAGGTTATTGCCAGTGACAGATAGATTGTACTATACATAAAGGTTATTGCCAGTGACAGATAGATTGTACTACATAAAGGTTATTGCCAGTGACGGATAGAGATTGTACTACATAAAGGTTATTGCCAGTGACAGATAGATTGTACTACATAAAAGGTTATTGCCAGTGACGGATAGAGATTGTACTACATAAAGGTTATTGCCAGTGACAGATATTGTCTACTGACCATTGACAAGTTACATAGAATTGTAGCGAGGACTTGGAAAGGAATTAGATCTGTAGTGGAATTAATGACTTGTAAGAGACCAATACCTGTAGGAAGGCAATGTGCTTTAGCCAGGTAAGAGTTAGTTTTGGATTGATAGCAATTGTTTACTGTAATGAAAGATCTCCATGTACAGGAGAGGTGACTTGAACGTAGAACATATGTTTTTGGCAGGATCTCTTTGTTTTTAAATAATGATTTTAGGATATACACACTCCATATTTAGATTTGTGAATGTAGAGAGAACTGGTCCAGCCTAGGTTGTGTGAATGTAGAGAGAACTGGTCCAGCCTAGGCTGTGTGATTGTAGAGAGAACTGGTCCAGCCTAGGCTGTGTGATTGTAGAGAGAACTTGTCCAGCCTAGGCTGTGTGAATGTAGAGAGAACTGGTCCAGCCTAGGCTGTGTGAATGTAGAGAGAACTGGTCCAGCCTAGGTTGTGTGAATGTAGAGAGAACTGGTCCAGCCTAGGCTGTGTGAATGTAGAGAGAACTGGTCCAGCCTAGGCTATGTGAATGTAGAGGGAACTGGTCCAGCCTTGGCTGTGTGAATGTAGAGAGAACTGGTCCAGCCTTGGCTGTGTGATTGTAGAGAGAACTGGTCCAGCCTTGGCTGTGTGATTGTAGAGAGAACTGGTCCAGCCTTGGCTGTGTGATTGTAGAGAGAACTGGTCCAGCCTTGGTTGTGTGATTGTAGAGAGAACTGGTCCAGCCTTGGCTGTGTGATTGTAGAGAGAACTGGTCCAGCCTAGGCTGTGTGAATGTAGAGAGAACTGGTCCAGCCTAGGCTGTGTGATTGTAGAGAGAACTGGTCCAGCCTTGGCTGTGTGAATGTAGAGAGAACTGGTCCAGCCTAGGCTGTGAGAGGGGTTTGTATGTAGATTACAAATACACTGTATATAGCGATATTGTGATAAAGCTATGTGAAAGAGTGAGAAGTAAAAGTGTTTATGAGGTTTAAATACACTGTTAGATTATATATTATGATAGATCTGAGAGGCTTAGTGTCCTTACAAAGCAATCATTATCACATCTCATATGAAGTAGATCACCCTCACCTTGTCTGTCTAACTCGCTTACATTAGAACAGTCTAAAAGTAACTCGCTTACATTAGAACATTCTATTTCTATTGGTTACCACATATCCTCATACAGTCTCACAGTAAAACATTCTATTAGTTACCACATATCCTCATACCATCTCACAGTAAAACATTCTATTAGTTGCCACATAGCCTCATACAATCTCACAGTAAAACATTCTATTAGTTACCACATATCCTCATACAATCTCACTCACAATAAAACATTCTATTAGTTACCACATACCCTCATACAGTCTCACAGTAAAACATTCTATTAGTTACCACATACCCTCATAGTCTCACAGTAAAACATTCTATTAGTTACCACATACCCTCATAGTCTCACAGTAAAACATTCTATTAGTGACCACATATCCTCATACAATCTCACAGTAAAACATTCTATTAGTTACCACATACCCTCATTCAAACTCACAGTAAAACATTCTATTAGTTGCCACATATCCTCATACAGTCTCACAGTAAAACATTATATTAGTTACCACATATCCTCATAGTCTCACAGTAAAACATTCTATTAGTTACCACATATCCTCATACAATCTCACAGTAAAACATTCTATTAGTTACCACATATCCTCATACACACATAGCCTCATACAATCTCACAGTAAAACATTCTATTGGTTACCACATATCCTCATACAATCTCACAGTAAAACATTCTATTAGTTACCACATATCCTCATACAGTCTCACAGTAAAACATTCTATTGGTTACCACATAGCCTCATACAATCTCACAGTAAAACATTCTATTGGTTACCACATATCCTCATACAATCTCACAGTAAAACATTCTATTAGTTACCACATATCCTCATACAATCTCACAGTAAAACATTCTATTAGTTACCACATATCCTCATACAGTCTCACAGTAAAACATTCTATTGGTTACCACATAGCCTCATACAATCTCACAGTAAAACATTCTATTAGTTACCTCATATCCTCATACAGTCTCACAGTAAAACATTCTATTAGTTACCACATAGCCTCATACAATCTCACAGTAAAACATTCTATTAGTTACCACATATCCTCATACAGTCTCACAGTAAAACATTCTATTAGTTACCATGTAGCCTCATACAGTCTCACAGTAAAACATTCTATTAGTTAACACATATCCTCATACAGTCTCACAGTAAAACATTCTATTAGTTACCTCATATCCTCATACAGTCTCACAGTAAAACATTCTATTAGTTACCACATATCCTCATACAATCTCACAGTAAAACATTCTATTAGTTACCACATAGCCTCATACAGTCTCACAGTAAAACATTCTATTAGTTACCACATACCCTCATACAATCTCACAGTAAAACATTCTATTAGTGACCACATATCCTTATACATATTAGACATCCCTCATCTCATAAGTCTGACTCACTCACAGTAGAACATGCTAGTAGTGTATAATTTTCCTGATACACCTCATTTCCATTAATAAGAATACTGTAAGTGTTTTAGTGATGTATCTGTTGCTTTTCAGTATTGAACATTCAGATCTGTTTGATGGGCATTAGCTGGAGGTGTTCTGAGGTATATACTAGAATTGGTGATAAGTGATTATAATGTATACACTATAGTTATCAAAGTTCATTCGTGTGTTATACAGCACCTCTCTCACAACTACTCTTGTACTATAAAGGATGTAGAGGATCCAAACAAACTCTCTAGACAAACTGTGATGTGATTTGATGATCAGAGAAATACCTTGCCTGGAGCATAAATATAGCTTTATTATAAACCAGAACTTATAATGTGCTCATACAAAATATATTTTTCTGTGTCAGGTTAGATGTCAAGTTTAGCTGATTATAATAAAAGTTAAAAAATAAATTAACAGAAAGGAATAAAATGAAGATAAATTAGATAAATGAGTAGATGTGTGGTTTTACTGATCCTACACTATAGCAAGCAAGAAGCTTTATTTTAAACTCATTTCAATCTGCCTAGATTTACAGGTGTGCAAATATGTCTTTACCATCTGTAACTTCAAGTATTTATTTTTCCTTACTGTGCCATGAATTGTTATGCAAATACAATTCAAATTTTAAAAAGTGCTTTTAATTTTTGTTTTTGTTATATTTGTTTTCGTTAAAGTTCATCTCACTTCATTTGATTGCTCAGTTTCTGAGTGAAATATTTTATTTACAACCTTCAAAAATTAAAATGAAGTGGAGGGGACTGACGTTGTAGATGCTTTATTTATCATGATGTGGTGTTTATTTGTGAAGGAACTTTCACAAGCGGGTCTTGTTTTTATGTCAAATTTGACCAAAGATTTTATTGCCATTGCTAAACAGTGAGACTAATTGGCACCTTTAACGTTATAACAATATGTCCAACTTCACTCACGGCCAAATAGCAATCATGACAAGTATATGATGTATTTAATATATATTTAATTCAAAGTACATTTGTACGTTATTTGACTTTGAAAATAAGTCAGTAACTTTATTACTGAAAAAAAATTAACTTTCCTGCAAAATTATTTCAGATAAATCTGTACACAATGGTATGGTAACTGATGAAATATGGATACTGAAGCAGTCATTCTCTTGCTTGGTGTTGAGTGATTTGGTGTGGTTCGACACCCTATAAACTGAATACTTTGTTGATGGTATATTTGGTGATACTAGTGTATCAGCGGTATCGTTTGCCTGTAGATATATGTTATACTGGTATAATGCCGGTTGTTTATTTATTTATACTATACGTTAATGAGTTACCAGTATTTATCTCATCCCGATGTAATTAGTATCAACTTGTGTGTGTATTTAAAAATATCCCAATGATTTTTTGAAATATTTATGTAAATTTCTTTGATCATGTGTAAAATAAATGTCAATATCCACAAGTGATTATTTAAAAAAAAAAAGACCTGTAATTGTATGTATACATGTGTATTATTTATACCCTATAGACCGTGTTACTATAAATAGCCATGTTAATGTATATCCGTGTCAGTTTTACAATGTTTTAATGGTGCATAGGTTTGTTTATGTTACAGTGAATTGCGATGATCATCTGTCAATGTGATATTTTTCACCTTCTCTGTCCCTGTCATGTGTTGTGTGTCCTTATCACTCTCATCTTCTCATTATCACTGACACTAAGCTGTACCAAAACATACAGAAATGACATGAATAAAACTGTCGATACAGTGTTTTCTTGTCTTTTATCTATTATATGTAAGTAACCCTGGTAAATACTAGCCGCAATATATACCGCTCCGCTTAAGAGGTATTCTTTTTAGCTCAATCGGTTACATATACATGTATTATATTTATACCCCCGCAACGAAGTTAGGGGGGTATGCTGGAATCAGGTTGTCTGTCCGTCCGTCTGTCTGTAGACACATTTTGTCCGGACAACTCCTAAACCGATGGGCCAATTTCAATGAAACTTCACATTTCAATGAAACTTCACACAAATATTAATGATCATGTGTAGATGTGCATGCCACTTTCTTTTTCTAAAAATTATGGTTGCTATGGCAACTGGTCACTATAAACAGGTTTTCCGAAAAGAACCATAACTTTAAGTTTGTCCAGACAACTCCTCCTAAACCGAAGAGCTGATTTCAATGAAACTTCACACAAATAAAGAAGACCATGTGTCGATGTATAAACAGGTTTTCCGATAAGAATCATAACTTTAAGTTTGTCCGGACAACTCCTCCTAAACCGAAGAGCTGATTTCAATGAAACTTCACACAAATAAAGAAGACCATGTGTAGATGTATAAACAGGTTTTCCGATAAGAACCATAACTTTAAGTTTGTCCGGACAACTCCTCCTAAACCGAAGAGCCGATTTCAATGAAACTTCACACAAATATAGAAGACCATATGTAGATGTGCATGCCACTTTCTTTTCCTCAAAAGTATGGTTGCTATGGCAACTGGTCACTATAAACAGGTTTTCCGATAAGAATCATAACTTTAAGTTTGTCCGGACAACTCCTCCTAAACCGAAGAGCCGATTTCAATGAAACTTCACACAAATATAGAAGACCATATGTAGATGTGCATGCCACTTTCTTTTCCTCAAAAGTATGGTTGCTATGGCAACTGGTCACTATAAACAGGTTTTCCGATAAGAATCATAACTTTAAGTTTGTCCGGACAACTCCTCCTAAACCGAAGGGCCGATTTCAATGAAACTTCACACAAATATAGAGGACCATGTGTAGATGTGAATGTTTGCCCTCTCTCTCTCTCTCTCTCTCTCTCTCTCTCTCTCTCTCTCATTGGTATGGAATGCTGCACAGTTGACCTTGGGAATATTAATTTAGCATTGGTATGGAGTGCTGTACAGTTGACCTTTGGAATATTAATTTAGCATTGGTACCGAACGCTGCACAGTTCACTTCGGGACTATAATTTATCACTGGTACTGACTACTGAATGGTACATAGTTGACGTTGGGACTATTAATTTAGCATTGATATTGGATACTGCACACTTGACCTTGGGACTGTACTTTATCATAGGTACTCAACCCTGCACACTTGACCTTGGGACTGTACTTTATCACTGGTACTCAGCCCTGCACACTTGACCTTGAGACTGTACTTTATCACTGGTACTCAACCCTGCACACTTGACCTTGGGACTATACTTTATCACTGGTACTCAACCCTGCACACTTGACCTTGGGACTGTACTTTATCACTGGTACTCAACCCTGCACACTTGACCTTGGGACTGTACTTTATCACTGGTACTCAACCCTGCACGCTTGACCTTGGGACTGTACTTTTATCATTGGTACTCAACCCTGCACACTTGACCTTGGGACTGTACTTTATCACTGGTACTCAACCCTGCACACTTGACCTTGGGACTGTACTTTTATCATTGGTACTCAACCCTGCACAGTTGAGGTACTGAATGCTGCACAGTTGACCATGGGACTGTTAATTTAGCAATGGTAGTGAAAACCGCTTATTTGACTTTAGACTGTAATTTATCATAGTTATTCAATGCGATATGGTTGACCTTGGGACTGTTATTTATCATAGTAACTGAACGCTACACAGTTGACCTTGGGACTGTAATTTATAACTGGTAGTGAATGCTGCACAGTTGACCTTGGGACTGTAATTTATCATAGTAACTGAATGCGATACAGTTGACCTTGGGACTGTAATTTATAATTGGTAGTGAATGCTGCACATTTGACCTTGGAACTATTTATTCATCATTGGTACTGATTGTTGCTCAGTTGACATCATCGTCAGTAACCCACGATCCTGACGCTCAATGACAGAGACCGTGTGAAGATTGGTACAAAGAACCTTCTCTCTAAAAATAGCAACCAAACAAATATTACATGCACCATACAAATTAAATTTCGGAACTCTTTTGTGTGAATCATGCTTTGGGGATCTCCATCATGGAACGTGTGCTTGTAATGATCAATAGCGAATGTTGCACAGTTGACCTTCGGGCCAAGGATATTGGCGGTGGTTGTGAATGTTGCACAGTTGACCTTCGGGCCAAGGATATTGGCGGTGGTTGTGAATGTTGCACAGTTGACCTTCGGGCCAAGGATATTGGCGGTAGGTTGTGAATGTTGCACAGTTGACCTTCGGGCCAAGGATATTGGCGGTGGTTGTGAATGTTGCACAGTGGCATTTGGACGATTATTGTTGGTAGTGACTGCTGAACAGTTGACCTTGGGGCTAAGGACATTTACATTTGGTAGTGAATGCTACACGGTTAACTTTGGGCCAAGGATATTGGCACTGGAACCAATGCTATTAGTATTGAAAGCTACGTCCGACTACGTGACATATTGCAATATTTTGTTTTCCAGTCTTGGTAGATCTGAGGCCATTGTCTCTAGCATTGATTATGGACGCTGACCTGCGGCCCAGGTTTCTAGCATTGATAGTGGACGCTTGCCCAGCGTACCTGGGGCCAAGGTTTCTAGAATTCCTAAAGGACGCTGCCCAACGGACCACGGACAAAAGCTTCTAGTATTGATAGTGGACGCTTTCAAGTGTACCTTGGCCAATGCTTCTGTCATTGATAGTGGACGCTGCCCAGCGTACCTGGGGCCCAGGTTTCTAGAATTCCTAAAGGACGCTGCCCAACGGACCACGGACAAAAACTTCTAGTATTGATAGTGGACGCTTTCAAGTGTACCTTGGCCAATGCTTCTGTCATTGATATTGGACGCTGTCCAGCGTACCTGGGCCAAGGTTTCTAGGATTCATAGTGGACGCTGGACCTGGGGCCAAGGTTTCTAGAATTCATAGTGGACGCTGTCCAGCATACCTGGGGCCAAGGTTTCTAGAACCCATAGTGGACGCTGACCAACAGACCACGGGCCAATGCTTCTAGCATTGATAGTGGATGACATCTAACGGATGTGGGGCCGAAGCTTCTGGGTCTGCTAGTAGTACCCAGATTTGTATGGTGCAACCCCAATCGCATTAGAAAGATGCCCTCTTACTTCCGAAACAGTACTTGTCTTCCTTTATAGATGGTCCTAACAGCGTTCTGTAGTCATAAAGTGTCTGTAAAAAGCTGGCCTGAAACGTATTCATTGAAAATCCTCCTATATCAGTAATGGTGTCATTTGACGTGAGGATTTATATAGATATCGGTAATTGTTTAGAACTGAACGTCCCCGCGAGAGGTATGGCCACACCAAGACTGGTGTCTAGAGGCACATCTTGACTAAGTACACAACAATTTCTTATGTATCGTCGGTAGAAGACAGGGCTCCTTTAGGTCTGATTCCAAGCTATCCCCCCCCCCCCCCCCCCCCGAGAAATTGGATTTTCATTTACTAAGTACTAAGCACTATCAATGATTGTCATAGCAATAAATACGGACAAACAAAGATGGCTCTACTGTGTGTACTTGACCAACAACCAATTGCTATGCGCTTGGTCTCCTATTCGAAAATATAAATATTTAAAAAGAACTTTTGCATTCCATACCTCGGTTACCACTCTCGTATTCATTACAGGTATTACAATTAGATTTAGATACTCTCTGTGTTCATAAATACTACTTAATAATCGTCACTCGCTCGATCGAGCTTTCTTCGATTTGAAACGTATATATGTGAAAACAAAACATTCTGGTTTGGCAGGTCACTTTTAATGATTACTCCAGTTGGACGCGACCTATTCCGGGTCCTTCACCGGCTGATAACTGGACAGGATCAGGTTCGGTACTGTAACGAAATATTGTAAGTTTTCAATAACATGTCAGCGTCAAATTGTTCGCTTACACTGCATTACAAAGGTCTCTCTTACAGTGCATACCACCAGTCGGTATAGTATACAGTTTTACACGAGGGGGAAGCTACGTCACAAACGTTACTAAGAGAACAAGATGGTGGATACCTCTCTTGCTTCTCGGTAACTCTGACTTACTTTTCACTCTTATCCTGTGACTTTCCATTTATCTATATGGTCGAAAGTACATCTGCTCCATCCAAGATTCTTTGACTCTTAGTAACGTTTGTGACGTAGTTTTCCCATCATGTTTTAAAGAGATATGCTACATCAATTTACGGTGCATTGTCGGCGTTCTTCATTACTCTGATATCTTAAAAATCGAATTGGTTCCCCCGCTGAGAGCTAACACAAGGTAAAGTAGAAAATGATCGAACATTTTTGAACGCTCCGCTATAAGATACTTGGTCCGATCTCTTTGTAACGGCCCTGGCTGCACTGTTGCGTTTAATGATACAATAGAATCTAATTATCATAACTTCATTTATTCAATTAATCTGTGGGCCGCTTTAAGACAGATATTGCTGTAATAAAGCAATGTATAATAAGACTTTCAAATCATATACAAATAATAAACTTGAAATTAATGAAATGTTACATGGACACTTTTGTTAAACCCCATCTAAAAACACACCTTATAGCTACCAACCAGACTTACCAATGCCTGTGGCTGGACCTCCAGGTGGAGTGTGGCTGAACCTTGAAGCTTTCGGGGCCTGGATCTCGGGGAAGCGGTTTGGGTTGCGGTAGCTGACTCGGGAAGTTGTTGTCTCCGTGTATACGACAGCGGGAGCCTTGCCTGATGAAAACGAAACACGTGGTCATGGTGCATGTCGCAATATCGTGGTGATATCGTAAAATAATTATACGAAACAGATTTATCAACTGACATTAATCACGGTTATTGTTGGCAAGTCTCGTCGAGCCTTAATGTCGGATGAGGCCAGAGTACCTGGATGACCCATTGGCTGAGGAAGGTGAAATTTTAACCTTCCGATCGGGTAATCGACTCTAGGTGTCTTTATGAAATACAAGTGTGCTTTCCGCTGCACCATCTCCTCTCCCGATGGGATATGTCTAGCTCACTAGATACCACTACCTGATGGTAAAATGCGACTAATTTATTCCTTCTGTATGTACCTATGCAGAAAAAAAGTCTCGCACATTTCAATATTTTGAACCTTGATGCAACACCTACACCGAGGCTCGTGACGTACCTAATTCGTTGACGTGACGTATAAGGGGTCCACAGCTGAAGTTCACCCATCCTGAAACAGATTGACCATGGTCAAACAGTGGAACGTAGAAGTTAAGTTATCAGCATCAATTTTAGTGTTTATTTTGTTATATCTTATTGCATACCTATTATACTCTCAATTATTGAACATTCTTTAGTTACGAGTAAGTTTTTTTTATTATTATTATTGTCCTCTACAACTTACGGATACAAATGTATAGCCCATAGATAGACTACTGACAGTGTATTAGGAGTCTGTGTCTCGATCCTACTGTATCTATAGACTAGTGACCGTGTTGTTAGGAGTCTGTGTCACGATCCTACTGTATCTATAGACTAGTGACCGTGTTGTTAGGAGTCTGTGTCACGATCCTACTGTATCTATAGACTACTGACCGTGTTGTTAGGAGTCTGTGTCACGATCCTACTGTATCTATAGACTACTGACCGTGTTGTTAGGAGTCTGTGTCACGATCCTACTGTATCTATAGACTACTGACCGTGTTGTTAGGAGTCTGTGTCACGATCCTACTGTATCTATAGACTACTGACAGTGTTGTTAGGAGTCTGGGTCACGATCCTACTGTATCTATAGACTACTGACCGTGTTGTTAGGAGTCTGTGTCACGATCCTAGTGTATCTATAGACTACTGACCGTGTTGTTAGGAGTCTGTGTCACGATCCTACTGTATCTATAGACTACTGACAGTGTTGTTAGGAGTCTGTGTCACGATCCTACTGTATCTATAGACTACTGACAGTGTTGTTAGGGGTCTGTGTCACGATCCTACTGTATCTATAGACTAGTGACCGTGTTGTTAGGAGTCTGTGTCACGATCCTACTGTATCTATAGACTAGTGACCGTGTTGTTAGGAGTCTGTGTCACGATCCTACTGTATCTATAGACTAGTTACCGTGTTGTTAGGAGTCTGTGTCACGATCCTACTGTATCCATAGACTAGTGACCGTGTTGTTAGGAGTCTGTGTCACGATCCTACTGTATCTATAGACTACTGGCCGTGTTGTTAGGAGTCTGTGTCACGATCCTACTGTATCTATAGACTACTGACCGTGTTGTTAGGAGTCTGTGTCACGATCCTACTGTATCTATAGACTAGTGACCGTGTTGTTAGGAGTCTGGGTCACGATCCTACTGT
Organism: Pecten maximus; assembly: GCF_902652985.1. Lineage (NCBI taxonomy): Eukaryota > Metazoa > Mollusca > Bivalvia > Pectinida > Pectinidae > Pecten > Pecten maximus. The sequence goes on from NC_047016.1 coordinate 10,447,018, forward strand.
ATCTATAGACTACTGACAGTGTTGTTAGGAGTCTGTGTCACGATCCTACTGTATCTATAGACCAGTGACCGTGTTGTTAGGAGTCTGTGTCACGATCCTACTGTATCTATAGACTACTGACCGTGTTGTTAGGAGTCTGTGTCACGATCCTAGTGTATCTATAGACTACTGACAGTGTTGTTAGGAGTCTGTGTCACGATCCTACTGTATCTATAGACTACTGACCGTGTTGTTAGGAGTCTGAGTCACGATCCTAGTGTATCTATAGACTAGTGACCGTGTTGTTAGGAGTCTGTGTCACGATCCTACTGTATCTATAGACTAGTGACCGTGTTGTTAGGAGTCTGGGTCACGATCCTACTGTATCTATAGACTACTGACAGTGTTGTTAGGAGTCTGTGTCACGATCCTACTGTATCTATAGACTAGTGACCGTGTTGTTAGGAGTCTGTGTCACGATCCTACTGTATCTATAGACTACTGACCGTGTTGTCAGGAGTCTGTGTCACGATCTTACTGTATCTATAGACTACTGACCGTGTTGTTAGGAGTCTGTGTCACGATCCTAGTGTATCTATAGACTACTGACCGTGTTGTTAGGAGTCTGTCACGATCCTACTGTATCTATAGACTACTGACAGTGTTGTTAGAAGTCTGTGTCTCGATCCTACTGTATCTATAGACTAGTGACCGTGTTGTTAGGAGTCTGTGTCACGATCCTACTGTATCTATAGACTACTGACCGTGTTGTTAGGAGTCTGTGTCACGATCCTAGTGTATCTATAGACTAGTGACAGTGTTGTTAGGAGTCTGTGTCTCGATCCTACTGTATCTATAGACTACTGACCGTGTTGTTAGGAGTCTGTGTCACGATCCTAGTGTATCTATAGACTAGTGACAGTGTTGTTAGGAGTCTGTCACGATCCTACTGTATCTATAGACTAGTGACCGTGTTGTTAGGAGTCTGTCACGATCCTACTGTATCTATAGACTAGTGACCGTGTTGTTAGGAGTCTGTGTCACGATCCTACTGTATCTATAGACTACTGACCGTGTTGTTAGGAGTCTGTGTCACGATCTTACTGTATCTATAGACTAGTGACCGTGTTGTTAGGAGTCTATCACGATCCTACTGTATCTATAGACTAGTGACCGTGTTGTTAGGAGTCTGTGTCACGATCCTACTGTATCTATAGACTACTGACCGTGTTGTTAGGAGTCTGTGTCACGATCTTACTGTATCTATAGATTAGTGACCGTGTTGTTAGGAGTCTGTCACGATCCTACTGTATCTATAGACTACTGACCGTGTTGTTAGGAGTCTGTGTCACGATCCTACTGTATCTATAGACTACTGACCGTGTTGTTAGGAGTCTGTGTCACGATCTTACTGTATCCTTCTTTATTCAGATAAAACAGTGGGTACTTACGTAGGTGATCCACCATGGCCGGAATCCTCCTGGATATCTTGTTGAAATCAGGATGCCAAATACCATACGACTGTAAGGCAGTTAAAGAGAAGTATGATATAGTTTACTCCACACTTACCTTTCTAAGATCCGAACAGGTATCCCCAACATACAGGTATCCCCAACAGACAGGTATCCCCAACATACAGGTATCCCCAACAGACAGGTATCCCTAACAGACAGGTATCCCTAACAGACAGGTATCCCTAACAGACAGGTATCCCCAACAGACAGGTATCCCCACCAGACAGGTATCCCTAACAGACTGGTATCCCTAACAGACAGGTATCCCTAACAGACAGGTATCCCTAACAGACAGGTATCCCCAACAGACAGGTATCCCCGACAGACAGGTATCCCCAACAGACAGGTATCCCCAGTAGACAGGTATCCATAACAGACAGGTATCCCCAACAGACAGGTATCCCCAACAGACAGGTATCCCCAACAGACGGGTATCCCCAACAAACAGGTATCCCCAACAGACAGGTATCCCCAACAAACAGGTATCCCCAACAGACAGGTATCCCCAACAAACAGGTATCCCCAACAGACATGTATCCCCAACATACAGGTATCCCCAATAGACAGGTATCCCCGACAGACAGGTATCCCCAACAGACAGGTATCCCCAGTAGACAGGTATCCATAACAGACAGGTATCCCCAACAAACAGGTATCCCCAATAGACAGGTATCCCCGACAGACAGGTATCCCCCACAGACAGGTATCCCCAACAGACAGGTATCCCCAACAGACAGGTATCCCTTACAGACAGGTAACAAATGGTTCTCGGCTTTTTGGGGCATTTTCGGACGTTAAATTGCTGCCAATGTGTGCTACAAGGCTAGCAATATGAATACAAGTCACAACATATCAGAGATAGGGACAGCATCTCACATTACTATTGTCCCAGCAATCAAATGCCAGTCACGATATCACAAAGACAGAAATACCAGTCACGATATCACAAAGACAGAAATACCAGTCACGATATCACAAAGACAGAACTGTCGGTCACGATATCACAAAGACAGAAATACCCGTCACGATATCACAAAGACAAATATCCGTCACGATATCACACAGAAATACCGGTCACGATATCACACAGAAATACCCGTCACGATATCACAAAGACAGAAATACCAGTCACGATATCACAAAGACAGAAATACCAGTCACGATATCACAAAGACAGAACTTTCGGTCACGATATCACAAAGACAGAAATACCCGTCACGATATCACAAAGACAAATATCCGTCACGATATCACACAGAAATACCCGTCACGATATCACAAAGACAGAAATACCAGTCACGATATCACAAAGACAGAAATACCCGTCACGATATTACAAAGACAGAAATACCGGTCACGATATCACAAAGACAGAAATACCCGTCACGATATCACAAAGACAGAAATGCCGGTCACGATATCACACAGAATACCGGTCACGATATCACAAAGACAGAAATACCCGTCACGATATCACACAGAAATACCCGTCACGATATCACAAAGACAGAAATACCCGTCACGATATCACAAAGACAGAAATACCGTTCACGATATCACAAAGACAGAAATATCCGTCAAGATATCACATAGACAATAATGTCCGTCACGATATCACACAGAAATACCGTTCACGATATCACAAAGACAGAAATACCCGTCACGATATCACAAAGACAATAATGTCCGTCACGATATCACACAGAAATACCGGTGACGATATCACAAAGACAGAAATACCCGTCGCGATATCACAAAGACAATAATGTCCGTCACGATATCACAAAGACAGAAATATCCCTCACGATATCACAAAGACTGAAATACCCGTCACGATATCACAAAAACAATAATGTCCGTCACGATATCACAAGACAGAAATATCCGTCACGATATCACAAAGACAGAAATACCGGTCACGATATCACAAAGACAGAAATACCCGTCACGATATCACAAAGACAGAAATATCCGTCACGATATCACAAAGACAGAAATACCCGTCACGATATCACAAAGACAATAATGTCCGTCACGATATCACAAAGACAGAAATACCCGTCACGATATCACACAGAAATACCGGTGACGATATCACAAAGACAGAAATACCCGTCGCGATATCACAAAGACAATAATGTCCGTCACGATATCACAAAGACAGAAATATCCCTCACGATATCACAAAGACAGAAATACCCGTCACGATATCACAAAAACAATAATGTCCGTCACGATATCACAAAGACAGAAATATCCGTCACGATATCACAAAGAGAGAAATACCGGTCACGATATCACAAAGACAGAAATACCAGTCACGATATCACAAGGACATAAATACCCGTCAAATAAAGATAGAAACATCAGATCAATGTTAGTTCCGGGAAAAGTAAAGATTCGAGTTACCAGTACCACAGACAAAACATACAGAAAAGTTTAACAATGGAGATATATACCAGATATTCCAGTAATAGGAAAATACACGCTTGACAAAGGAATAAAGTTATACCACGGCAGCACATACATATACGTCAAAATATATCAGAAAATAAGCTCTGGAAATAAATAATTGTATTCTAGTGTAGCAGACTTGGACATATATAAAACTTCTATGCTTCTTTATGACGTGAGGAAAAATACTCAACCAACCGGCTTTTCCTGACTAATAAGCTGGTATCTTAGGCCCGGGGGGTGGGGGTTAGCCACCCTCGTGGGAGACATAATCCTTGGGAGATAGCGCGGTTTAGTGGTTTCGAAACCACCGTAATCAGATAGAGTTGTACTGCGTGGTTTTCGCGTTCTCTTCGTGAAGACATTTGCCATTTTCTAACAGTAATTAACCACACTGGTATGGATGGATTCCTTGTCTCCCGGGATTGTCTCTGTAGTCCCAGTCCAGCGGAAATTTACCTAATAACCAGCTCGTTACATAACTAGTCGTACATTGCATGTAAACATTAATAGTGTCAAAGTATCTATGCTTTGACGTCAAACCTTTGTGACGTCATTGACAGTAGCACAGTAAAGTGTATTGTGACGTCACAATTCGTAAGTTATCTTAGGGCCCACTGCATGATTTTTAAACGCTACTGCGCACTGAATTCTCGATTTTTTTTTTATTAATTTAACGAAAATGAACGCACAAAGTGCACATATATAGCTAAAATTGAACATTAATATGTTAATGTGAATTCAAAATGACCGTTATCAATTGAACATTAGTATGTTTATGTTACTTCAACAAGACCGTTGATAATTGCTTGTTAAATTCTGTCATATGTACATGTAAGACACATAAAGTTGGAGAACACTTGCCATAACTTGTAGTGTTGTTAGCCACACTGTACGTATATATACCCGAGGTATACCTATAGTTCGTAATTGGCTGTCCGGTAGAGATTAAGACGATCTTTACAGTCAATAGGGGTCACAATGAGAGTCGCTGGTGTGTGTCCGGGCCTGAAAGTGTTATTGAACACTTACCAGTATACGTATCTAGGGAATTAAATTCTAAATCACGCATGCGCGCTGTGTTACGCTGCCGTATGATATTAAGATCGACCCCAGGGTATTACTAGAGTAAGCGTTCGTGGAGTTTTCCACATAACTTGTTTGATTCGCCTGAATCAGGTAAGTTGTCATTTTATTTTAGATATTGGGCAATGATGAATTATGATTTGTTATTGAGCATACTTGGGCAGGCATATACAGGGTTTAACTTAAAATTCTAGATAGCATATCTATATAAGTTGTCATCAGCGTCCCGTCTCGTTACGATAGAGTAGCTATTAGTTTACGTTTCAATAACTGTTTTGAAACAAGCATAACTTGTCTACATGTATATGGTTGTTTTTCTGTGTGTTACTAGGGATATAACTATCCACTATTAGTTTTCTGGTGTTACATATATACTTTATATTTTCTACACAAAACATATGAAGTCTACGTCACTCTAACCTCTAGATCTCATACAACACTCGATATGATCTATATTCCCACGTTTGATGATTTACAATGAAATATGCCATTCATGTCTAACCACATACGAATTAGGATCATATTATCACCATCACACTTCAACAGAGATAGCCGAGTTATAAAGGTATAGACCTCGATACAGATCACCGATCGCTGATCATGATAGATAACTATTTGTATTATTCATAACATGGACGCGCTATCACTATTTGATTTAAACAAATTTTATTTACAAATATAGAAATTGGATCAGACACAAGTTTAAAAACTGATGATCCGTCTTCTCCCGTAAAACATAAGTGATGTAATATCTATATGACCGCATTTTTTAAAGAAAAGACAATGATGATGAAAATTAGCCTACCTTTATGATAAAATTTACATATGATATCGTATCTTATGCTGTCATTGTACCCGTATTCTGTATAAAATGTATGTATATATACATTACGTTGTATAACTAGAATGAGATTCAGTTTATACGAGGGCTGATTGATATGTTGTGATCCTCATATTGAAGTATTTGAATGTTGCCGGACATATTTAATTATTTTTCAACATTACACCCCCCCCCCCCCCCCCCCCCCCCCCCCCCCCCCCCCCAACCTTTCCAGCTGATGGAACTGTCATTACCTTTCATCCATAGTGACAATCTTCCTCAAAAAGGTTAAAAATTAGCATGCGATAATGTGGCCTGGTGTGCGTCTGATTGACTGTCAGAAGTCTTGGTACCCATCGGGCCGAAAGCTTTCTCATTGCAAGATGCTCGGTCAGAATGGAATGTATTCTTGTGAATGCCAACTCTACTGGCTCTATATCTTTCTGTGACTCGTCTGCCAGTCATATCAACATCATGAGCTTTATTGACCATTTCTGGGGTTGTAACATTGACAGGCCTTCCAGGACGGGATTCATCCTCAAGGCTCTGTCGGCCGCGCTTAAATTCATAAGAGGGCATCTTTCCCTAGTTTTACTCTAACCAAATGAGACCAGTCCTTAGGTACACGGTCCTGTATAGTCAGAGAATAGTAGGACTTAAAAAAAACATCCTTGAGTACCTCCTTCGATACGATGGTCACAACATATCAATCAACCCTCGTAACATAGGGAATATAAGTTATGTACATGTGTTCAGTTGTAACATGTTATAACAGAAATAACCAGTATTATTATACTATATTAGTAAGCATTATGATAACTTGTTGATACAGTAGACGACATACCCCGTGCTACACACGGAAACTCTCTACACAAGAAGCACCCCACCATGCATTTTATAGTAAAATATGGCTAACCTCAAACTAATTGCAAAAGAATTCATTTTTGGGTTTCTATCATCAGTAACATGTCTTGCTTATTATTTAAAAAGTTATTTTTTCACTTTTTTTTCTGTAATACGGATGTAATCTACCGCGTCACCATATAGTTACACAATGGTAAAAATGAATGTCTAGTTTGATTCAAATTATATTTGTTAAAACGTCTAATACAAATAAAGAACACTTTTCATGATTAGAGAGTGCTATAACTAACAACGCAATAACTGTTGTTCTGGGAAGTTGTACAAGGTAGAAGTATTGTTTTAAATTACCTAATCAGTTACATAACATGACTGCCAAGGACAGACAGATCAATACATCCTCGTACTGAAGGCTTTCGTCTCCACCTCTAGCCCCGTAACAAACCCTACATGACGAGTCACGTTTACCAGGTCCACGTGTATGTTTTCCTTGCTAGTTAGTGAGGTTGAAATGTCCTTTTTTGTATTATTTACGAGTGTTGTATAAATCGTAGAGTGCCCGTTAGTTATTGTATTTGGTCTGCTCCAGTCCAGTAATTTAACGCTATGATCTTTACAAGTCCCGTGTATGTCTTTACCTATCTGTTCAGGTTATGATTGATTTACTGTATTTATTTTCATTATTACCATATATTAGATTTCCGGTATATCTATGTAACCTTTGTCGGTGTCATTTATAACGATTCCAGAGGCGGACGGGGACCGAAAAGTGATGAGGGCTTTCACATTGTGATGGAAATTCGTATATCAATCAATTCTATCATGAGTTGGAGAATCAAGTTGAGGTCAAATCTGTCCATTTGTTTTCTATGCGGAGCTTTGTTAATGACGCGAGCTTAGTAAATAAGTAGCTAGGAATGTCTGTGTGTATGGACACCGTGATATATACACCTATAAGGTATATTGATTGACGTCGTATTAACAAAACTTACGTGTTAACCATGTAGGACATTGTCAGCATGGAGGTTAAAAGAAAGAGAATTCGATCTACTTCTCCAGATTTGATTTTGTTGAAATCTGCTGTGCGGGAATCTATAACAAGGATTGAGATTTCTTTATCACAAATAAATGTGGAAATATAACGACTTTCTTCTCTCACTCCAATAGAATTCCATTTCATTGTCTGGTATATCTTAGACATGGTAGTCAGATAATGGGTACATGTACATGAATGCTGTTTTTAGATGGCGACATCGGAAGTTACTTTGTATGGTGTAGATCTATAATGATTAATAGATGGTGACGTTAATAAATATTGGGATAGATATATATCGGTTTAAAGATGGTGACGTTTATAGTAATTGGGGTAGATTGGTATCGTTTAAAGATGGTGACGTTTATAGTTATTGGGGTAGATTGGTATCGGTTTATAGATAGTGACGTTTATAGTAATTGGGGTAGATTAATATCGGTTTATAGATAGTGACGTTTATAGTAATTGGGGTAGATTGGTATCGGTTTATAGATAGTGACGTTTATAGTTATTGGGGTAGATTGGTATCGGTTTATAAATAGTACGTTTATAGTAATTGGGGTAGATTAATATCGGTTTATAGATAGTGACGTTTATAGTAATTGGGGTAGATTGGTATCGGTTTATAGATAGTACGTTTGTAGTTAATGGGATAGATTGGTATCGGTTTATAGATAGTGACGTTTATAGTTATTGGGGTAGATTAATATCGGTTTATAGATGGTGACGTTTGTAGTTAATTGGGTAGATTGGTATCGACTTATAGATAGTGACGTTTATAGTAATTGGGGTAGATTGGTATCGGTTTATAGATGGTGACGTTTATAGTTAATGGGGTAGATTGGTATCGGTTTATAGATGGTGACGTTTATAGTTAATGGGGAAGATTGATATCGGTTTATAGATGGTGACGTTTATATATTGATATCGGTTTATAGATGGTGACGTTTGTAGTTAATGGGGTAGATTGGTATCGGTTTATAGATGGTAACGTTAACAGGATAGGTCTGACACTGACAGTAAGGGTTAGTACAATGGTGTGGGTAGGTCTGGAATGGTTAGTACGACAGTGTGGGTAGGTCTGGAGTTGTTAGTACGACAGTGTGGGTAGGTCTGGAGTTGTTAGTACGACAGTGTGGGTAGGTCTGGAGTTGTTAGTACGACAGTATGGGTAGGTCTGGAGTTGTTAGTACGACAGTGTGGGTAGGTCTGGAGTTGTTAGTACGACAGTATGGGTAGGTCTGGAGTTGTTAGTACGACAGTGTGGGTAGATCTGGAGTTGTTAGTATGACAGTGTGGGTAGGTCTGGAGTTGTAAGTATGACAGTGTGGGTAGGTCTGGAGTTGTTAGTACGACAGTGTGGGTAAGTCTGGAGTTGTTAGTACGACAGTGTGGGTAGGTTTGGAGTTGTTAGTACGACAGTGTGGGTAGGTCTGGAGTTGCTAGTACGACAGTGTGGGTAGGTCTGGAGTTGTTAGTACGACAGTGTGGGTAGGTCTGGAGTTGTTAGTACGACAGTGTGGGTAGGTCTGGAGTTGTTAGTACGACAGTATGGGTAGGTCTGGAGTTGTTAGTACGACAGTGTGGGTAGGCCTGGAGTTGTTAGTATGACAGTGTGGGTAGGTCTGGATTTGTTAGTATGACAGTGTGGGTAGGTCTGGAGTTGTAAGTATGACAGTGTGGGTAGGTCTGGAGTTGTTAGTATGACAGTGTGGGTAGGTCTGGAGTTGTAGGTATGACAGTGTGGGTAGGTCTGGAGTTGTAGGTACGACAGTGTGGGTAGGTCTGGAGTTGTTAGTATGACAGTGTGGGTAGGTCTGGAGTTGTTAGTATGACAGTGTGTGTAGGTCTGGAGTTGTAGATACGACAGTGTGGGTAGGTCTGGAGTTGTTAGTATGACAGTGTGGGTAGGTCTGGAGTTGTTAGTACGACAGTGTGGGTAGGTCTGGAGTTGTTAGTATGACAGTGTGGGTAGGTCTGGAGTTGTTAGTACGACAGTGTGGGTAGGTCTGGAGTTGTTAGTACGACAGTGTGGGTAGGTCTGGAGTTGTTAGTACGACAGTGTGGGTAGATCTGGAGTTGTTAGTATGACAGTGTGGGTAGGTCTGGAGTTGTTAGTACGACAGTGTGGGTAGGTCTGGAGTTGTAGGTACGACAGTGTGGGTAGGTCTGGAGTTGTTAATATGACAGTGTGGGTAGGTCTGGAGTTGTAGGTATGATAGTGCGGGTAGATCTGGAATTGTTAGGACGACAGTGTGGGTAGGTCTGGAGTTGTTAGTACGACAGTGTGGGTAGGTCTGGAGTTGTTAGTACGACAGTGTGGGTAGGTCTGCAGTTGTAGGTACGACAGTGTGGGTAGGTCTGGAGTTGTTAGTACGACAGTATGGGTAGGTCTGGAGTTGTTAGTACGACAGTGTGGGTAGGTCTGGAGTTGTTAGTACGACAGTATGGGTAGGTCTGGAGTTGTAGGTACGACAGTGTGGGTAGGTCTGGAGTTGTTAGTACGACAGTATGGGTATGTCTGGAGTTGTTAGTACGACAGTATGGCTAGGTCTGGAGTTGTTAGTACGACAGTGTGGGTAGGTCTGGAGTTGTTAGTACGACAGTGTGGGTAAGTCTGGAGTTGTTAGTACGACAGTGTGGGTAGGTCTGGAGTTGTAGGTACGACAGTGTGGGTAGGTCTGGAGTTGTTAGTACGACAGTATGTGTAGGTCTGGAGTTGTTAGTACGACAGTATGTGTAGGTCTGGAGTTGTTAGTACGATAGTGTGGGTAGGTATAACTAATAGCTGACGAGTAACGAGACTGGTAAGGTCAATAAAACACCGGAATCCACCGTTTCCACATCATCTTCACGAAGACAAATATTGATCTTGAAATTGGCACCTGTTTTTAGATCTGCTAATACCTTCCCCAGTTATAAACACAAGAATTTTCTTTCATAATATTTGCTCTACAAATCCTTTCCAACATGATCAAATAAAGTATATATATATACTCATATCAGTTGTTGTTTAAACTGTGTGCGTTTTCGTCTCTACATTAAGGTTTTATTGGAACGCTTCAGGTCCGCGTGGGTTATTGATAGAGAAATGATAGCATTGATTACCTGTAATCGATTTCTCTGGTCCGAGGTCAAGTCAAAGTCTGCCAGCGGATATATCAAGTTTTAGATGTCCTGCTTAATTGAAACACCATTGATTATCAATGATTTTACTATTTACGGTTGTATTAGTAACTACAACGTATGGATTAAAGCGAAATTCAAACCTTATATAATGTATATCAAAATCGGGACTACATACAACAGTTATACATGTATATCAAAATCTGGACTACATACAACAGTTATTTATCACAATCGGGACGACATACAACAGTTATATATCAAAATCGGGACTACATAAAACAGTTACATATCAAAATCTGGACTACATACAACAGTTATATATCACAATCGGGACTACATACAACAGTTATATATCACAATCGAGACTACATACAACAGTTATATATCAAAATCGGGACTACATACAACAGTTATATATCAAAATCGGGACTACATACAACAGTTATATATCACAATCGAGACTACATACAACAGTTATATATCAAAATCGGGACCATACATACAACAGTTGTATATCAAAATCGGGACTACATACAACAGTTATATATCACAATCGGGACTACATACAACAGTTATATATCAAAATCTGGACTACATACAACAGTTACATATCAAAATCGGGACTACATACAACAGTTATATATCACAATCGGGACTACAAACAACAGTTACATATCACAATCGGGACTACATACAACAGTTACATATCACAATCGGGACTACATACAACAGTTATATATCAAAATCGGGACTACATACAACAGTTATATATCACAATCGAGACTACATACAACAGATATATATCACAATCGAGACTACATACAACAGTTATATATCAAAATCGGGACTACATACAACAGTTATATATCACAATCGGGACTACATACAACAGTTATATATCACAATCGGGACTACATACAACAGATATATATCTCAATCGGGACTACAAACAACAGTTATATATCACAATCGGGACTACATACAACAGTTATATATCACAATCGGGACTACAAACAACAGTTATATATCAAAATCGGAACTACATGCAACAGTTATATAGCAAAATCGGGACGACATACAAAAGTTATATATCAAAATCGGGACTACACACAACAGTTATATATCATAATCGGGACTACATACGACAGTTATATATCACAATCAGGACTACATACAACAGTTATATATCAAAATCGGGAATACATACAACAGTTATATATCACAATCGGGCCTGGTGTGGTGGCGCTGTATTTATGTTCTTGGCGCTTTTTCAATATTGCTCCTTCGCTCCTTCGCTCCTTCGACCTAAACGCGAAGGAGCGAAAACATGATAGCGAAGTAGCGAAAATATGATCGCAAAGTTCCATCGCTCATTCCTTCGCGTTTAGGGCGAAGGAGCGACGGAGCAATATTGGAATTATTGGCCCTAATAGATTGGTTTGGTTTGGTTTATTTTGTTTAACGTCCTATTAACAGCTAAGGTCATTTAAGGACGGCCTCCCGTGCGTGCGACATGCATGCGTGTGATGAGTGCGTATGTGTGTTTTGGGAGGCTGCGGTATGTTTGTGTAAAGTCTCCTTGTAATAGGCCGGATCTTTTGCCGATTTAGAGTGCTACCTCACTGAAGCATACTGCCGAAGACACCCAGCAGCACACCCCACCCGGTCACATTATACTGACAACGGGCGAACCAGTCGTCCCACTCCTTATTTGCTGAGCGCTAAGCAGGAGCAGCAACTACCATTTTTAAAGACTCTGGTATGTCTCGGCCAGGGGACAGAACCCAGAGCCTTCCTCACAGGGGCGAACGCTCAACTAAAGGCCAAAAGTGAGGCATTGTCAAGGGAGACATTAGGAAGAAGAAAGTTGTTAAGAGAGAAGAGAAAAGATAAGATCCCAAGTTTAGTCGCCTCTTACGATCATGCAATGGGGGCAGCAGGTACAATTCTTACGCCCTACCTGCAGGGCAGGGCCCTAATAGAACACCATACAAACATTCCGCATGTGAAGATGTCTTATTTTGACAATATATCTATGTAATACCTATCTATATCTGTTTCAGAGCCATGTCGAAGGTGTATGTCGTACTTGGAGTGGACAGTGCTGTTGGTGCAGCAGTAGCTTTTCATCTCGTTAAACGAGCGACCGTGAAAGGCGTTCCTCTTGGCAATCCAAGAGGGAAAGGGGAGGTTGACCCTCCCCCTGGCGTGGAAATTATTCGGTGCGGGCCTCAGGATGTCAAAACTATGGAACAAATCCTGAAAGGATGTGATGGATGTTTTGTATTCACGTTATCAGATTTTCGGAACGACCGTAGTTTCATGGTAAACGAAGCGGAATACGGGCGAACAATAGCGACCGCATGTAAGAATGCGAATGTACCTCACACAATCTACTGCACAGAGCCACACACTGGCGATATTCAGGGTATAGGCGCTCGTCACATGGTCGCTAAGGCTGAGACCGAGCAGTGTCTCCGTGTACACAACATCCCCCTCACCTTACTGATCCTACCCCGCAGATACGAGGACATCGTCGACTACATGGCACCAGAGAAGGTCGGCAATGAATTCGTGTTCGGTAAGGCAAATCAAATAATCTGTTGCTCGAACAGTGCTGTAAAATGATATAATCGATTGTCTTATGTATCTTGGGTATCGATAAACCTTAAAGGCTTGTTACACCAACCGAGTCTTTGTTCCACTTTTTCTCGTCTCTTCGATCATGACAGCTGTATTTTCATCATTTTTTACCATATGTGGCGTCCGTCGTAGGTATGGGGTCATTTTTCTTGTTATTATGAATGAAGACATGAAGGGTTATGATATTCATCTTATGATATAGGGTTATGATATTAATCTGATGATATAGGGTTAGGATATTAATCTGATGATATAGGGTTAGGATATTAATCTTATGATATAGGGTTAGGATATTAATCTTATGATATAGGGTTAGGATATTAATCTTATGATATAGGGTTAGGATATTAATCTTATGATATAGGGTTATGATATTAATCTTATGATATAGGGTTAGGATATTAATCTTATGATATAGGGTTAGGATATTAATCTCGATTTCTGATTCAGTTGCAAAACGGTATGTCGCTTTTACCCCCTTTAATGGTCATACGAGTCAAATGTGTTAGAATCAAAAGGCGCAGACCAAATGATATTTCACACATGCTATAAGCTGAAAAAATGGAGTATGCACTTAGTGTAATAAATGACACAATTTCACTGTCGCATTGTGCTATTAAATACATTCATCAACCGAGAGACAGAAAATGAAACGTTTGGTTCGTCCACCACCAGATTATCGTACCATCCATGTAGACTAGTACTAGTCATATATGGTTCAATATTTCAGAACTTCCGATGGACACCGAGATCCCTCTGAACATGATTAGTGCACGTGATTTGGGGCCGATAGTGGAGAAAATCTTCAACAATAGGGGAACTTACACGGACAGACGGACGAACCCAGGTCCTATCAGTGTGTGTGGGAGCAAGGTGTCTCGGCAGACCTTCGCTCAGTGTCTCTCCTATAACCTGAGTCCCCTCAAGTTCTTTGACAAACCGGCAAGTAGCATATTATCTAAACTTTTGTTATGTTAGGACATATCTAACATATTCAATATACTTATAATACTACATTATCGAGTTCTGACATAAAACATAACATCGAACGCTTTAGACAATTGATATATACAGAGCTAAGAATTTTAAATGACGAGTTGAAGTTTGTTTAACGTCATTGATCATTAATTGTTTATAACTGTTTATTTCACGAGAGATGACAGGTGCGTCACAGGGGATGTCCTTCCGATTTATCTTCGCTTACCCAAGTTGTCAGAAAAGTCAGATGTTCGTGTCAGTATTGGATATTAACAAGGCCACACCTTTATGTCAGAGTCTCTATCTTAAAAATGACGCATAGATGATTTCTACACAAGTTTCATCACATTTGAATTATGTCTAATCTTTGAATATATTTAATTCCAGTTGACCCACAATAAATACCGTGAATCGTCCTTCACGTATCCCTGGAGGGATGACTACGCAAATATGTTTCTCTTCCTGATGCGCACGCGTTGGGACCATATGTACAGCGACAAAAAGACACGTGAACTCAACCCTGAAACAATGTACTTCGAGGAATGGGTACAAACAAATGCCCAGGCACTTTATACTGCATACACCGAGGTGAAACCCGAGGACAGACTACGCTGGTGGTTCAACAAAATGTACACTAGGTAGTACTGAGTCACCATGGCAACAGGAATAATGAGGACGTCTTGATGCTGGACAGGGAAAGAGTTTCTTTAGATACTGAATACTGTGATATCAACAGGGAGTTAGACAACAAACTGTTTAAAATGAGATATTTACACGAGAAATGTGGAAGGCTAACAGTGATAGTTACACGAAACAAAACCTGGTTTGCTCTTAAATGGCATGAACATTTATAGATAACCCTCATGATTTCACAGCGTACACTGAAGATTAGCATGTCCCTCAAACAGGTGAAATCTTTTGGTTAATTTTCTGGAATTAAAACGGAGAGTACATGTACAACTGGCCTTTCATGCGTACCTACCCTAGACAGTGTTCTAGGAACAGGAACTCCAGTGGTTCTTGTGTTTTGTACCGTTACAACCTTGACCATTTATAACGTCATAGCGTAATTGTGAATTTATACTAATGTGTTCCTTGACGAGCATTGTAAACTCCTTAGTAGTGCCGAGTCTTGGGAGTCGTGTAACTACAGGGCTTCGGAAAAATAAGAGATCTAATGAGTGTGAAATACATTAAAATAGCTTCAAAATAAGTTTTTGCATCAACAGTATATTCCGCTTTATATCACTCATCATTTGGCAAGGAATCGTGTTACATTATGAGAATGTTTTATATAATTAAAAGTGTTTTTCTAACATTTTCTACTGACTTAAAATCCCGTCCTAACTGAAGTTACAATATACATGTAATTAGTTTTAGAGCAGACGGTCAGAAATGTTCTTCCGACGATCAAGATTGATTAAAGCCAAAGTTGTTTTGCCCAGTTTTTGTATTTAAAGACTTATCAAAGACTTTCCGTTTAAGTATTACAGTTTTAATGAACATTTAAAATGAATAAATCTGATAAAAAGATCTGTTTTGCCTTTAAGCTTGTATACTGATGCGTTGTGTGATTTCATTTCACTTCA
This sequence comes from Pecten maximus, assembly GCF_902652985.1. Classification (NCBI taxonomy): domain Eukaryota; kingdom Metazoa; phylum Mollusca; class Bivalvia; order Pectinida; family Pectinidae; genus Pecten; species Pecten maximus. The sequence continues at coordinate 10,463,104 of NC_047016.1, forward strand.
GAATAAAGGAACTGATCAACAGACTAGGCAAATCAGAGATTTCCTTACACTGGCAAAACAACGAGGGATGATCGATAAGTTAGTGAGCCTCGTATTGAAGGAGGTCCTCGATGATATTTCAGTCCTGCCGTTCTCTATAACTACGTGTATGTAGGGCCGTGTACCCAAGAACTGGTATCATTTGGTTAAGCCCCTGTCACACTTTACCGGATTGGGGCACCGGACGTGAAACGGATAACATTTTTGGATATCCGGTGATGTTCGTCAATATCCGTTTTGTGTCCGTTTTATGTTCGGTTCATTCGTTTCATGTCAGGTGATGTACGGTGCGTTCGGTGATATCCGTTGGAAAGTTTAGTGCATGCACAAAACTTGAAACGGACAGTAACGGATAAGAATATTCGTTGGCTGTCCTGTGCATGTCCGTTTTGTCCTGTATATATCCTGTCATTGTTCGTTTATATGCGGTAGGTGTACGGGGGGCATGCGTTACCCAGTCCGTTGATGGAACTTGAACGCATACGTCACGCATAAACCGGACCTTCAGCGGACATATAACGAACACATAACGGACACATAACGGACAAACACAGGATGCTTGCAGGATTAACACCGGATACGACGAATAGACAAACGGATTGAAAACGGATAACACGCACAGAACGGATGAATACAGAATACCTACAGGATACCTACAGGGGGAGGAACTGACTACCGACAGAAACTGATTAATTATCGCAGGCATATAAAAAGGTTCTTGGAAGCTTCCAAATTAGATTCACAGACAGTTGAATATCATCACACCCTTTATCTTGCTCAGTTTCAGTTTCGGTTTCCTGTGCAACAGCATCAACAGCATCGACAGAGACTTCTTCTGTGTCTTGCGCTTTTGCAGGAACGTTTTTTTTTTTTATTTTTCTACCGCGAGGCATTTTGGCGAGGCAGTCAGCACTGTAACTTTTTGACAACTGATCGCCGGAGAAATGCATATATCTTGTTTTTTTTCTGCACGCGCGCGTTAATGTCCGTTAGGTGTTCGGTTTGTCCGGAATGCATCCTGTACACGTCCTGATTCACCGGTTCATGTTCGTTTGTTGTTCGTTACTCATTCGAAGACACCCGGTTGGTAGTACGGTAGCCGTACGTTACATGTTCGTTATTGGTACGTTTTATCCGTTCCATATTCGGTGCAAGTACGTCGTCAGTTTGGATTTTTCTACCGGACTGACAACTTTGCCACCGTATACCACCGGATAACAAAAATTTCTATCCGTTGATGTCCGGTACACCAATCCGGTCAAGTGTGACAGGGGCTTTAGTTTATATCGACAAGGTAACACTCTAAAATAAACAGGACAAGCAGCTTTTGCAAAATGGACAAAATCGATGAAAGAGCAGTGGTTCAATATTTGCATAAAAAAGTTTAACATCTAAGCATATCCATAATGATATGGTAGCAACACTAGGGAAAGATGTCCCTTCATATGCTACAGTGAAAAGGTGGGTGGTGGAATTTAAGCGCGGCTGACAGAGCCTTGAGGATGACCCCCGTCATGGAAGGCCTGTCAATGTTGCAACCCCAGAAATGGTCAATACAGTTCATGATATTATTATGACTGACAGACGGGTCACAGAAAGATATATAGCCAGTAGAGTTGGCATTTCATAAGAAAGAGTGCATTTCTTGCAATTATAAAGCTTTCGGTCCGATGGGTACCAAGACTTCTGACAATTGATCAGAAGCACACCAGGCGCACATTATCGTGTGCTAATCTGAGCCTTTGTGAGGAAGATCCTGCCAACTTTCTTCATAGATTTATCACTATAGATGAAACATGGGTCCATCATTTTACCCCAGAGGTCATACAACAATCGAAACAATGGGAGCACCCTGGCTCTCCCCTGCCAAAGAAGGCAAAGACTGTTCCATCAGCTGGAAAGGTTATGGCCTCGGTTTTCTGGGATGCAGATGGTAATATTCTGCTAAATGAACAAACAATAAATGCCACATATTATGCTTCACTTCTGAGGCAGTTACGGGTAAATATTACACTTAAGTGCCGCGCAAAAGCTCGCCAAAGGTGTGTTATTCCATCAGGACAATGCTCCTGTTGATAAGTCTGTCATTGCCATGGCTGCCATTCACGCCATCCGCCTTATTCACCTGATATCGCGCCATCACACTTTCATCTATTTCCAACACTGAACACAGCTATTCCAGGTACCCACTTCCAGTCCGATGATAACGTCATACATGCAGTGGATGACTTTCTGAACAGCCAAGATAAGGAGTTCTATAAAAGTGGCACTGAGGCCTTTAAACACCACTGGCAAAAGTGTATAGATATGTCCGGCAATATTCAAATCCTTCAATATGTGGCTCAAAACATATCAATCAGCCCTGGTATCTGGTATAAATTGACGTATGTAGATTGATACACAAGATACAGATAGATTTTTAGTTTTAGTTTTAGTTATTTACTTATTATCGAGCTCTTCTATTAGGCTTGAGAGCAGTAACACCATTGGTATTATGTAACTCATTATGAGTTTATGATAATACAACAAAGAAGGGCTACCATCCAGAATAATACCAGTCTGTTATAAATAGCCGGGTCAACTACATATCTAATAAGTATTCTAACAACAATACAAAGGAATTTGCGAACCGAGGAACATCTTAATTTAGAGTAAAAGAAAAGCGAATTTCACTATGTTTATTTACACAGCGTTTCATGAATCCATGCCACCTAAAGGTGGATCTCGATAGTTGGTATTTTAACGTCCTATCAACAGATGTGGTTTTAAGCTTTGGGAGGCTGCGGTATATTCGTGTTTGTCTCCTCGGTAATTCTCTCAGATGGACGACTGCTCCGTTACTTCACGTTGTACCCTTGCGGCCAATGCACGTTACATTTTGTGGCAGCGCACGGATCTGGTATCCTGTATGTTGTCCCCCGGACTGCATGGGAAGCACAATGTTCCTGGAGACATATTGATGACTAGGGGTCTAGTCATGAGGCGGCATCGCTATAATAAGGGGGAAAATGTGCGTGCTGAGGATGTCTGTCAGGTAGAGCCTACGAGAGCTTCTGTGACGATTCTTTGGCACGGACATTTCAGCTGCATAGTTAAACAGCTAGCCTTTGTAGCTGTGCGGTTGAGTGTTGTGTCTGTGTATCACAGTTAGCAACGTCGATCATGGTCAGCTCTTGGATGGGTGACCTCTCCGTGACCAAATTAAAACTAAGAGGTAACAGGTACACGTTGGATGGAGGATAAAATATACGCAGAAAACTAACGCGAGGCTACAAAAGATATTATACTGAAGTGTGTGAGAATCAAGCCCTTCATATACTTCATGCATGCATCGCATATCAATCTTTATTAGGGCAAAATGAATCAAAACAAGCAGACAAATGGTCCTACGCACCAGAGAATATCAGACAACTTGGTCAGTGCAGGTGAATGGGTGTGTGTGTGTACATTATGTGACATACAAGAAACTAGAAATATTTTGCAGTCTACCAGGAAATGTGCATTATTGACTTTTAAAGTTTGTTATCGCTATATCTCAAAGATTAATGGAATATTTTTTTCTTAAATTTAACAAGTATGTTCCCTTTAGTCCCTGGTTGTGCAGATTTCATTTTTGGACTCAGAAAACAACATGGCTGACAGGCAGCCATCTCGGAATTTGACAATTGAAGATTGTTATCATTATTACGCAATAAGTAAGGGAAAAGTAAGGGTAAATTCTGTGACATACAAGAAACTAGAAATATGTTGCAGTATACCAGGAGATGTGCATTATCTCATAATTTTAGCAATTCAGATATGTTTGATAAGTCTAAGACAAACTTGGATGTGAAACTGCAATGAACTAGGGTACCGACAGGTCAGCAAGGGCAATATAACATAGTCATAGAGAAGCCATCTATCTGTCCATATTGCTGTGGTTGATGTTTGATTATGTGACTCTTGTTTCCATCCACCTCATGGGCAGCCATCTCGGATTTTGACAATTGAAGATTGTTATCACTACTTCTCAAAAAGTAAGGGAAGAATTTATCTGAAATTTGAAATGTGTTTCCCTTAGTCACTAGTTTTGCATATTTCATTTGGAGACTGATCGGAAAACAAAATGGCCGACAGGCGGCCATCTTGGATTTTGATAATTGAAGATTTTTTATCACTATTTCTCAGAAAGTTTCAAAGGGATCTTTCTCAAATTCCATATGCAAGTTCCCCTTTGTCCCTAGTTGTACATATTGCATCTTGGGACGGATTCGGAAACAATATGGCTGACATGCGGCCATCTTGGATTTTTACTATTGCAGGTTGCTCAGTCTTTCATTTGACTGATATATAGATCATTCAATGGTGGGTGCCAAGACCCCTCAGGGATCTCTTGTATTTTTATATAAACAAAAAATGTTGTGGATCATTCATAAACAAAATAACATTTTCTCTATAAAGTATAATTTTTTTTATTATCATATAAACAAAAAATATAACAACTCCATATTGGCTTGCTGCCTTCATTGGAAATTATGAACACATTTAACAACATGAAAATTCTTACAGATAAAAAATACAAATCAATGTATTTAAAATAAATGCTGCTGCAGTTGTAACATCAAGTTCTAGTGTAAATTGAATGGAGATATTCACTTTACTATGTACTAAAGAGAGAAGCTTACATATTTTATAAATTGACTTAAACAAATAAGACGGCCCACCGATGATTATCGTTTTTAATTTAAGGCCTTGATAGTACCAGTGTCATTCTTGATATCCTTATTTTACTGAACTATATACTGTATGATTAATAAAATCCCTACATCATTTGTGCTATTCAGAATATGAAATAAAATAGTAAAATAAATTATGAAAAATAAAATAAATCTGAAATATTTATACATTTCAAACAATTTGAAGAAAAGCTCGCAGAGTATAAAATCTTTCTCCTAAGTTTGATATACAGACTAAAATGTATATACTCTTGATGACAATAAATGAAAGTGTCATATGGCAACGAAAATAAAATCTTTTTACTTCAAACAGGAATGCTGTATGCTGTACACATTGTACAAATTGATGTTGAAGTGGTGAGATACACATTGTACAAATTGATGTTGAAGTGGTGAGATACACATTGTACAAATTGATGTCGAAGTGGTGAGATACACATTGTACAAATTGATGTCAAAGTGGTGAGATACACATTGTACAAATTGATGTTGAAGTGGTGAGATACACATTGTACAAATTGATGTTGAAGTGGTGAGATACACATTGTACAAATTGATGTTGAAGTGGTGAGATACACATTGTACAAATTGATGTTGAAGTGGTGAGATACACATTATACAAATTGATGTTGAAGTGGTGAGATACACATTGTACAAATTGATGTTGAAGTGGTGAGATACACATTATACAAATTGATGTTGAAGTGGTGAGATACACATTATACAAATTGATGTTGAAGTGGTGAGATACACATTAAACAAATTGATGTTGAAGTGGTGAGATACACATTATACAAATTGATGTTGAAGTGGTGAGATACACATTGTACAAATTGATGTTGAAGTGGTGAGATACACATTATACAAATTGATGTTGAAGTGGTGAGATACACATTGTACAGATTGATGTTGAAGTGGTGAGATACACATTGTACAAATTGATGTTGAAGTGGTGAGATACACATTGTACAAATTGATGTCAAAGTGGTGAGATACACATTGTACAAATTGATGTTGAAGTGGTGAGATACACATTGTACAAATTGATGTTGAAGTGGTGAGATACACATTATAAAAATTGATGTTGAAGTGGTGAGATACACATTGTACAAATTGATGTTGAAGTGGTGAGATACACATTGTACAAATTGATGTTGAAGTGGTGAGATACACATTGTACAAATTGATGTTGAAGTGGTGAGAAATACATTGTACAAATTGATGTCAAAGTGGTGAGATATACATTGTACAAATTGATGTCAAAGTGGTGAGATACACATTGTACAAATTGATGTTGAAGTGGTGAGATACACATTGTACAGATTGATGTCAAAGTGGTGAGATACACATTATACAAATTGATGTTGAAGTGGTGAGATACACATTGTACAGATTGATGTCAAAGTGGTGAGATACACATTATACAGATTGATGTTGAAGCGGTCAGATACACATTATACAGATTGATGTTGAAGCGGTCAGATACACATTGTACAGATTGATGTCAAAGTGGTGAGATACACATTATACAAATTGATGTTGAAGCGGTCAGATACACATTGTACAAATTGATGTTGAAGTGGTGAGATACACATTGTACAAATTGATGTTGAAGTGGTGAGATACACATTGTACAAATTGATGAACACAGGAGAAGTTGTCCAGATAACTAAGAGTTCAGCTTTTCCAATTCCATGGAAAGTTGTTTGAATTCCTCCATAAAAAGTTCCTCTTCTTCCAATATAATGAGCTGTCTCATCTCCTGTAACATGTAGTAGAATCATACAGTATCCAGTACCTATATAGGTAAACCTGGTCCAACAACATTAATGATGATGGATATATTACTTTACAGTTAAATCTTGTCAAATTAATTTGTATTTAAGGTTGTTAGTGTTTCTACCAGTACCTGGTGCATTACTTGATTCCATTATGAGTAGAATCTTGTTCTATATGGGTGGTTCAGATATGGATCTTACCAGAGCAGTCAGCTGGGATGTGTGAGGTCCAAATCTGTAGAAACATTCCCCACTTGTCAATGTATACATGATGCTATTGGCCACAGGTTTAACGACAATCTCTGTAAGATATGACAAGACGGTAAATATAATTTGCTTTCTTAGAGATGATACCTGGGATACCTTGCTATAAAAACAACTAAGGATCATTGGAAAGTTACAGGTGGAATTCAAAAACGGTCCTTGTAGTTCTTTTGGAGATATAGTGCCAGTAACTTCAACTCTAAAATCCAAGATGTCTTCCTTCAGCCATATTAGTTTTTTTTATCAGACTCAAAATATAACATGCACATCTAGGATCACTGATACTGCATGTGAAATCTGGAAAAGATCTCTGGTATTTTCTCACATAAAGAATGGTTTAAAGGGACATCACGGTAAAAACGTTGTAATTTTCATGGAATGTATGTGTTTTGTTCCTTTCCAGTTATGTTTCTGTGCTGTCGCAATGTTCACAGTCGATCTCTATGTCCAGCTTGACCACTTGATTTAGTTAGGTATCCCCCTCTACATTTAGTGCGGAAATTATTTTTAAATCATCACGTGACTGTTTTGAAATTGAGGCAACACAAACACACGATAGTTTACAAGTCGAAATATTCCATCTGGGTTAGTTGGATAACGATATTATACAGTGGTTAAATAACACGTTCTGTATATATTCCGGCACAAATATTTTTGTGTATATAAGTGTAAACACTGTACATATAGTATAGTAATAGTAGCGATGTACTGGTACAGACTGTATAAATATTACCTAGTTTGTGTAACTACATTGTATTACCGAGTTTGTGTAAATATTACCGAGATTGTCACAACCTACTATCCAGCAATCAAGGAGAATACGAGCAGCATCTGTATTACAGCTGTTTCAATGTTTGAACTGTTCCAATCTATTGTACTGCTTCCCCAGTTTAATTCTAGGATTGTGTTTGACCCATTTTCCCATTATTCTCTTCATTGCGGAAGCTGTTATCGTTTTGAACCGCAGTCGATTCACATTGGAAGCCATTTTTGTTTTCATGTGTTTTAGTTTGTTGTGCGCATGCGTTTATCGTATATGTCACAAAATTTACATATTGAGACTATTGATCAACGAATTGTGATAACCTTTTATAATTAATACTTGATGTTTTTTATGTACATATATCATCAAATTCGAATGGTTATTGTTCATAAGGTTATTTTTTTAAAAGATATACCCAATAATATGAAAAAAATACAAAATAAAATTGGTTTACCGTTATGTCCCTTTAAGGACAGACAGATAATGGACTTAAATGAAGGTGATTTGAACAGTCCACAATCTGATGATGACTAATAAATGTTAAGTTGAATAGTCAACTATTTTTGGCACTATTATTAGGACATATTAACCCATTGGTAGAGCATCATAAACTTAGAGTCCTAAATTTGACTCCTCATATAGATAAGATCAACTACCTGCAACAAAGCGATCTTTGATGAATACAAGGGTGTCTGTGTGCTCGTCAAGTTCCACCACAGGTGTATAAATAACATCAAACATGGAGTGCAGAACACACGGTGTAATTTTGTCAGTCATCATCTGGTCTACACCAATGCGAAACATGTCACGGTCATCTCGATCCAATTCCACACCATGGATGGTACTGCGGATACCAAAGTATATTCTACCTCCTTTTCCTAAGAAAAATTAAAAACAACATTTTTGATACATACAGTCAAACTTCGATGTTTCGAAGTTCAAGGGACTAACAGAAAAACTTCGAAACAGCGGGACTTCGAATTATTCATGGTTGACAATAGATGTTTTCTTGATAATGACCATATCTGTTAACGTTACATGTCATCGGTGTCTTCGTGTCGATCGTCGCCTGTCAGGCTCACATCGAAAAGTTTAGTTAATTTATACCTCAAACACAACAAAATAAAAATACTTTTCATTAATTATACCTAAGCATTTTTTTAATTAAACAAACTATGTATCGGTTACAAAACACTTATATCGCGTTTAACAGATAAAGCAAAAGAAGTACAATGCACACTTACATATGTCGTTAGGTTTTTCTGCTAAAGACACGTGCGTTTATGTTATATATGTGCATATATAAATACGGAATGCCGATCGGTTGGAGAATGCATGATTGAATGACAAATAATCGATTTACTTGGATATTTATGAATAAGTTTGAAACGTGACACTTTGAATATGAGTGAAGACATCGCTAATTGTTTGTGTTTAAAATTGGTCCGCTTGTTTTACAGTTCCGTAAGTTTACTCGCCGACCGCTGATTTCAATGGCGGCGGCGTTTATCAGAGACGACTACCGGAATGTTTTACCGGAGTGATTAAATGTCATGGCTTCTAAATACACCTTTTATCTATCAATTTGGTCTGATTATTAATTAGCCCCATGATCGGGAATGACAACACACGCTAGCGTTATCCCTATTGTCAGTCAGGGCATTTGGGGGAGAGGTGTGAAATCCTGCCGCGGGGGTCACGACAAACACCTGTCCAGTGGTCAGTACAGGTATATTTTTGTTCGAATCATGAGATGTCAATTACCTATAACATCATAGCTAACGGGCCATGAAAAAAGTTCGATACACTGAAAACTTCGATTTGTAAAAATTCGAATCATGCATAGGTTCGTTAGTAGCGTTATATAGTAATTAAAGTCTGGACCAAGCAAAAAGTTCGATACAGCGAGAAATTTGAATCAACGAAGTTCGAATCATCGAGGTTTGACTGTATTATGTTATTAACATACATTAACATACGGTACCAGGCCCCACACTTCTATGGGCTAAATTTATATTGGGCTCTCAATAGATTAAAATCTAAACAGATAATGGCTAGCAGCTTCTGAAACTCAGGGCTTAATCTGCTCTAGACAAAAACATTTTCTGTATAACTCCTAATTAAGTAAAAAAGAAAAGGCGCAGTAACATTGTGGACAGATCATACCACAACCAAACAGATTATTTTCATCTTACTTTGTTGTCTATAGAATAGGCAAGAGAAAGAGAGCTACACTGGCCAACAATTTTATAAAATAGACTTGGCAAATAAACGGAAGGGAGTGTTAATATGAAGGAATCAAAAGCCTCATTCGAGGTTATCTGTTTTTGTTCCAGTCAGTAATAGTTCTTTGGAAGAAGGAAAATTTTCTAATCTTCGTCTCGCCTGCTGGAATTAAGTAATAATTTCAATGAGAAAATCAAGCATATGATTTGTGGTGAATATAATCATTAGTGTAATGGCTTCTGTTCTGACAAAGGGACATACCACTGTTGAGGAGGCTGCATACATGCTTGGTTATAACAGCAGAAGACACCTTCAAGATGGATTTATTGGGCCTTAGCTCATGTGTTGTATCATTCTCAAACTCCACCTCAGAACCTAAAGTATAAACAAATACATAATACAACCACCTGATGGTCTGTAAACATTAAATGTCACGACAATACCATGATGAATGTGGTCAACTCTGTTGATAGTCAGACCAGTACATGGTAAATCACGAAGTCACCAGGCCATCTGCCAAAGTCTGATAGTAAATTCTATAACTTTTAATTTGAATTCTGTCGTGTATCTATAAAAAGTTTTTAAAGGAGATTTGACACTTTCATATCGTTTCCGTTTAAGTTTTACATTTAAAATTGTATTGGTCAGTGCAGAGCAGTCGTTCAGAGCAGTGTTCACTACTTACAATTGTTACGATCAACTTAACCTGTGCAGTAGTACCTGTATACACATACGAAGTACCTCACCAGGTATACAATACACATACGAAGTACACCTATACTCACCAGGTATACAATACACATACGAAGTACACCTATACTCACCAGGTATACAATACACATACGAAGTACACCTATACTCACCAGGTATACAATCGACATATAACCTGCAGCCAAACTGTCAGTGTGGGCTATCTGGAATTTATTTTACAAAAGCATCAAAAATGCCTTAATTTCCACGGACTATACCCCGGAGCGGGTAATACACAGGAAATTACGGTAAGTCAAGTTTTTTGTTTATTTGAGAATTTCTGTTATTTCAATTTTCACCAATAAACAAACAACAAAAGCTTGCAAAGCCAGGCTATCTACAATAAAAAATTTCATTACATGTATATATATAAATATACAACAACATAATAAACTTTGATAAAACTACAGAATCAAAGTACTGAAAGTACTGTAGGAGGCGTTAGTCAGATGTAAAAGGAGATATTTGAAATAAAGCAAGAATACAAATTAAACTGATATCAACATGACTAAACATTTCCACTTAAGTGTGTCAAACCAACCGGACATAATGGTTTTCACAGTCCTGATGAATGTAATGGTTTAGACTGTTCCGATATACATAATGGTTTTAACCATCTTAAAGTTTCAAACCTACTTCTAAAAGTAGTTAAACATTTCTTATTTCAATCAAACCTTTACTTAAGAAGTCAAACATTTTAAATTTTTTCAAATCGACTTCTACTTAGGTACATGTCATTAACATTCATACTTTAAACCATCTTTTATATTTAAGTAGTTCAAAATTTGCATTTATGTGTTTAAAACAAACTTATATTTTACAGGCCTGGGTATTAGAAATGTCGAAACAATATGATATGCATTTCGATATGTTATAACAATACACGATATGTATTGAAAATACAGGGAGTGTCTGCTACTTTTTTTGTTGAAAGTGTGCAATGTCTTTCAATATCTTGTAAACAAAATTGTTTATTCCTTTCTATTTTGATCTTAGAATAATATCAAAATTAGATTGACGGCTTTTAAAAGTTATTACACTTTTTTTTCAACAAAGACCTCATTTGTTAAGGACAATTATTTTAAAATTAGATATCAATTCCATCTATTTTAATAGATCCAATGTCAATATTAACAATAAACTGTGATTTGTGATTTGTTGCTTTTTAATTTACCACCAAGATGTAGATAATAGCCTAGTAGCTATAGGTACTGTATATAAATATACAGCGTTTTACATGCAAAATATTGAAGAAAACTTTCATATTTGATATCAATTCAATATGATTGTATAAGTCCCTTGGGGTGGGGAAAGAACCCTGGGCCTATTTTTACATCAGGATTGTGTTCATCTCTTGGTCAATTTGGCTTAATTGACATAAATAACTTCTTCTCTGAAACTAAGCAATCGATATAGCTCATACTTGACTGGTAGCATCATTTTGGGTAGGGATTCAAAATTGTAAAAATGGTGGGGTTGACCCCTGGGGGGCAGGGTCAAAAGGGGTCAATTGGTTTCTCTGAAACTAAGTTATGGATATAACTCACATTGGTGTGGTAGCAATCCCTATGGGGTTGTACCCAAAGTCAATTTCATTTCATGGATTAATTGCACAATTTGGTATAAAACCTACATTTGTATGGTAGCATGGTTATGGGGTGGGTATTCAAAATTGTACGAATGTTGGGGTTAACCTCCCGGGGGCTGAAGGATGGGACCAAAATAGGTCAATTTCGCTAAATTGACATTTTTAGAATAACAATAAACCAATGTACATGTACTCATATAAAATGCTTATGATATATTGACATAGAAATACCAGCGACAAATTAACTTAAGCATCATTCTTGTTTCATATCTCATAAAACCAGGTGAGCGATACAGGCCCTCTGGGCCTCTTGTTTTATCTGTGAAACCATTCAGATCCCAACTCCATAATCTTGCTGGACACCCCTTTTGAGCCAACAATTGAATTGCAATTTATGGATAATTTTTAATTTTGGCAAGAAAACATTCTTTAAAGGGCATGTCTGCATCATTTTTAATAATTTACCCTTGAAACTTCGCACACACCTTCATAAGAGCCGGTTCTTTAAAATGTGAATGAAGGTCATGGTCAGAGAGATAAACTCAATATTTGTAGCCAGTCACACATGTTACATGTATCTGTTTGCCAAATATCCAGCCTTTATGTGTATGTGCAGTTTTGGGTCATTTTTTCATTTTGGTAGGAATTTCTTTTTAAAAGTGCCATATCTGCGTCATTTTGATTATTTGACCTTGATACATTGCACACACCTTTAGAAGAGCCGATTCTTTAAAATGTGACCCAAATTAATAATTTTGAAAGAACTTTGAATTTTTTTCATCATTTGACCCCCGTGACCTTGAATGAAGGTCAAGGTCAAATATAAGTATAACATTTGTAGCCAGCCATACCTTACCGATGCGCCAAACATCAAGCCTTCATGTGTATATAGATAAAAGAGCAGAAACCTTTATTCTGCAATTTTGGATTATTATTTAATTTTGGCTGGAGAAAATAGCTTTATGATTCTTTTCCAAGTGCCATATCTTTCTGCCTTATTTTTATCTGATGACAATAAAATATGCACATTCTGTTTCAGTGGACTATGTTCTTTCATATGAAATGAAAAAAATAATCAATTTGAGATTTTTATTTTTGACATTCGAACCCATAACAAGTCGTTGGCCTTGACATTCTCTGACAATATGTCATTGAGAAAAGTTTGCCCTAACCACGTGCTAACCAATTTCCAAATAAAATGAAACAAATTATGCTAAAATATGTGTGATGAGTTTCCTATATAAACTATAGTAAAATGTATCCTCTCCCCAGGGAGAATGCGACACATAGGGGGCCATGAAATTAACAATTTTGATAAAACAGCTGAAGAACCTTTTGTACACCATTCTGCGATATCTTGGTCTTAAGAAGAAGACCGACGCATGACGACAGATCAAATTATAATGGTGTATATTATGAGCTGAATGTCAAAGGATTGTAAACTCTGTACAAATTGTATTATATCATCAGGCAGTCAGCCTAAATGTATGTTTCATATCTACCATATTAGAAGTTTGAGGTTTTGTACGATATATATATATACTTAATTTGTACACATACATTAAATGAGTTAGCTGCTTTCATAAATTAAGATGTTTTTTCTAGAGTTTACTAGGCCGGATGAAATATGATCATGAGCAATCAGTATGGTCAATATGTGATTTGATAAAATGCCTCTCGTAGGTCAACCACTCATGATCACTCAACTTCTTTTTGTAGGAGTCAATATTATATGTACGAGAATTAAACTCTCGCGATGTCTGTTGCACATAAGTACAAAGAAATACATTATCACTTAAGCCGAAAAAAATCACACTTAAGTAGCAATAACACATAATAGTCGAAAACCCAATATATGTTATCAGTGATAAGAAACAGTACTTATAAGCATTTTTGGCAATTTATCCTGAAACAGCTATAGCCTTCCATATTTGACATCCCACAGATTGTTGCTTGTATATATATATAGTTTTAAAGGTCAACATTGGAAAAAACCTAAATGGTTATACATGAATTCATAATAAATAGAATTATTGACAAACAAGTTTCATTTATTTTCACACTTTCTGGAGACCAATAAGGAGATTGATGATTATTTTAAGGGATATGTTCGCGACATGAAAATCAAACATTTTTAATTAAATTTCAAAAGCAAATATAGATTTATTTTGAAAGTTATGAGGAATATTGATATTTGAGAAAGTCTTATATTATATGGATTTGATATCGATTGCCAATAGATATACATGTATTTATCATTTTACATGAAAACAACAAAAAGTTATATTACATGAAAACAACAAAAAGTTGTACTAATAGGTTAAAATGCAATTGGTATACATTTTGTTAATCTACAATTACTTTGTATTGTTTAAATATTCTATGTAATACAAACATTTCACAGCTTGGTGCATACAAATGTATATATATATTACATGAAAACATTTGAAAAGGTTGAATCGTGAGCTGAATAATATATAAATAAGACAAGCTGGTTCAATAATAATTTAGCATTTTCATATATATTACGAGCGCGAGTAGCTACTGCAGTAAACCTTATCACAGAAATCCAGATTTTGTATATTGTCTCTGTCGGGGAAGGTACAGCACAAATGACCACCACGACAGATATGTGCCAGTTTTCTTAGTTTTAAAAAATAAACGATCGAATTCCATCACGCCATCACGTAGGTCTACCGATTCATGGATTTGAAACACAGGGACTTCGATCAGTTATCGCAGTAATCCGAAGGGTTCTGGGGTTGATATCGCCTTAAAGCTGATTAAAGTTTGCATATAGTATATAGCAAGATCGTCAGAAAATTTGGACTATAATCGCAGTAGATATTGTGATTTTGTGGTCTGGCCAGGCTTGAACAACTTACCGTAAACAGTTTCGTCCTAAATAAACAAACACTTATTTCAGTGAGTCAACAAACAGATTTAAACTTTGTAAGCAACTTGCCTTTAATTCATGTTGATAGATATTAATTTCTAGCGGCAAACATCATTTTGATGCTTCGTGTGAAGCCCGTGTCCACGTGCTTCCATTTTGACAGAGTGCTCGCTCACGTAAACAGACGGAACACGTGATCGCTAAACAAACTACCAAGTTGTAAACAAAAGAAATGTTGTTAGCCAAAACCTGGAGGGTATTATGAAAATCAGGAATTTGTTTGCGCTTGGTTGTTATGCCATCCTTATTTCTAGTAGTTAAACAAGTGTCCTCTGTAAGGTAACGTCAGAATCTCGCAGTTATCTCCCTTCAAACAGTATTTTCAATATAGATTTGCAAAAATCGATGCAGGTGTAGATATTTACAAGACATTATTCTTATTGTTTATTCAAAATAATTCCTGAAATGTTCAAAACATCATCAGCATAGTTAATACATTTCTGTGCACATCTACTTTGATTGACGACTACAATGACGTGCCTCATACTTGGAACTAATTATAAGCGAATCATTACCCCTAGTTACAGAAATTACCACCAGAGGTCTCAAATTCCGGGCTTCCGCCGAAGAGAAATTTATACTGAATATACCTTTTTTCATGTAAAAGCACTTTATTTGTAGTCTTGATAGTTTTCATAAATGTATATATAGTTCAACTACATCATATATGTACCGAAAGAAACTACAAAATGAACTGTGAAAGGAAATATAACGAAAATGAAAGTGAGAGATTGTGACGTCACAACTCGTAGGTGATTGTAATATGGCAGGCGTAAACGCCTCCATAAAAATGACTAATAAAGTTACCTAAAATGAAAGATTTGTCCGTTGTTTGTCCATAGTAATGAGTGGCATCACAAGTTGTTACAGGCCTGGAGATGTCTTCTGTAATAAACCAACATTGTGCTTATAAACGTTTTAATACTTCACAATCAAAAACAAAACAGATTCTAGTCCCTAATACAAATACCCTAACACTGAGCTTACAAATGTACAGTTTCTATTCTGTCAATGTTTGATTACAAGTTCAAAATGTTATTCATTTGAGGAAAATACTTGCTTTCAGTAGTAATAAATTTTTTATACTAACATCAACTAAAAACACCACTAAAACACCAGCTAAATCCATTAGTAAAACACCAGCTAAATCCATCGCTAAATCACCAACTAAGGTCATCACTAAATATACCAGCTAAGGTCATCACTTAATCACCAGCTAAGGTCATCACTTAATCACCAGCTAAGGTCATCACTTAATCACCAGCTAAGGTCATCACTTAATCACCAGCTAAGGTCATCAGTAAATCACCAGCTAAGGTCATCACTAAATAAGCAGCTAAGGTCATCACTTCATCACCAGCTAAGGTCATCACTTCATCACCAGCTAAGGTCATCACTAAATCACCATCTAAGGTCATCACTAAATCACCAGCTGAGGTCACCAGTAAATCACCAGCTAAGGTCATCACTAAATCACTAGCTCAGGTCACCAGTAAATCACCAGCTAAGGTCAGCACTAAATCACCAGCTAAGGTCAGCACTAAATCTCCAGCTGAAGTCAGCACTAAATACACAATTTACTTTTGCATGTTACAGACACTTATTGGGTTGATGATAAATTTAATAACTCTTACATTGTTACTTCACATAACTATAAACACATCTTAATATGTTATAAGAAGGTAGAATAGATCACAATAAAAAGGTTTTCTGTTTATTGATACCAAACTCAACATTATTTCAACATCATTCAAAAAAGTTAGTTTATTTAGCTTATCACTGCAAGGAATGAACAATATCTATATTTGAAATAACTCTTCATACGCCTAATAGTCAGTCCAGAGGGTGTGACTAAAAATCCCTCAACAATGATGTAAAATCACAGCCTATGTGAAGACTGCTAATACCTAGTACCTGTGTTATCTTGTATTCGTGTGACAAGGCGAGAAGCATCATTGTCATCAGAATCATCCGACCAGGCTGTCTGTAGGGACACAAGAGGGATGCATTATGAGAATTTGTGACATACCAGGAACAGTGACAGCATGAAGTAAAGGAATGTTTATTTCTCTTACCCTGGACAGGGATATCCGCAGTTTTACCGCAGTTTTACCGGGGTGAGATTTTCTTATCTCATGCTAGGGAAAAGACAAGCTACATGTGCTCTTCGAACGTGCTCTTGTTCTCGATAGGGTGACGTCCCTATGACCTGACCCGGAATGGTTGAGTGTTAAATATCAGTATTATTCACAAAAGAAATTAAAATAAGTATTAATTACCAGAGTTAACTGAGTGTTTGGCGTTCTTTTTGGCAAGCTTATCGGAACTAAATTTTGTATGAAATCAACATCGTAAGATGTAAAGCGTCTGCTGCAGCCTTATCACAACAGTCACATACGTTTGGATTTGGTTCACACCACGATAGGAAAACAGGGTAAGAGAAAAATAATCATTCACCCCTTTTGGGGATGGGATAGGGGGATCTCAACCCTCGGGGGGAGATTGGTAAGTTCCCAAACACTCGGCAAGCCTCGTGTTTGACTCGGCAAGCCTCGTGTTGGGAATTTAACAATCTCCCCCCTCGGGTTGAGATCCCCCTATCTCATCCCAAAAGGGGTGAATGATTCTATTAATCCATGTTGTCAGGTGAACAAGACGAAGAGAAATCAACTACACCAAAGCAAATTGAAAACAAGTTTGTTCATAAAAGGGATGATCATGATTATACAGACAAATTACATACTCTCACAGCTATGAAGTTTTACTACAAACACATGTGTACAATTAAACATACATGATAAATCACCGTTCAACAGATTCAGTAAATTATTATACCTATAGTTCAATCATGCGGTACCAGTGGGGACTGACATTTGGTTTGTTTGGTTTGTTTTTGTTTAACGTCCTATTAACAGCCAGGGTCATTTAAGGACGTGCCAGGTTTTGGAGGTGGAGGAAAGCAGGAGTACCTGGAGAAAAACCACCGGCCTACAGTCAGTACCTGGCAACTGCCCCACGTAGGTTTCAGACTCGCAACCCAGAGGTGGAGGGCTAGTGATAAAGTGTCGGGACTGACAGCCTACACACCTATTGTACCAGTGGGAGGCCAAATCATCTATAATGAATCATGTATTAATAACATATTTAAAATTTAAAAACCATTATTACCTCGTACAGTCTTGGCTGAAATGTTGTGGTTCTTGATTTTTCTGCTCCGATGTCATGTGCCTGCACAAGCCTGGCAAACTCACTGAAATTCAAAGTTTGATCCATGCCATCCTCATTATATCTGAATCATGTCACTGTTTTAACTAAACATTTGGTGGAACAGCAAGCTAAAATTAATACATTTGTACTTATCAACCATATACGATTTCCAATGCTGTTTAAATTGTCACAAAATTGACTTGCTCATAACACTACAAATGTAATTATGATATTGATATTTTCTGATATTGCTTGGATAGCTGTAATGACAAGATTTGTTTACTTTGATACCTTGGACATTTCTTCAGTATTGAGTCACAATGTTTCCTGTCTTTACTTGAAGATCTTCCTGTGCTACTTCTACGCTGCCTGTTTAAGGAACGTCTCCGCTGGAGCGTTGTTGATGGTTCTGTGTCTATCTTGCGGACAAAGATACGAAGAAGATGTGTGCCAGCCTGGTAAATCTCATCTTTGATGCTGGCATGTTGTAGAACTTTCATTATTGTGTTAATACCTAAAGATGAGATAAAACTCCCTTGCTTTATAACCTGATAATAACTGACACATTCTGTGTTTGTACTATAAAATAAGACCCTGTACCTGTGTACAGCAGATGAATTTTAACTTTTTTTATATGTAAGCTGTAATCTGACAACTGGTTTAAATTAAACTAGGTGGTGTTCTGTATGTTTCACTACTGATATATTTTTTTCTAGGCAGACTACATTAGATACCTGGGCCATGTTGAATTACCTTTATAGTGGTAAAATTTGTCTCTAGTTATATCATTCCTAAAGAGAATGTTACACAGACAGTTCAGGCCTGTCACCAGTAGGACATTCTGGGAGTCGGACGGAGAGGTTGAAAACTCTGCGATGCAGTCTGGAAAATAAAATCAAAAGTATTAGCATTTATGTGTATAATAATTAAAAACAGCTCCCTTCCTTCATCCTTAATTCTCTCACTCATTATTGCTGGTACACTGTATATGGAGTAATGATTATTTGGTGTTGAACAATACATTAATTGACAGTATATTACTGGTTTTATTTTTAGTAACAGTAATGTTAACCTTGACCTTGACAGTAGAAGTTTTATTAAACTGACAGATGGCCGAACACTTATCAGGGCCTTAACTAACCCTATACTGAAGGTGCTATTCTATGCATATTATTTATGACGAGTGGTTTATACATTGTCAGCAGTGTAGCATTATAATAGAAAGGTAATGCTCATTGTCCTTGATTTAGCTACAGTTAAAAACTGTAGGTACTTGTGTCACTAAAAAGTAAAAGGGTCTTGTGGAGTTATATAACTACCAGCTAGTTAAAGATCTTTGTTTCTAGTTTCCTGTATATAGAAAACAACATTGTTATTGCATATTGAAATATTGTCTATGAATAGTATTATGTAAGCTTTCTACAAATCACCAATTGTACAATTTCAACAGGGTTTGATTAGGTACAGAACTTAGCTATCATCATCAATGAACTGTTAATCATCACATCTATTGACTGAATTTTGAAAACAAGCACAGAAATTATTTATCTGAATATAATGGCCATATGCTAGAAATCACACAAATATGATAAACAGATTTTTTTCTTGTTGCACTTCTATAATGAACATTGTGGAAGTTGGTGTATTGTGGCTGTGTGGTGGAGTGTATGTGTGATAGATTATTACTCTGTGTATTAATGAGGGGTGTGATGTTACCTAATTACCTGGAAACTGTTATCGTTATTTGTTGATATGTTTACTGATACCAGAAGGAACCTCTACTCAGTCTTTACTTTCACTTTCTCTCCTAACCTCTTCTGTAAGCTCTCTTTCTATTGGCTGTCACACTCTTCTGCATTTTCATTAGACTATTTCTTTATAAAGCATACATTTTCCCATACTTTCGTCAGTCGCTACAGTAGCTTTGTGAGCTGGTACAGCTCACTCTTTCTGTCTTATTTCCCTTACACTGTATCATGTCATGTCTATGTTAGCCAGTCCCGGTAGCCGTATATGCTGCACAATAGGGGGCTCTGTACATGTACTGTGAAATGTTTTTTAATGTATTGTCATAAATTCTTTTCTATTTTCTATAATGAAATATGTTTAAATGTTACATGTGCATTGTTCATTTAATTCACAAGACCCCAAATAGAACCTGGGTAGTGGTGTGGCGTTACGTAGCCAAGCACAGCAAGCTATTTTTCACTACTCCTTCCTATTACAGATTTGGTGCTGTTGACCACTCCAAGTGAAAGCTATAGGAGACTGGGAGGATTCCTTGGAGCTAAATGATCTGGGTTGTGGTTGTCTTTGAGGGCGAAGACTTTGTGAAGGAGAAAGTTGTGAAAAAGTGGAGAGTGTAAAAGGTCACCTTACTAGCTCAGGCTAGCAGGAGTTTGGACAAGGTATTTTTAGTACTCCTTCCTATTTAAAACAATATCTCAGCTTAACTGATATTTTTTTTAGATGTTTTAAATTATTCAATTTTTTACAATTACAGCTGACAACATAAAGTTTACAAATCTTTTAACTCACCCAGAATACACTCTGTGAGGTTGTTATTGGAAACACTAGATGACATCTTGCTATGGAAAGCTATGTTGGTAATCACTCTTAGAACATATATGATAGTTTCTGGCTCAGGACAAACATGTAGAAATGTCTCAAGGATTTCTAGACCACCCTGCTCAGCCAAAATCTCACCTGATCAAAAACAACAAGAATACAGTTATTTTTCTATCATCAACTGTGTCAAGAAGGACCCAATACTAATTAATTTAGCACTGTGAAGAATATCTTTCTAATCTAACAAAAAGCTTAAATGCTTAACACCCTAGACATCAAATATATGTAGATGTAATAAAGGCAGCAGTGAGTACTAAATACTTAATCCAAAACTGGACCAAATGAGGGTCATACGTACGTATACCCAGCCTGGGTAAAGCCATGTGTCAAGCATCCTTAGAACCATCAGCCATGTACATTTTGGTTTTAGTACTGTATATAGTAGGTATAAACAGATGCAAAATACTTTAAATGATAAATGAATGAACAGAATGCTTATTTTGATGGTCATATCCTATATGAAAGTATCTCTGGTTCAACTTTAGTACTTACATGCAGGAATACTTTTCTGACAGATGTTTGAGAGGATGGAGGCCGCTAGCTGCGGGATGACCTTGTGACGTGGTGGAGGCTCTACTCCTACAAAACCATTCATCTTTTATAACAATATCACAGGAACCACAAGTGACACACAAATGACATATAGTCATAAACATGTTCTTTTTCTCCACAAATGGCATACACATTGTTTTTCTCCATCAAATAACCCCTGATCATTCCCTATGGGTTCCTGATGGTTTTTACAATAAAATACTTTTGACTGATCCTTTTTAATAAACTTGAATAACATTCTCCAAGATCATCTATCAGTAGGTACATATGCATATATGTTTGAATACTTCAATTATATTCTGCAATACATCACCTTATTTGGACTGTGATTAATAATTTCTGAAAGTATGAGTACAAAATACAAATAAAGGTAATCAATTACGTCCTATAATGTAGATACATTTGGTACCATTATAACTTACCTGCCAGTTTACACAAGGATATCTGTGGAGGGTGTTTGTTTGTACCAATGTGGTCTGGCATGGCGTATATTTGAGAGCAGGGTAGATCCATCTCATACCCATAGTCCAGGGCCCAAACTTTGACCTTCCATTGATCAACATTAATAACCCTTGCCCGCATGCAAAAAGACCGGCCAGAATCTAGTATCTTCCTGACAACTACAATGTCACCTGCAGTACATTTATAAGTAGGCTGAAGATCTTCAGCTTCTAATGCCATCTGTATGTCACGAACTGTTTCAATGTTGGACATGCCTATGTGTGCCCAAAACAATGGACCATCAATAATCTCAGACACAAAAACATCTTCCCATTCTTCTATTTCCCCAGTTTGATCTTGGATCTCATGCTTGTTTGGCCAGGAATGTTGATTGAAGTTTCCCAGGAGGTGATCAGCGATATTAACATCCTTTTCAGAATCACTTGTGTCAAATAATGAACAAATTTTCACATTATCTGGTAACCTGTCTAAATATTTCAGCTGATGATTTGAAAGTTTGTGTACTGTGTAATGTATTTCTGAAGACATCTGCATGGTCTGTATTTTCCCAATCAAGTGTTTATTTTCACAAAGCTGTTGGAAATTGTTTGAAAATTTTGATGTAAAATGATAAATGTTACTTTTAACATTCAACAAATACAACAGGCGTCTCATGACATCGTGTGATATCATATTTTGCAGGGGTCCAATTGAAAGTTGTGACAGAAACCAAAGACATTTCAAAGCTACATCAAGCGAGGCCAATTCTGACTTGTTGTCTAAAGCTGAATCTATAGTCACCAAAAGAGACTCTAGAAGTCCTCTGTCCATAAACATTTGTCTAATGTTGCCATTTTGGTCATTTTTCAAAAATTCTAGAATGACGGTTAATGAGGCAAGTTGTATGCTTGAGTCTTCCTTGACACGGGTAAGGTCCATATGGTATTGGAGAAGGCGCGAGGCCACTGCCCTCTCACTCATCATATTACTCATTTTATCTTGTCTACTGTTTTTGGCTTTCCTTCTCCGATATATGGTTCAGCATCTCGAGTCTCAATCTTTTGACTATGAAAGGAGAAATTAGAGTACATATTTGACATCATTATTCCGTACACTTGCACTCTTACTTATAAGTTATTTGTAATATTCATCTAAACACAGATTACTTTCATTGATCAAATATATATAATATATCAATATTATATGTAATCATATGTATAACATAATAATATTACATATAAGCTTTAGCATGAAAAGTGGTCCCAAATAACTGTATTTATCGCAGATTGATTACCCAGTAAGACAATTACTGTATGTAATGTATGTAATTCTGTTGAAATGCTATTTGGATCGACAGTCAGTCGATATCAAATGAAGATGGTCAGTTAAATATAGAGAAAAGCCCTAGTAGGGTGTTAATAACTATGTATTCAGGTCTATTTGAAAGGCTCTGTTAACATTTATAATTATGTACATTAAATCAGAGACATATAAATCTACAGTAAAGATTTTTTTTCAAAGGGTCTTAATTTGTTATATATACAGTAGTTTTCTACTGTACATATTATGGAGCAATATAAACACAAAACAAAAATGGTAGGCCTACATGTGTACACTCAGTGGATACAATGGAGAGCTCTTAAGTGGTACACATAATGGTAGTATATATATGCCATAATTAAAGTAAGCAGCCTCTTTGCCAATACACATAATATACAGTTGTAGGCCTATATATATTTTACAGTCAATCTGGGAGAGTTATCTCCCCTGTGTTTTGAGTTTTGATACTTTAGAAAACTTCAATAAACTATGTGCTATCTCTTGGATAATGTTGAAAACATATATAACAGTAAGAAGGTATAACAACATGTAGTCGACTAAATTGAAGTTATTGTCTATCACTGCAGTAGACCTAGCGAGGCTAGCGTAGTATAAGTTCTTACTCGTATTTTGATCCAACTCTGAATGAGTGAGGTGCGTGTTCCTTTGAAGTAGTTTATCAGCCAATCAGAATAGTCCTAACTATTTACACCGGACCTATTAATCTAGGAAAATGGCTGCCGTGCTGGGTGCAGAACCGCAAGTTGGAGGGTTTAATTTCGAAAATTTTGCCAGGTAAGTAATTCTTTCTCGTCTTTATTAAAGAAAATCATGTATCACATGTAAAGCAATCCTTCTACTTAAAAATTGGAGTTAATTTCGTATTCGTTTCATAAAATATTGCGTTCGGCGAATGATTACTGCTTTCACTATGACGATGACGAAGCAACTGTACAATAGTGTACGCATACTGACGATACACATTTTCTTGTTTTCGTTACAGGAATGCTTCTCTAGAGCAAGCAGGGAAACAACCACCAAAAGCTTACAAGACAGGAACGACTATCGTCGGTCTAGTGTACAGGGTCAGTTGTGTTAAAACCGGAACGGGTATCGCACTATCGGTCTAGCCCGAGTTTTCTCTGGCCCTGTCACCATGTCTGGTGTAGGGCCAGAGCGCACTACTATATGAAAACGTGGAATTATCCGACACCGTTTGGTGTCGCTAAGAATTTGATGCAAAAACAATAAAATCGGGTGTGACATAACACCTATCTTACATATATGGATAAATGAGATATTTATGTACCCCAAAACACCCATTTAGTCTCATATAGGTGTTTTATTCCGTCCGTATAGACCCTCGCTTTACGCTAGTCAAAATTTCATACTTGACTCGACGCCATATTGCTAACTATGTAGGTCGCGGTCCGCCTAATTACCCTAATCTGTGCGCGATGGAGCGAAAAGAAAAAAAAATACAACATTTATTTTTATATATTTTACCGCTTATAATTTATAAATAATGATTTTTTTAATGGAATATAACATCTTTTGGGAAATAATCAACTTAGTTTTCATAATTTAAACTTTGTAAGAAGAAAAACACAATAAATGATATGTGGTCTTTTCGGTCCATTGCGTTCCGATTTGGGTGGTTAGTCGTACTGTCACTTACAAAATGGCGGGTCAACAGTATGAAATTTTGACTAGCGTAAAGCGAGGGCCTGTACGGACGAAATAAAACACCTAGATGAGACTAAATGGGTGTTTTTGGGGTACATAAATATCTCATTTATCCATATATGTAAGGTAGGTGTTATGTCACACCCGCTTTTATTGTTTTTGCATCAAATTCTTAGCGACACCAAACGGTGTCGGATAATTCCACGTTTTCATATAGTAGTGCGCTCTGGCCCTACACCAGACATGGTGACAGGGCCAGAGAAAACTCGGGCTATATCGGTCAGGATGATAATTAGAATCTAATAACTTCAGTAACGTGCCAAAAGTATTCGATCTTGCAATATATATATTTTTACTATATATTTCATGTATTTTGACAAATTTTCAATACATTTTATCACTTCGTTTTTCAACGGAATTTATTGAAATTTCACATACACGTAAAGAATCATTTGCTTATTCCTCTGATTATATTTGCGTAAATTTCAAGAGATATTGCAAATTGCATGTTTAAGTTCTTAAAACAATAGCAATGAAATTATTAAGAATAAAGAACAAAGTGACGTCACATTTCGGCCAACGTGCTTATAATTATCTAATTTAGGAAAATTAAGCAGCGGAAAAGTATGTAAAAAACATCAGGTAAATGAGCTAACAATTGTCTACTAGTATATGGAGTAAGAAAATTTATACATTGAAAAAAGAAGTCATAAAAATTAATTGTCAATTTGTCAAAATACATAAAATATATAGTTAAAATATTACATGACTGAATACTTTTGGCACCTTGCTGTACATTTAAACTGTCCCTATTTCCCCGGTTTAGCGTATGTTTATTAAATAATAATTTAAAGACTGGCTCGTTGGAATACACAATAATATTAAATCCCACTTAACACTACTACTGTTTTAACTAATATATAGCTATATAATATAAGCCTATAGGTAAATTAATTACAGTCAAACCACAGGGACATGTCTAGTCTTATATTAAAAAATATATTTCATTGATTTTACTGGTTTATATTTATATAAAACATGATTAATTTGTTATTGTTTAAACATTAA
Source organism: Pecten maximus (assembly GCF_902652985.1). Lineage (NCBI taxonomy): Eukaryota > Metazoa > Mollusca > Bivalvia > Pectinida > Pectinidae > Pecten > Pecten maximus. Next base: position 10,489,085 of record NC_047016.1, read on the forward strand.
ACTACAAATTATCTTCTAGCTCTATACATATTCTAATTACAAAGACTTAGGTCAGTAAGAAGGCTGTCATAATTTGGCCTTATGGTATATATCTAATATCTGTTTTACAGGATGGCATTGTGTTGGGTGCTGACACTAGGGCTACAGAGGGATCCATTGTGGCAGATAAAAACTGCGCAAAGATTCACTATATAGCTGACAATATTTAGTAAGTTAATAATCAATACTGGTACCAAAGGGCTATACAAAGATTCACTATATAGCTGACAATATTTAGTAAGTTAATAATCAATACTGGTACCAAAGGGCTATACATGATTAGCGTACAGTTACCTTTCTCAATGGACATTATGATTGTATGAAATTGAAGTATAATTATAAAATGTTCATTCGCGATCGTGAAGCATTATTTGTTAGATAATTTATAATGACCTAATTAATCAAAATTTAACTGTCATTTTATTTACACATTTAACTGTTATTAGAGTGTATGATCATGTACAGTTGAAAATATTCTTTAGTTCACAGTATCCAGTATATATTGTATTTTTACAGTTGCTGTGGTGCTGGTACTGCAGCAGACACAGAGATGACCACACAGATGATTTCCTCCCAGTTGGAGCTCCACCGCCTAAATACTGGCCGGGTACCACGAGTATGTACCGCCAATAGACTCCTAAAACAGATGTTGTTCAGGTAAATATACTTATGATTGTTTCTAACTCGCTTCATGTTTTGTTCAACAGATTAGTTTACCGTCGGGAAGATTGTATTTCATCATGTCTGGGTGACAGTGTGTTTAAATTGTAATCTTACCCTATTCCAACATTCCAACAAATCCTTTGTAAATTGCTTTGACAATGTCTGCATTACATAAGCTTTATCCCAGTGGTGAATCTCCTGAATGAGCCTTTTTAATGATATTTGTTATTTACAGGTACCACGGTGGCATCAGTGCAGCACTTGTACTGGGAGGTGTTGATTCCACTGGCCCCCACCTATACAGTGTATGGCCTCATGGATCTACTGACAAACTACCATATGTCACCATGGGTAAGTGATGGACTAGTATGAAGACATTGTAATTGATCAAATTGTGTAGTTTCTTATTTTTCTTATATACTGTTATAATGCAGTAAAATATTTCAATGAAGATAAAAATACTAGTGTCTGTTAAGTTCAGACTTATGCAGCCGGTTTGGATGTGGGTCCCTTGGCAGATGAATTGGGAATTTTAGCAAAGATGGGGGATTTCTGTCACTGATTCTGCATATTTGATGGCAGTTAATGTGTATGTTATAAAACATATACTCGTATATGGGTATGATATCAAGATACTCAATAACACATGTATGCATTCTCTTACACTTAGTACAAATTAAACTGTAACATACCTTCTCATTTAATAGGTTCAGGGTCACTTGCAGCAATGGCAACATTTGAAGATCGCTTCAAACCAGATATGGAGGTAACTTTGAAAAAAAAGACCATGTATATTGGGATATTATAAATAATTGTAATAGTGAGGACATCTGTGGTGTTAGAAATTATTTGTTTACAAGTATAATATATATGTATCAGCTTATTATATGGGTTAACCTCATGGTTCAAACTGTGAACTTTGGTTTGAATGTCTCTTTCATATTTTCTCTCATTTTCACCGACATAGGCAGTAAACATTATCATGTAGTCAAATGAGGAAAGACGGTCCATGTATGATGTATAATACAGTATGTTCAAGTAACCACAGAAATACAATTTTTAAATCTCAAGCATTATAATAACTGGTGTGACTTCTTATAATTAAACTACAGACAAGCCCATTGTAGTTGATAGTTCCATGATATTATTACAAACAATTATAGGAAAGTTCATTGCCCATTGATAAATGAAACTTTTGTCAAACTGCTGTCGGAATGCAATATTATGAAAACACCATTCTTCAACAGATAAAAAAAATAAATACATCACAGGAATGTTTCATTTTTAGTTTGGATATTTATTAAAATGAAACTACAAAATGTATTAAACAAATATTATATAGCATTTGAATTAATTTTGAATACAAAATACACCAGCTGTCTAATTGTCTTTATTATTTGTCTTGTCTGAAAAAGGATCTTTATTATTTGTCTTATCTGAAAAAGGAAACTTCAGAAGAAAAAAAACCCAGAAAATGTCAAACAAAAACTTGTATTCATTGATTTTATTTTTATGTCTACAGAAAGACCAAGCTATACAGTTAGTGAGGGATGCTATCGCTGCTGGTATATTTAACGACCTTGGATCTGGAAGTAATGTGGATGTTTGTGTAATAACTAAGGGCAAGGTAGAATACATCCGGCCATATGATGAAGCCAACATTAAGGGGTTAAGGTAGGAACGTGTTCACATATCAGTTTTACCCATTGCTGTATTTGATATTACCACCCTTTAAAGGGATATTTTGCATAAGTTTGGATTAAAAAAAAATGCATGAAAATTCTTAATAGATCAGTTTACACATATTGATGGTGTCCTGATTGCATCATAACAGAGATGCGTTATATTAGCTGGACTGTATGAAATATTGGTGAACATAAAATTGACAGAAAATGTGTATCATTTTGATTAAAATTAAAAGATATATATCAATGTCTCTAAACAATTATGACCTTTATAGTTTAGTATTAGTGGAGTTGTTTTAATAAAATTTTAAGATAATTAATTGATCTTGCATACTTAAATACTCATGTTAATTATTTAATTATACCTTAATACACTTAACATTTGTCTGACCTTGAGAGAAAATGTGCCAATGTCTTGAAATGTTTTGAAAAATAATACTAATTTAGACAATTAATTTTCTTTCAGATAGGAACTGATTCAGACTTTTCATATAGTTCATCATTTAAAAGGGATTGGAATATAACTTACTCCATGGAGAGACCAGGCCAGAGAAAAGAACCAACATCTTAGTCTTTCTCAGTTTATGAACTTCTCATTCCATTGTATGATGGATGTCTATTAGAGTGACCATTCACCACTACTAGAACAATGTCCTAACCCTTCCGTTATGGAACATTATAAAAACTTTCAGAAATAATCATTTTAGGAAAAGCGTTTTGTACTAGTATGCTACCAACAGGTAGATATATGTGGTGAACAAGGAAAACAAGAAAACATAATGTGATATGAAATATCCATTGGTTAGTGCTGATGGTTTTCAGAAGCGCTACATGTATGTCAGGAGGAGTTCTCCTTCATGTTTAATAAATCATTTCATGGAAACTAATGTTTGTTGTATTTAGCCTAGATGCTATATGTAATCAGTAATCATATACATGTAATTCTTTTTAGCTCGTCTCTTCGAAGAAGAGTGAGAGCTTATGTTGTCACTCCGGCGTCGGCGTTGGTTTTTCAAATGTTAAATTTTTGGTGCAACTGTTGAAAGGCATAGTAATTTATGGTAATATGGTCCCTATGGGGGTTAAACTATCCCCTGCCAGATTTAAATTAAAAGATTTTTTGGAAAAAAAACAACAGAATTTTGAAAATTTTTGGACTTAGAAATTTTTTGCGTTAAGTTTTTGGTGCAAATATTGAAAGGTATTAATACATCACTTTATAATTGTACTTGTGTTGTGTTTTTTTGTTTTTGTTTTTAAATCTTTAGACTTTGTGTTAAGTTTATGTTGTGAGTGTTGAAAGGCATAGTAATACATGGTATTAGGTTCCCTGTGGGGGTTAAACTATCCCTTGCCAGAGTTAAACTGAAAGATTTTTTTGGGGAAAAAACACATTTTAAAAATTTTTGTGCAAATGTTGAAAGCTTTTAACACATCACTTTATGATTGTACTAGGGTGCTGATATTTGGTAAAAGAGTCCCTATGGAGTTACACTATTCCTTCGTGGGGTGAAACTGAAGATAAAACAATGTGAAAATGCTCACATTAGACAATTTATACCGGTCCACATTTTTTAAGGGAGACAACTCTCATTTGGATGATATTTTATCAAAAAATTGAAGAAATATGTCCAAAAGCAATTACATTTGTATTTAATATATTCATTTAATCTACAACATAGCTTGTCTCCCGAATGTTTGTCAATAAATTATTTATATGTATATAAATTGGTATGGTTTTGAAAATTGCTTGAATTCAAAAAACATAATCTGATCAAGTAAACAATATAAATATTATTAATGCAATTTGCGAAACATTCCAATTAATATATTTTAATTATTTATTGACAAACATTTGCGAGACGAGCTTTGCAGTTCTCTAACAGCTCTTGTTTAAAATAACTGAAGTTAAGTCACTGGTGCCATATTGAATTTCGGATGCGGTTAAACAAATTCCTTAAAAAGGACTCTTGGCGTTGGAGGAAGTACTGCATTATGGGGATAGCTGAAGAGAACCAAATTAATTGTACATGTGCAGAAATAACTTTTCTATTTATAATAACTGACCTTTCAGACTTTGTCCTTCAGACCTGGAATGTCATGTTTTTGGTAAAGCAACCTTGTATGAAGATGGACTGGCCTAAAGATGGATCTTCAGTTATTGCAAGAAACACATTTTTTTTTAAATTTTGTATTTGACCTAATAGTGTATTGTGCTAAAGAAGGGTGTGTGCTCAGTAAAACTTTTACCTGGAAATAATTTTTTTCCATATTATTTCCTTGATACTCTAGTGGTTACATTCACTCCCTCTGCACTCCTGGAATATGTCATGGCTAAAACTATTTACATGTATTCAGTTGGTGTCTTGAAAAAAACCCTGATCTTTTGCTAAGCTGATGAATTTCTTTTGAAGATTACAAAGGAGCAACAACCCGTTTCGAATCCAGTCAATTTAACATGTTGACATTGAGTTTTATTTTATGTACATCAAACTAGTTTGTTTTATCCACAAAATGGCGGTAAGTGAGCCTACATACATGTGTCCATTGACTTTTTCTCGCACATGTATATTGACATTTGATCGTGCACCTGTACACATTCAGACCTGAAAACTATTCCCAAGCAAGCACCATAATGCTATTTGATATGCAGTTTTGTGTTTGATGAACAAAATTGGAACTTAAGGCCTTGCTATTCACTGTCGGCCCTAAAAGCGAAAGAACCAATTCACGGGCATGACCGAAACTGATATATTCGAGAAAATTTCCTTCAGATGATGCCGAAATAGTGATCCCTTTGTTGGCTGTTCAGGTGACACTAAAACCAGACAAAAACATATTTATATTATTTCAAAATTTTTATTTTGAAAATAAAAAAATGGGGGTGGCAAAACAACATCACAATGAAACACTTGTACTATTTTATTTGACATCAAAACAATGTGCTCTCAGACTGTCAAAGTCAACACCTTTATTATGGAATGAGTGAAACAAGAGGCCAAGAGGGCCTGTATCGCTCACCTGGATGGATTTGACCAAAGTCAAAATATGTTTATGTTCCATTTGTTAATAGCTTTATTTGTTAATGTCTAACAACGCTATATATAGTTATGGGAAAGTCAGCTCCACCATCTGTACAATTTTGAATCCTCACCCCAAAGGATGCTACCAGTCAAATATGAGTGATGTCCATTGCTCGGTTTCACAGAAGTTGTTTTTTTCAATATAGCCAAATACACTAATTTTGGCACTGCCCCTCAGGACCCCAGGGGTGGGGGGTGGTCAGCCACACCATCTGTACAATTTTAAATCCCCACCCTAAAGGGATGCTGCCAGTCAAATATGAGTGATATCTTTTGCTCGGTTTCACAGAAGAAGACGTTTATAATAATAGAGCCAAATTGACCCCTTTTGGCCCCTTCCTCAGACCCCCTGGGGGTCAGCACCACCATTGAAGAAGTTTGAGTTCCCACCCCATACGAATGCTTCTGACCAAATTTACCCTGGTAGTCAAATTCCGATATGCGGTTATGAAGAAGAAGTCAATTGTTGACGGACGGACACCATGGTATGGCATAAGCTCACCGTGATCCTTCGGACCAGGTGAGCTAAAAATGAAAATATCTGCAGATTAATCAAAATCACTGTATAAAGTTGAACATCTACACAGACAAATGAGCTTCAGTTTTTGTAGTTATTATTTTAAATATACACAAAGATACTGTATAAGACATAACAACCGTACTGCTTACAAAATCAAAACGGGGTGTGTCTACTCTAGAAACCATTTACAGGAAAAATTTCCATGTGAAACATGGGTGGAATTTTTTTTTTTTTTTTTTAAATATTTATTAAAACAAATCAGGGTATTTGGTTAAAAGAGTAAGATTGTGCTAGCAATGAGGTAAGAGTTTCAATTATAGCATTCATGAAAAAGGTGTGATGTGCTTAGGGTAGATGCACTTAATAGGTCGAATAGTTTCCATTACTGTAAAAGTGGATATTTTCACGTGTTGAAATTTTCGCTTAGTCAGCCTCCAAACTGTTCGCAGTGTGGATATTTTCGCGCTGTCAGTCATGATGAAAATATATTTTTCGCCCAGCGATGTCATTGGCCATGTACATAAAGTAAGATTGAAAGTTCGCGACGATCGGTCCAGTAAATATACCAAACTTTGATCAAGAGACACGCTTAGGTTAATTGGTTGTAAGTGTGATCATTGCATTACATCTGTGTGGCAGAAAAAACACTAATACATATATACGTATATATATCAGATATTTTAGCATTGATTCAGTCTTTTACATTGAAAATACACCACGTACGAGACACTTGATTGCAACTTTAGGCCCCGAAAATGTATAAATAACATGCGTTATATGTACTCGTACTGTATGGTAAATTAAGAAATCATCCGTGTATTGTTGAATGCAGTGTTAACTAAGTATGTTCATTATTTAATTGCGACTGAACACCTCTTAATTTACATGTTACCACAAATTCCTAAGACAAAGATTACTCCTGAAGACAACTATTTCTGGAATGCACTTTTGAATTTGTCATGATTAGATAAATGCATCTTTAAAATGGTCCCACTTTGTGAAAATAAAAATGTTAAAATTGTATAACATGACTCTAATTTCTGGTAAGTTTGTACAGACTTGTTTGTATGAGTATCCACAGAAACTGTGAATGTAACATTCAAAAATAAAGTATTTTAGTGGCATTTAATATATTCAAAATATATCCAAATGTGTTTTACAAGCACAAAACACATACAAACAATGATTTTGAAAAAAAAATACAAACAGTACATGATGGATTTCTAGGTAGGTTGTTTTGATACACTTTTCGGGTAATCATTATAGTATAATAAAACATCACATAGATTTATATTAGATTTTTGATCACAGTATCAGTCATACAATCAGTTTGCAGAAATGTTTATACCAATGTCAACAATAGTTTTTAATCCTTTTGTTATGTGACAATATTTACATTTTTGTATATAAAACATCTGACAATTCTGTAACTGAATAACATATTGCATAGAAGTATAATGGTATACAGTAATGATCTCTGTACAAAATATTAACATTAATTTATATCTCCGGTATAATATCATGGTTATATCATTTTCCCAACAATATCTTAAAAGTACATTCTTGACTGCATTTAATATTGGAGTACAAATGACCAAGGACAAAATGTCAGTACACTGATTGGTAGGAAACACCAGGATTGATCAAGCACATGGTCGAGATAAGGTCAACTCATGAATACTGTGTTAATTTACTCTCCTGTAGGTGGAGGTGGTGATGGTAAGAATATATCCTTATCTGATCACTCAGAAATTATACTAAAATCAGGGCAATTAAGAACAGGTTTTTTTTCAGTTGGAAGTGTGTCTCTCAGTTGACCCTTGCCCTTTTAGCAATTTCAGATGTGGAATCACAAATCTACACTCTCTTTGTCAAATAGATATACAATGTATACAACAGTCAAAACCAAATAAAAAGAAACTACTGTCTATAGGGTCAAGTGAAAGTCTTATAGGGGAATGGGACTTTACAGAAGGCATTCACAAAACCAAGAGGTCTAATGGGCTTGTTTTGCTCACCTACTGTAGTGTAAGTAAGAAATTGATCTAGATACTGTAATTTATAACAGCAGTTAAAGTTTATTGTCATTTCAACACATTTTGTAGCCCTTCATCAAGGCATGTATATTGCCAAATATCATTTCGGTAGCTCTCTTGCTCATTCAGAAAAAAATAAATCAATAATAGGTCACTTGGTAGTCATTCATTCCAGCATGCTACTGGCCCAATATCTTGATAAGTCTTTTGGTTGTTAAGATGAAGTTGATTAAAACTTTAACATCTTTGGACAATGAGCAGGAACACACCTTTTTACATTTTTCTTTTCAAATAAAAAAAATCCTCTGAAGGGAAGAATTCCAATATTGTGAGTGTATGGACTGAGCTGTGCAAGCATTACAACAAATTACTACTTAATGATCCTAGATTACATTATAATGATTGCAAACATATTTATATACAATATCAATGTCTAGACCTAGTGAACACAGTTGTCATTATGTTGTACATAAACTAGTTACCCATACTGGTAATTTCATACATAACAAGAAGATCAAAATTCGCAGCTACTTTTTCTTATTTTAGATTGATACTGTATTTTCACATATAATACTATTACCACGATTACTACTGTACAACTCGGCACTCTTGACATTCAAATACTTTAAATACAGAAGTAACTGACAACATATATACACTATGTATATATACAATCACACAGGCAACAACAACCACACCTTGTTTAACAAATGATTGTGAAAGTACACAAACTGAAGTGTTTAGAGTCTTAGTTCAAACACAAAACCATTGCTTAGACTAGCATCATTCTATACTGACAAAACATTAAAATTACATATTGCACACGTTACTTTTTATATTTCATACTATTTTACTATTAAGTCATAATCAAATACCTCAAAGTCTACAAGTACTACATTATGCATGCTGTTATATAGGCTAATTAAATCAAACAGCAATTTCCATGTTTCGTTTAAATCAATATTTGTTTATAATTTTTTTAATAATGAGCTTCCAAGAAATTGTTTTTGTTTCTTTTTTTTAATGTTTTATAAAAACTTAACTAGTTTAAGCATTAAGCAAAAAATCAATGTACAAGTACATTACTTTATCGGGACGTTCAACTGTTGTGTGATAAATTATAAACCATTAAGCTATCTGTCAGTCTTATCCTGATATC